>NC_090647.1:130765618-131133118 GCF_040937935.1 Hyperolius riggenbachi
TGTATTGTGCAGGGGGGGCGGGGCTCCAACAGGACACTTCACATTGTTCTCTCTGTGACTGCATCTGCCCCCTGGCTGTCTCGCTCCAGTGTCTGTGTGCAGCCAGTGACAAAGGTAGGGGGTCAGACTGTTGGGGGCATAAGCTGGCTGGCTGCTGGCTCCTGGTTTGACTGGCAGGGGGCGGAGTTAAAGGCTGGGCCACATGAGGTAAAAACTTTACCCGTGTGGCTACTGAGAAGAAGGGGCGCAGCTTTAAAGGAGGAGCCTGGCGGAGAAGAGCAGTATTAATTGCTCTATTGGCTGGGGAGAATGAGGTGGAGGCACTGCTGAGCACATGGGGTAGCGTGCCGAGCACCGGAGTCGGGAGGCTATATTATACATTTTTTAAAAAAACATGGTCTCGGTAGCAGCAGTGGGGGAATGTGCCTGACCACCTCATGTCACCCCAGGCAACCGCCTATACTTGCCTGGTGGGTGAGACGCCCCTGCAAATGATTATGTATAGAATGTTTGGGGAGCCCCAAAGTAATACTTGCACTGGGGCCCAAAGCTCTTTAATTACACCACTGGCCCTAGACTATAATGGACTTCTAACTAGGGTAAGGTTTAGATTGTGAGCTCCTCTGAGGGACAGCTAAAGATACAGGTGAAACTTGAAAAATTAGAATACTGTGCAAAAGTTTACTTCAGTAATTTAACTTAACCACTTCACCACTGAGGGGTTTTACCCCCTGAGCACCAGAGCAATTTTCACCTTTCAGCGCTCC
Source organism: Hyperolius riggenbachi (assembly GCF_040937935.1). Taxonomy (NCBI): domain Eukaryota; kingdom Metazoa; phylum Chordata; class Amphibia; order Anura; family Hyperoliidae; genus Hyperolius; species Hyperolius riggenbachi. Next base: position 130,766,386 of record NC_090647.1, read on the forward strand.
TTCCATTCATTCCTCTATAACTTTATTATTACTTATCGCAATGAAATGAACTATATCTTGTTTTTTTCGCCACCAATTAGGCTTTCTTTAGGTGGGACATTATGCCAAGAATTATTTTTTTCTAAATGTGTTTTAATGGGAAAATAGGAAAAATGTTGGGAAAAAATTAATTATTTTTCAGTTTTCGGCCATTATAGTTTTTAAATAATGCATGCTACTGTAATTAAAACCCATGAAACGTATTTGCCCTTTTGTCCCGGTTATAAAACCATTTAAATTATGTCCCTATCACAGTGTTTGGCGCCAATATTTTATTTGGAAATAAAGGTGCATTTTTTTCAGTTTTGCGTCCATCCCTAATTACAAGCCCATAGTTTATAAAGTAACAGTGTTATACCCTCTTGACATAAATATTTAAAAAGTTCAGTCCCTAAGGTAACTATTTATGTAGTTTTTTTAATTGTAAATTTTTTAATTTTTTTTTAATTACAAAAAAAAAAAAAAATGGGGAGTGTGGGAGGTAATGAGTTAATTTTATGTGTAAAAGTCATTTATTTGTATGTGAAAAATGTGTAGGGTGTAGTTTACTATTTGGCCACAAGATGGCCACAGTAACTTTTTGTTTTAATGCGACCTCCAAGCTTCCTTCCGGAAGCTTGGAGGAAGAATAAGGAGGCTGGACACGTGAGTTTTTTCTCACAATGATCGCGCTGCCCATAGGAGAGCAGCTGATCATTGCAGGGCTTAGATCAACGAACGGGAATGGATTTTCCCGTTCATTGATCTCTGGGCGAGCGGGCGGCGGCGTGTTTACTAGCGGCGGGCGGCGTGTTTACGAGCGGGAGCGCGGGCAGCGTCGGGAACGCGGAAAGTACGTGTTTCTCCGTCCCTGGTTTTTAAAGGATGGAAAAAGGGGCGGAGAAATACGTACGCGCGGGGGTAAAGTGGTTAAAGGTGAAACTAATATTTGAAATAGACTCATTACATGCAAAGCGAGATATTTCAAGCCCTTATTTGTTATAATGTTGATGATTACAGCTTACAGCTTATGAGTAGAGAGGGCCCGAACCTCCGAACCGCGAATGTGACCTTCCGCAAAAGGTCGGTTCGCGCGAACTTTCGCGAACCGCAATAGACTTCAATGGGGAGGCGAACGTTGAAAACTAGAAACATTTATGCTGGCCACAAAAGTGATGGAAAAGATGTTTCATGGGGTCTAACATCTGAGTTTTTGCATGTTTGAGTGGAATAGACGCCAAAAGTCCCGGGGAAAAATCTGGATTTGACGCAAAGCAGTGTTTTAAGGGCAGAAATCACATTGAATGCTAAATTGCAGGCCTAAAGTGCTTTAAAACATCTTGCATATGTATACATCAATCAGGGAGTGTAATTAGTGTACTGCTTCACACTGACAGACCAAGCTCACTGTGTAACGCACCGCAAACAGCTGTTTGTGTTGTGACGGCCGTGCTGGACTGGTGCGCACCATGGCGAGATTGCTCTTCCTCAGTGATATCAGGTAATGTCTGACTGCCTTATCAACTGTCAATGGTTCTTTCTCTACCAGTGTTAAAGCTTACATCTATTTTTTTTAAATTACATTTTCTGCTTGCTGTTCAGTACCTGCAACGGGAATCTATTATGGAGGGCAAGTCTGCCATTGTGTCAAAACGGGTAATGGCAGGGGAATCAGCGATCGATTCCGGTCCGGAGTGGGAGCCTGAGAACCGGCTACCACCACCACACATCCAAATAAGGACCCATTTGCTGTATAAGTAATGTACCTGCCCTGACCGTGCTTTGCAGACCAGGCATCTGTGGTCAGATGGACCCTTGACCCAGTGCAAGACGAACCAAATCTAAAGCATTTGCCAAGAATGTATTATGGAGGGCAAGTCTGCCATTCACTCAACTGTGTGAAACTTTCGATGGTACTTTCACAGTACCATGGTGACCACGGGTAATGGCCGGGGAATCCTGGTTCGATTCCGATCCGGAGTGGGAGCCTAAGAAACGGCTACCACCATTACACATCCAAGGAAGGCAGCAGGCACGCTGTGGGCAAAGGAGCAGGAACGGCTACCACCACACAACCAAGGAAGGCAGCAGGCACGCTGTGGGCAAAGGAGCCTGAGAAACCGCTACCACAAATCCAAGGAAGGCAGCAGGCATGGCGTGCACGTACCGAGGTAGTGACCAAAAATAACAATACAGGAGGACTTTTGAGGCCCTGCTGTATATGAGATGAATCAACTTTAAATCCTTTAACGAGAATCTGTTATGCACTGACTGCCAGGTATAATACAATGTGCAGTTAAAGATGCAGTGAAAGGTATGCAGTGACTGCAAACAGCTGTTTGTGTAGTGACGGCCGTGCTGGAATGGGTAGGTGGGTGCACTGAACACAACAGGTAGGTATATGCAGTGATAGGTATTACAAATGTGCACCTGTCACACACACACACACACAGGTACCGCCGTCAACAGGTGCAATGACTGGTGGTATTAACAATGCGTGCGCTCACGTAGGTAGGTGCACTGAACAGTGAACAGGTGCAGTGATTGGGATGGGATTACAAATCTGCAGCTGCCTGTCACACACACACAGGTAGTCACTGAATGTGCTGGGCCTGGCAGTGGCACAGTAGGAATTACACCAAAGGCCAGCTGCGACTGACTGACAGGGCCGTATATAATGCATTTTACAGCTCTGAGTCCCTTTATAGGGCCCAGGGCATACTTAACCACTTGAGGACCCACCCTTTACCCCCCCTTAAGGACCAGCGCTGGTTTGATTGATCTGTGCTGGGTGGACTCTGCAGCCCCCAGCACAGATCAGGGTGCAGGCAGGGAGATCAGATTGCCCCCCTTTTTTCCCCCCTATGGGGATGATGTGCTGGGGGGGTCTGATCTCTGCTGCCTGCGAGTGGCTGGCGGGGGGGGCACCTCAAAGCCCCCCTCCGCGGCGAAATGCTCCCCCTCCCTCTCCTACCTGGCCCCCTTTGGTAAGCCGGGCTGCACAGGACGCTATCCGTCCTGTGCAGCCAGTGACAGGCTGTCTCCTGTCACATGGCGGCGATCCCCGGCCGCTGATTGGCCGGGGATCGCCGATCTGCCTTACGGCGCTGCTGCGCAGCAGCGCCGTACAAATGTAAACAAAGCGGATTATTTCCGCTTGTGTTTACATCTAGCCTGCGAGCCGCCATCGGCGGCCCGCAGGCTATTCACGGAGCCCCCCGCCGTGATTTGACAGGAAGCAGCCGCTCGTATGAGCGGCTGCTTCCTGATTAATTAGGCTGCAGCTGGCGACGCAGTACTGCGTCGCTGGTCCTGCAGCTGCCACTTTGCCGACGCACGTTATGAGTGTGCGGTCGGCAAGTGGTTAAACAATAATCATGCATGGCAATTTAACCGTCTTTTAGGGAATCCACCCCAATTTGTCTACAGGATCCAAAGCATTGGCCTAACAATCACCTTTACAAAGCCTGCCATCGCAGGGGGACCCAGAGGCTTTGGGGGGCCCTCCTCCTCCCTCTCCACAACCGCAAGTGCAGCCAATTGGTGAAAAAAAAACTCAGTTTGCTCACAAAAACCGTGTGCAGGAGCGTGTGTAATTTTTTCCTGCTTCCAGACCGTTTCACAGCAGAACACTCTCTGCTGCCATTCGCCGACTCCCAATCATGTCACCTGCATGGGGTTTGATGACCAAGGGGGCTCCATGCTATCATTTTTGCAGGGGGGCCATATTAAATCTAGTTACACCCCAAACAAAAAAACAAAAAACAAAAAAAAAAATCACAATCACTAGCAGCCCCTTGTATAAAGTAATTTAAAGCTGGTAGTGTAATACATTTGTCTCATGAAATCATTTTTATACAGATGGGCCCACATGCAATAAACTTAGGAGTTTTCTCCTAAGAGATAATTTTTCATCTTCTATTTAGAATAACTTTTCAGCACTTAGCAATTGAAAAAGCACCAAAAAGTAGTTGAAAAGGTAGTATAAAATTTATTTTAAGTATTTTCTTGCTTGCTAGTGATTTAAAGGGCATTTTATGGACAAGTTTGAAAAAATATCATTTAGGAGAATATGCAGGTGAAAAAGTGAATTTCATATGGCCCATGGTCTGTAATAGGAGCATCAGTGAGATGCAAATATTTTCTCCTAACATTCAAATGTCATTTAACTTATATGCAGCTTGAAATTGGACCAATCAGAATAACTTCCTGACAATTTTTATTGGTCAAAGTTGAAGCTGAATATCAACAGTACATGAAATTTGAATGTTAGCGGAAAAATATTTGCATCTCATTGGTCATCCCTAGAGAACCTCTCAGTTTATCCATATGATAGTATAAATATGATAGTAGTTTATATCTGTTTGAAAAGTGATAATCTTTAGCAAACGGTGCCCCCTCCCTCCGCACACACCACTCTCACACTGCTGATCAACTAACCTGGTTTGGTGGAGTAAATATGAAACCATCACGCTACCTGTTTTAGGTAATCTTGGGGGAAGGAATATAAAAAATGATTGAATTATGGTGATTTTATTATAATTCAGGCCAGGGCCGGTTTGAGCAACAATGGGGCCCCAGGGCAAAATAAACCTGGGGGGCCACCCCAACAGATACCCTGGAACAGAAATCGGCATTAAGGGACCTTTTTTGCAGCTGGTATAGTCAGGGTGTGATGCCCCAATCGGTCGGAGCTCCATATTCTGGCTACCTCAGCCTGCATGGGGGACAAGGGGTTACAAAGTTTCAGGAGGGGGGACCCCACATCATTTTTTTTAAAAAAATTCCCGCACTCTAAACGTAAAAAAAAATTGGGAAAATAGGAAAAAATGCCAGGGATCTTCACACAGCCATATTGTGGCTGTATAGCGATCCCTGGCCAAAGCGCTGCGGCTGCGTATGGACCCCCTGGAAACCCCGTCAGGAAATGTATTGCTCTTTCTTTTGATACATGTAAAATTACACTACCGTTAGGTTTGCTACTAAAAGTGACATTTACCGCATTTAAAAGTATACTTTTTTCCTTCTAAACTTTAAAATCAATTTTCTCAAAAACTATAAGGTCTTTTTGAAAAATTGTTTTTTCCTCTTATTCCCAATGATCTCCTTAACATATCCTGCAAATGTACGGTTCCTAGCATTTAAGGTGGATTTGCTATTAACCATTAAAGTCAGGGGTTTTTAAATGTGTATTTTTTTTCCTTTGAAACTTTAAAATCAGTTTTCTCAAAAACTATAAGGTCGATTTGAATTTTTTTTCCTCTTGTAGCCACTGGGGGCCCCTACAAGCTCTGGGGCCCTGGGGCAATTGCCCCCTTTGCCTCTATGGTAGCGCCGGCCCCGATTCAGGCTTCGGCATGCAAATTATACAGTGAGCGTCAATATAGGCGTGATTAACATTACAGCCAATGGTGGTGCCCAAATCCGACACAGTGCAGGTGCAGAAATTACCTGCTTCGGGTTTTGTGCTCCATATCAAGTATTGACTGCTTGAGAAGGCCCATGTACAACTCGCTCTGTGGCCCCTTGCTCCCTAGCTATGCCAGTGCATGTACCACTATGCACATGTCCATGCTAGTTAGACATTTCCATGGGATTCCTTCTTGTGTAAACAGCCTAAGGGCCTGTTCAGACTATGCGCGTTCCTAGACGTTTTCAGGGAACGTGTCTGGGTACCAAAAACGCATAGAAACGGCTCCTAATGCTTTTGAATGGGCTAGTTCACATGTATGCATATGAGACGCATACGTTTCTCATCCGCATTGCTGCACGCAGTTCTGTGCGTCACGCATAGAAACGGACGCAATGAAAGTCTATGGACGCGTATCAAAAACGCGTACTATTGCGTTTTTAGCGTCCGTTTTTCTCTGCGGTTTCCATAATTCTTTTTTTTCCCCTGGGTCACGTGTGTGTGCACAACGCAATAGAATACGCATTAGAACGCAAGAAAAACGCATGCGTTTTTCAACTTGCGTTTCTTTGATTTTAAACGCATTCTTCATACGCAGATAGTCTGAACAGGCCCTTAGTAAATGATGCCTGCAATGTCTGATAAGGGAAGAGAAGGGACTGCACTGAAAAACAGGAAGTCCTCCTCTTTCATCTACATGTTTCTTTGACCGACCCTCACTTCTGTAATCTCAACAAATTACGCCCATAAACACTTTTCTTTTAACATGCTTACCTTGTGGTCATACTTTTGGTGTGCTTCTTCTATGTGTAGCTTGTTGTACGTTGTCTCCTTGAACACAGCAAAACAAAGAAACAGGATACTAGTAATTAATGCACGTGCCTTGTCCAAATGAACTTATTGTGTACTGTGTGGGTGTATGGAGCACATATTTATTGTAGCAGTCATATTATATTTTGGGAACCAGACAATTGCATAAACACGTAGCATGTGACCATAAGCAATGCTCATTTTAATTACAGCACTCCATCCTGAAGCCTGATTGCAAGAGAGGAAATATTTGCTGCATGCCAGTCTGCTGTCTCCTCTGCATCACACAAAAAGAGTCGATTAGAGCATTATTAGTGGACTTTAGGCGAGATGCTTCTATTGCTTTTGTAGAGTGGCAGGTTTTTAAAATTATTTTTAACAAATTAAAAAATATCTGAAAGTCCCAGACGCCAAGCCTCTTTAACCCCCTTTTCCTTAATGCCAGCTGGTATTGCCAGAATGGCTGAGCCAGACAATGTGGGGCTCAGTTGTCAACAATATCAGTAGTAGCGTAGCAATAGGGGGTGCAGAGGTAGCGACCGCATTGGGGCCCTTGGGCTTTAGGGGCCCACTTACAACCACAGTATTAGCTCATTATTGATCCTGTGCTTGTAATAAATTACTTCTATAGATGCTTTGAGTAGTAGTAATCATTAACACACTGCTTCCCATCCCCTTCTTGCACCTCTGACACTGTGGTTGTCTTTGATTGGTTTTGGTGTGCTGTATCAATCATTATGTATAGCATGCTTGGGGGGCCCCAATGCAAAACTTGCACCGGGGGCCAACAGCTTCTTAGCTACACCACTGAATATCAGGCAATTATCCATGACATGGGGACACAAAGGTGGGGCAGAAATCTTGTCCCAATTTTGGAAAGTCCAAGAGGCTCCTCCTCACCCTGTGCTTGGGAAGGTGGGAGTAACTACCCCACTTGTGGCGGTAGGTCCTGTGGAAACAGTAGTAGCTTTTCGTAAAAAATCGGGAAACCTACTTTAAAAGGAATCCAGAGTTGAGCATATTGGTTTTACTTTAAATAAACTTTGTATATTTATCCCTTTTTACTAAAGTGTGGAGTCAGAAATTATCATTTTCCTGGGAGTGTGGGGGGAGTAGACATCTGGGGGTTCTCAGGTATCCTGAGGGAAGCATAGCATAATAAGCTGTACTTACCTGGGGCTTCTTCCAGTCCCTAAAAGCCTCTCTAGCCCATCACTGCAGTTCTGTCTTCCTCCAGGGTGCCAGCTCCATAAAGAGAGCTTCTGCGCATGAGCGCCTCCCACTATCCAGTGGCCTTGAGCATTGTGTGCATGCGCAGTGCTGTTGCAGGAAGCATACGCGCATGTAGAGTAGCCTCCAAAACACAGCTAGGACGGCAATCTGTATGGAGCCGACAGCGGGAACCTGAAGGCAGACGGAACTGCAGCGAGGAACCAGAGAAGCTTCTGGTACGTTATGTGCATACTAATGAAGAGAATGTACCAAATTAACTTCACACTACGGTAGGATTTTCATGTAACAAAATGTGATTTTTCTGGGTTTACACTGACTAACATTAAAAGCGATTAACACATGGAAGACTCTGTCGCTGCAGTGGGCTAGTCAAAAATAAAGGTCATTTTTTAGCCATTGACTAACACAAAATCAATCAAATGCTAACAAAAAAAAAATTTAAAGTGATAATAGAATTTACCAAAAATATATTCAACTATAGTTTATGTCCTAGGGCCCTTTTCCAACATCTGCATTCTGATTCAATTATCGGAGTGTATGCATTTTGCCAATTGCAATGACCTGTTAACTGCAGTGCCCCATTTCCACCAGGGCCATTTGTTTTTTGCTCAATCCCTAACGAACTGCACGCTGCTTTTTTGTGAGATTGGCCGGTATTCGTTTTTCAATAATGCTCATTTTAAATGATGAAAATTGTGATCGCAGTGCATTTGCGATGCCAATTGTGATTTTGGTTGTAAAAGTGCCCTAATAGACATTCTTTCTGGTCCAATCCTTTCAGGATAGGTCAAGGACAGGGCTTTTGTTTGCTTACATTGCTTACATATACAGTACATTAGAAAACAAAAAAGTATTAAAGAAAATGATTTGGAAAAAATATTGCTCAGTAATCGTAAAGGGCTGGATATGGGGAGGAGAAGGCAAACAGCTGCTGCTAACATAGCTATAAGGCTACTGCAATAAAATTATATTTGCAAATATATTATAAACAAATTAACCTTTCCTCTACTCTTCTGTCAGGTAAACAATGGTTGTTATCAGAGCAGAGCTAACCCTGAATGCAATAGACAACGCTGGATCTTGCCAGACAACTTTTTATCCCTTTACTCTGCAGTTGATTATGGTGTATTTGTAACTTTCTGTGTAAATTATTCTGCAATCTGCACCTTTTCCACTACTACAAAAGAATCTACAATTATTTTAATTCAGTGATCAATGTGGGGTGAATGGGCGCATGCACAGTGTGCAAAAGAGGGCTGCAGTAACTCATCTATCTGGGATGTGATACTGGAAGAGCCCTCTGGTTACCCATACTGGAAAGGGGGGCTTTCTGGCTACCTGTTACGGAGGAGGGGAAACCCTTTCTATACTGGGTCAGCCTCTCTTGTCACCAATACTGGGAGGTGCTAAATACTGGGTGCCCTTTCTGGCTACCTATACTAGGGGATACACCTGACTATTTGTACTGGGGGCTACCTAATAATGGGGAGCACCTTTGGCTACTGCACCACAACAATGTGCCTGAGTCTGGGAAGGTTTTTTGTTTTTAAATTTCACCCTGAGAGCGGTTAAAAGCACACTAATGGCTCAATCACACCTAGGGCGTTTTTGCCCTTTTTTCAAGCGCTGGCGATTTTGAAAAATCGCCCTTAAAAGCTTGTGCAATGATTCCCTATGAGAGTGTTCTCATCTGAGCGGTTCATTTCCGATCCGCTCAGCAAAGCGCTGCCTCTACTATTTTCTGAGCATTTTTGCTCAATAAAAGGTATAAGGAAATCACAAATCGCTTGAAAAGGCACTTTGTATAGTGATTTCCCCAGCAGTTTGATGAATAAATACATTGTATTTATTCATTTCCGGGTCAAAGAGTTCACTTCCTGACTTGTGTCAGGAAGTGAAAAAAGCCGAATCACTCTGCAAAAAGCGCTTAGAAAAGCGCTTTTAAAAAAAACCGAAGCACTCACCCAAGCATCGGGAGGTGGAAAAAAAAAATCACCCACAAAATCACAAATCGCTGACGTCAGCGATTACGATTTTAGATGTGAACAAAGCCTTAAGCTATGAATAAAAAAAAAAAATCAGTTTTACTTTCCTGAGGCTTCTACCAGCCCCTGCAACCATCCCGTGCCCTCACAGTCACTCATGGAGCCTCCAGTCCCCTGCCACCAGCTAGTTTCATATTCGCTGACAGGCCCAACAGGCCTGGCCACGTGTATTTTTCTTCGCATTCCCGTCCGCAATTGCATCCTGCACTTGTGCAGAACATTGAGGACGGGAGCATGAAGTATACGTGTGGCTGGTCCTGTGCAGTCCTCTAACTCTCTGTCAGGGCCTGTCAGCGAAAACGAAACTAGCTGGTGGTAGGGGACCTGAGGCTCCGTGAGTGACTGTGAGGGCTCGGGATGGCTGCAGGGGCTGGTAGAAGCCTCAGGAAAGAAAACTGATTTATTTATTCCTGGCTTAAAGGAGAACTTCAGCCTAAACAAACATACTGTCATCAAGTTACATTAGTTATGTTAATTAGAATAGATAGGTAATATAATCTCTTACTCGCCCTGTTTTAAAAGAACAGGCAAATGTTTGTGATTCATGGGGGCTGCCATCTTTGTCATGGGGGCAGCCATCTTTTTGGTTAAAAGGAAGTGACAAGGAGCATGAGACACAGTTCCAACTGTCCTGTGTCCTGATCACCCCTCCCAGCTGCACACGCTAGGCTTCAAATGTCAAATTCAAAATGTTAATAAAAAAAAAAAAAAATTACACCAAAACAGCAGAACGAGAACAACAAAATCAGAAATCCCATCATGCTTTGCACAGCATCAGGGGAAAAAAAGCCCGGGCAGTTTTCTTCTGTGCAGCTAAAAATGAGGCTTGTATAAGAGAAACAAAATTCTGATGCTGTGAAACTGTTAAAGAAACACCAAGCCTTTTCAGTGCTGCTGAGTAGATTTTTAGTCCGAAGGTTCACTTTAAGTGTCCCTTTAAAGTGGACCCAAACCAAACATTTTTTTAATTCAAAATTATTAGTTACACCACTCTGACACATACAAAGATAAATAAACACTCCTTCAAGCCTATGAGCATTTCAGTGCATGCTTTTCACCCTTCTCTTTTCATAACTAGGGTTATACAGGTGGCGGCCATTAGCAATTCCTCCTTTGCTGGACACCATCTACTCCACCAGTTTGCCGGATTCTGTCCCAGGCAATATGAAAGGAAGGGAGGGGTTCCTCCAATAAATGTAAAATATTTTATATTTGTCATCATGCAGCTGAAAAAAGGCTGCTATTTATTCATATAATTTAGAAAATAGATTTCATTTCTGAAATCTTGTATTTTTAATTTGGGTCCACTTTAAGCCGAGAAACTGCCTTGAACTGGCCCAATCAAATGCACTTCCTGGTTTTCCAAGTTGCTTGCCTCCAAACTGCATGAAATATGCATGCAAGCGGGATTTACATGCATCTCATTGACCATTATTAAAACTACTCTGCAGATCCAGTGCTGACTGCAAAAATGACTGAACCCTACAGAAACAAGCCAATCATTTAGGATTACATGAATATATTATGTTACCCAGTCCAGAAGGTACACTCTATTCCACTTCTGAATTCCACCCACCCTCCCTGCTCTCTTGGGCTTAGTCAGACTGCTGTAAAGGGTTTATGAAAAGCTCAGGTGATGTACTCAGAAAGGGATGTTCAGGTATTGTGTGCCGGCCTGGGTGGGTAATATCAGAGGATATGCTGTATGATTCATACATGTGTAGTAGAAGTCACTATGCTGCGGTGCTAGTCACTGATCTGGATACAAAGTCGCGAGTCTAATTTTAGAATATTCTGCTAATTTTAGCCTGCAAGTGCTATTATATGTCCACCAGATCCCTGGTCAATGCTACAAATACTGTATATACCATCAAAGTATTATAGATCTATGAAGGGGACCAGAGAGAAATGCAGCATTATTGACATGGAACTATAGCTGACCTGCTTACATCATCCTTATTCTTCCTGTCCTTTACTACAAGTGTAGTAATAGGTATATGGAGCTTGCCATATTTCCTTCCTTTTAAGCAATACCAGTTGCCTGGCTGTCCTGCTGAGCCTCTGACGCTAATACTTTTAGCCACAGACCCTGAACAAGCATGTAGCAGAGCAGGTGTTTCTGACATTATTGTCAGATCTGACAGGATCAGCTGCATGCTTGTTTCTGGTGTGATTCAGACACTACTGCAGCCAAATAGATCAGCAGGACTTCCAGGCAACTAGCATTGTTTAAAAGGAAATTGTTATAAACTGTTCTTATATCACCTTGCTTCGACACCACCGTCTCACAGACTGTGAGATCACTTGACTCTCCACACAGCAAACAGGAGATAGACTTTCTCAGGCTTCTTCAATGTTTACGTTATTTATTCAGGAAACAGAAATACAGATAGATACATTCATCATATCCTAGCCATGCCAATCTTCATGTTGCGTTACAAGCTCGTGATTAGACTCCCTGCTGAAGTCAATCAGGTACCTTCTTCCTAACTACGTTACACTAAACTACCTATGTACAGCATACATTATATCAGATTACAGAAAGGAAGAACAGGCTTAGAGGTCCCAGTCGGCCTTGCGAGCTAGTGCGGAAGGAAGAAGCAGAATGCTCTCTCCATCGCTCACTCCGGGTTTAATACAGACTAGGAAAGAGTTAAATATGACATCATCTTCGCCACCCCCTAGATCAGATTATTGGTGGACCCACTCGTGGTGTCATCATACCCACCTACTTGATTAATAATCAATGAGGCATTTGACCTAAATGCAGGAACGTGGATGTTTAGTAAATATGGCCGATGTTTACTGTTCCTGTGGTGTACGTGGAGGTCAGAGTAGGCCGATGGCCTTCTTTTAGGAACATGTTCTCAGTATCTGCGTGTATCCTCTGCTACACGCAGACCCTGAGATGCCTCTGCCTGCATCACAAAACCTCTATTGATTTTAAAGGCATACACTGCGGACAAGCCTTTTACATAAAACTCAGGCCAAGTAACTGAGGCCTACTTAAATTATAACAATCCCCCCTAAAACGGCTTGACCCGCAGATCCCAACGTCTGAGCCTCCCAGTACCTGGTTTCTTTCTTTTAGGTTTCACTTTTCGATGTTCGTGCTCACACAACTTCTCTGCTCTAGGCGGTTACTCCTGGAAGAGAGAGAGCAAGACCTCTTGGTCTTCCTGTAACCAGGCTCTCTGGGGATGCCCTACTTCTAAATCCCTCTATACCACATGCTCAGCATTTGCATCACTTGCGTATCACTCACAAACTTGCATGACCACAGAAAAGTGAAACTCGTTTGGTTGTTACTCAATGGAGCAGTGCCAGGTGCCTTCTAAAAGAGCGCCTTTATACAATCAACTCCATCACCGGTACTACTAAACCTATACCCGTGACCCTGTATATCCCTTAATTTGAAAATATCGGTTCAGGAGATTGTTTATGAGGCACCAATCTCTGGACCAGGTTATTTTGTTTTACGTAATTTTAACACGCAACCTCACCTGGATAATGATGCCTAACGTTGTCATCCCCATCCAGACGACCAGTGGGTGTAGAAAAAACTTTGGAACTGCAGAGGCCCAGTCCGAGTGTCCCTGGAACATCACCGGAACCTTTGTCCACCAGGTCAGACTGGCACTCACCTGCTCATTTTTGTGTTCTACCTCGTTAAGATCACCTGTATCATGGTGAAATCTTACCTCTAACTTAGTGTACTGTTTGTTTAACCTTTGTAACAAAATGTGGTCGTCTTGGATCAAACCCTGTTCCCCTTTGTCCCATGTCGTGTTCTCTTTCAGGACGGGAACTACCCGTGAAACTTTGCACTTTAGAGTTCTCTTAACAATTTGAGAAACAACGTCATCCAACCTGGATGACTGGATCCATATGGGATCTCCGCTCCCACAATATGTTCCCCTTGGAAAATCTCCCTTATCGGAACAATTATGAGAATATACCTTGAATGTATCATTAGACCTTATGTTAAAAAACCAAACCTTTCCTTCAGCCACCGGAACTATCGGTTGGGCTTCAGGGTGGATCTCTTGAATGGTATCCTCGCATTCTGCGTTCTTGAGCCTGCAGGCTTCTTCACTAAATTTGACTTGCCCCGGCCAACGCAGGTACTTCTGCAAGAATTGCCCGCATGAGGACAACTCTACTTGCTTCACCTCCCCGTCTAGCACCAAAAAAGGTTGACCTCTCAGGTCCTGGTGTGAGACACGGGTTGAGGTGGGAACTAAGGAAGTGGCGGTGCCTAAAGGAATCTTGCACCGTTTCCATTTGTTCACCCAAACATCTCGAAGCTGCCATGCAAAAGATCCTTCTCCAGAAAAATCGATATACCTCCCCTCTTCACTTACCCAACTATCATGAGGATAAGCTGCTGCATATGGACTGTGTAATATCGTCCCCTGTTGTGACCCGTGTGATGTGAATGGGGTTCCCTGTGTTGGCATTCCCTCCCCCGGGACCGCTCTCCCCACCCTCTTTGTCACCTGGAAATGTGGCTTGATCTCGATTTTTACTTCTTGTTTCGAGAACCACCCACCCTCGGCTTTCCAGCCTTTACGTGTGTATAGTTGTTTCAGAGGCACTCTCTGTTGGTAGCTCCAGAGTGTGATGTTGTCCCCTGCGTCTCTCTGGTAAGAGAATTGACGCCTCCTGCTCGTTCCTCTCCAATCTGGAAACATCTCACTCTGCATAACCAAGACAAGGTACCCCTGAATCACACACTCCACCTTTTGCATGTACCCATTGTACTGCAATGTACCTTTTAACAAACCTTTGGATCGGTGCATCGATTCTGGGAGTGTGACATTCAATAGCAGGTTTACACTGCCGTTCACGTCACCCTTCCAGCACACCTGACCTTTCAGCCCTTTCACCCACATTGTGCCATGAAATTTGTTTTCTCCTGGCACAAGTGCTCTTTTCCTCCGTCCCTGCATGGTCCTTCTGTGCCAAGCGGAGGGAGGTGTGAAAGGATTAGTACCTTTGTCACCCAACATTAACATGCTTGGGCCTTGCATTCTCATTAACCCCTTATTATACATGAGAATGTCCTCTCTTCGTTCACCTAGGACGGAATGGCAACCTAGGATCACCATCAGCACGGTACTCTTCATTATAAAAGCACCACCTTGGGAAAGAAAAACATTAGCAATTTGCACTATGCTTTGCTCAGTCAGTTTTTTTAGACGTTTTCCGATCTCAGGAACCTCGGTTTTTAGTCTCTTTCCAATTTCAGGAATCTCGTGTTTTAGTCTCTTTCCAATTTCAGGAATCTCGTGTTTTAGTCTCTTTCCAATTTCAGGAATCTCGTGTTTCTCCAAACTTAGATTGGCATCTGGAACCTTTCGCTTATCCGACTGACATCTCCATCTTTGCTGCCAGCACTGCAGCTGTCTCGATTTCATATTGCCCAACTCCTGAAATCAAAATACAAACAAATCAATTCTTATTAATGATTTGGGATTCGCCCTGCGGCTTGTACTCTGTACACTTGAAATTGATCAATATATATCGTAATTGATCTCGTTGCTCTATGGTTCTCATGAACTCTGTTTACTCTTATTGGTAGATTGGAGTTAAACTTCACCCCCCTACCTCAGTATTATCCTCAGTACTTACCTGTTTAAAATATGCTCCCGCGGACTTCACCTTTGGAAGCTCTCACCTCATTGCAGCTCACTCCACATCCCCCCTTATCTGTCCATGCGCGGCCGTCGCATGCACAGATTACGGTTGCCACACCTGATGCTGCTTTGCAGGTGAGCCTGCAATGCTCTTACTCATTATCGCATTTACTTATCTAGAACTTCATCGCGATACCAGCTCTGCTAGAAGTTCTGTGTGTTGTACCCTCTGACTAATGTTTGCCGTGCCACTACCCCCAGACTTCACAAAAACCGGCTGCCTCCCTGTAGGAAGGAGCACTTTGCACTTAAACTACACAGGGTGCAGGGCTAAGCATACCAGCGTCACATGCCTGTATGCAGATCCCTGAATGCCCACATGGTAGGTAGTCACATGGCAAACAGCGTACTGATACATTGTCACTCTGTACATGGCAATTCTATCATCTGTATAATTGCCCCATGAACTGCGGTCAGTTTTTGTTCTTTGTGCTACAATTGATAGGAGCTGGAAAAAACATATTTGACCAATCAGTGGACGAAAAAAAACCGCACAAAAACAGCCCCAGCCCAGCATAGACCTCTCAGTCAAGCTCTGGCCCTGTCCACGACAAAAACCGGAAAAAAACGTTACCGCTCTGCAGCAGCGGCGACGGAAACCCGGATTGGTCAACTCCCTTTTTTCCACCTCCGGCACCCCCCTGATGCACTGTCCCCCCCTATACTCTATTGGGAACTCATGCTGCACAACCCATTAAGGTGCCCCACTTACAGGAATAATCCCGTAAGCAACTCAGTACAGACACTTTCCTGACCTGCACTGCTCCGTGTGTCCCTGCACCTAGCTGGGATACTTTTCCTATCCGTGCTCCTGCTAATCTTACAGTAATAGCCTGGTGCACGTATCCTGGCATTCCTTTCCATGGACTCAGGGAAAAACTCTGGGGAAATACTTCAAGAACCGAGACACACAGTAGCATGTCTCTGTATTTCTACCCCCCTCCCTTTCAGCTGCTCTGCCCGGAGCCGCGAGCACAGCCTGACGTGACGTGGATCCCCCAGCCCCTCCTCCCCCCTGCCATGACGTGTGGGGGCCATGACTCTCGGGGGGGGGGCTCTCTCCACTGCCGCCATTTTGAGTCCTGGACTATCAGCTAAGATGGCTGCTCCCATAGCAGCCTCTCGTTCCTATACCTTAGGAAAGAAAGCAAACTCACAGAACATAAATTTTTATGCATAGTTACACACAGCATCGATACATTTTACCGAGAGTCAGCCTTCCGCTACCTATACTCTCTGGGATGCTTGCCAAACTTGAGACAAACCGCGTCACAGCTGCAATGCTAAATATTTTACATCTTAGCATCACCCAGGAACGTAGAAACCTCTCCTCACAAATCATCTGCAGCATATCTCCGCCATAACCCAGAACTACTCAAGCGCACAGCGTAACTCTAAACCATATTAACAGCTAATACTTCTGAGACGCACATTTATCAGTCTGACATGACTACAACATTAAACCTATATCTACATTTAGCACTTTCAGCGGCCCTGACTGGAACTAGATAAGCTTGCACCTCTCACTACGCTATCCACTACGGACAGAGAGGAAAAAAAACACGCTGGTCGGCTCTGGAAAAACGCCAGCTCATCGAAGAAAAAACTTACTTCTAAGTTTTACAACTGTCTCAACTCCCCTCTCCTGTCTACTCAGCTATCTCTCTCTTTCTTCTCTCCCCTCTCTCCCCCCTCCACCTGCTCGACAGCCGCCCCCCCCCCCTATCTCTTCCGCGGGGCGCTCTCTGCTAGGCTAAAACACAGCTGGCATCACTCCCAGTCTCTGGACGGGGAGAAAGAAAAACAAAACCAACATAGAAGAAGGAACAAAAAAAAAAAAATAAAGCACGCAGCCTCCACGCTGCAATTAACACAGAATGTACATATAACCACATTATCCTCTCCTTGTTATAACACCAAATACAACACAGATAACGCCATATAACAACGTAAAATATACTTGCCTGAGCAGAGGACTTCGTACGCCTCCCAATTCGACCAGCTTTTGGCAACTCCACGAAACTGAGTGGATCCCTGGAACTACTGAGCGTCATCTCTGTGTACCCACACTGGCTCAGCGGATCGATCTCCAGCGGCAGCTGCCAGCCGGCCTCGGAGCCTTCCAGTCACCTGCGATCCGGTTTAGGCTATGACTGCGTGCACTTACAGTCAAAGTTTAACATCCACGAGTTTCGCCGCTGGTTTCCTCGAATTGCAGCCCGTGTGCTCGCTTGGCTCACGCAATGCACACTCCCCACACCACTTATCAGTCTCAGCTTGATAAGCTTTACAGTCCACGTCTATTCCGCTTGTTTTAGTGTGGAATATCTTGAAAACTTCTTCGGCCCCGGCCCCGTCTGCCTGTTTTGCTAGGCAGGGAAGGGTTTCAGCGCCACTGTTATAAACTGTTCTTATATCACCTTGCTTCGACACCACCGTCTCACAGACTGTGAGATCACTTGACTCTCCACACAGCAAAAAGGAGATAGACTTTCTCAGGCTTCTTCAATGTTTACGTTATTTATTCAGGAAACAGGAATACAGATAGATACATTCATCATATCCTAGCCATGCCAATCTTCATGTTGCGTTACAAGCTCGTGATTAGACTCCCTGCTGAAGTCAATCAGGTACCTTCTTCTTAACTACGTTACACTAAACTACCTATGTACAGCATACATTATATCAGATTACAGAAAGGAAGAACATGCTTAGAGGTCCCAGTCGGCCTTGCGAGCTAGTGCGGAAGGAAGAAGCAGAATGCTCTCTCCATCGCTCACTCCGGGTTTAATACCGACTAGGAAAGAGTTAAATATGACATCATCTTCGCCACCCCCTAGATCAGATTATTGGTGGACCCACTCGTGGTGTCATCATACCCACCTACTTGATTAATAATCAATGAGGCATTTGACCTAAATGCAGGAACGTGGATGTTTAGTAAATATGGCCGATGTTTACTGTTCCTGTGGTGTACGTGGAGGTCAGAGTAGGCCGATGGCCTTCTTTTAGGAACATGTTCTCAGTATCTGCGTGTATCCTCTGCTACACGCAGACCCTGAGATGCCTCTGCCTGCATCACAAAACCTCTATTGATTTTAAAGGCATACACTGCGGACAAGCCTTTTACATAAAACTCAGGCCAAGTAACTGAGGCCTACTTAAATTATAACAGAAATAAGTATAGCAGCCTCTATAGTCCCTTCATTACAGTTTTCTTTTAACACCCAGGGGCCACATCATGTCAGAGCTGCTATAGAGCTCCATAATACCTTCTCTTACCAACACTCACCATCCTGCTGTTATGAATAACTGAGGAAATGATGGCAGAATCAAGCAAGAAAACTAGACTGACACCAAGTACAGTGTCTCATAAGTGAGTGCACCACTCACATTACTGTACATATTTTATGATTCTTGTCATGGGACACATTGCAGAGATTACACTTTGATACAATGTAAAGTAGTCAGTGTACAGCTTGTATTAGGCCTCGTTCACATTAGTCAATGCAGATGGCAATGCGTTTGGAATGCAACACTCGCCATGTGCGTTGTGCTGCTGGTCCCACTCATTACAGTCAATGGGATCAGTGTTGCACTTTGCCGAAAATACGCGCAGCAGTGGTAGCGCATTGCCCTGCTGCGCAGCGTATATAGTCTGAGGGCGCGATTCCACTAGAGCGGCGCGCGTCTGCGAGACGCGAGCCGGCTCTTCCAGGTCTGCGGGGAAGGCACACGAATCCCATCAGCCATGCCATGCACGGCTATGGGATCCGCAGCCGCCGATTCGGATGGAAAAGCCGGCCGAATCGCTAGCGGTAGCGATTCGGCCGGCGTTACCATTGCACCCTATGGCAGAGTTTCCCCGCACTATCCGCCTGCGGGGAAACTCTGCGGATTCGCGGCGGTTTCCGCTCAAGTGGAAACGCGCTCTGAACATCAGAGGTGTTGTCTGGTCTATGCATGATGCAAGGCAGTGCGTATGGTGTGAACAAGGCCTAACAGTGTCAATTTGCTGTCCTATTAAAATAATGCAGCACATAACCATGAATGTCTAAACAGCTGGCAACAAAAGTAAATGCTCCGCCTAAGTGAAGAATGTCAAAATTCTCTCCAATTAGACGTTTTCCTTCCCTGGGGTAAGTTACTCAGTGTTACAAGGTCTCAGGTGTGAATGGGGAGCAGGTGTGTTAAAATTGGTGTTCTCACACTCATACTGGTCACTGGAAGTTCAACATTGCACCTCATGGCAGAGAACTCTCTGAGGATCTTAAAAAAAAATAACTGTTGCTCTACATAAAGATGTCCTAAGCTATAAGTAGATTGCCAATACCCTGAAACTGAGCTGTAGCATGGTGACCAAGACCATACAGCAGGTTTAAAGGACAGGCTTCACTTAAGCACTTGAGGACAGTGACGTACCTAGGGCTTTTGGCACCCAGTGCTGGGTATTAAAAGACACCCCCATCCCCCCCCCCCCCCCCCCGGAAAAATGGGCGTAGTACACTTGCCCCCAGTATAGCTAGTACACTTGCCTCCAGTATAGCTAGTATAGTTGCCCCCAGTATAGCTAGTATAGTTGCCCCCAGTATAGCTGGTATAGTTGCCCCCAGTATAGCTAGTATAGTTGCCCCCAGAATAGCTAGTATAGTTGCCCCAGTAGTATAGTTGCCCTCGGTATGGGGGAAGCTTGGAAGGAGGGGTGGCAGGGAGGGGGGCCAGACCCCCCACCTCCCTCACCTGGGCCCCCTCCTTCTTGCGCCTTCCCCCCTCCTAATTAGCAGCAGCTTAAGATAAGCGGGTAGGAGCGGGCGGAGAGGACATACCTGCTTCCTGGAGATGGCGCACAAGTCATCCTCACGTGACGCTGGTCTCCGACTTCTCTAATCAGGAAGCACAGTGGGCGGTGGAGAAGGCGGAGAGCAGCGTCACGTGACCATGACGCTGTGCGCCATCGCCTGGAACGCAGGAAGCAGGTGAGTAAGTCCTCTCCGCCCGCTCCTGCCGCATATCTAAAGCTGCTACTAATTAGGAGGGGGGAAGCGCAAGAAGGAGGGGACCCAGGTGAGGGAGGTGGGGGGTCCGTCCCCCCTCCCCGCCGCTTTCCCCACCACCCCTCCATTCTGTGTTGCTTCCCCCTCTGTGGGAGGCCTTCATGACACCCCTGGGGCACCCGACACCCGGAGCAGGGCGCCCCCTGCCGCCCCATGGTAGGAACGCCACTGCTTGAGGACCACAGTGCTTAACCTCCCTGGCGGTATGCAGAGGCGGCCTTAGAGTATGCGGGGCCTGGGGCGAGTGTCACATGCGGGGCCTAGAGCCATAAGTGTAGGTCATATACCGTATCGCCACGTTCATGGGCTTGTCTGCCTTTAATGCAGTATTCCTTATTATTATTGTACAATATAGTGCCCCAGTATAGCTAGTATAGTGCCCCAGTATAGCTAGTATAGTGCCCAGTATATAGCTAGTATAGTGCCCAGTATATAGCTAGTATAGTGCCCAGTATATAGCTAGTATAGTGCCCCAGTATAGCTAGTATAGTGCCCCAGTATAGCTAGTATATAGCTAGTATAGTGCCCAGTATATAGCTAGTATAGTGCCCAGTATATAGCTAGTATAGTGCCCAGTATATAGCTAGTATAGTGCCCCAGTATAGCTAGTATAGTGCCCCAGTATAGCTAGTATAGTGCCCAGTATATAGCTAGTATAGTGCCCAGTATATAGCTAGTGCCCAGTATATAGCTAGTATAATGCCCCAGTATATAGCTAGTATAGTGCCCCAGTATAGTGCCCAGTATATAGCTAGTGCCCAGTATATAGCTAGTATAGTGCCCCCGTATATAGCTAGTATAGTGCCCCCGTATAGCTAGCATAGTGCCCAGTATATAGATAGTATAGTGCCCCAGTATAGCTAGCATAGTGCCCAGTAGATAGATAGTATAGTGCCCCAGTATAGCTAGCATAGTGCCCAGTATATAGCTAGTATAGTGCTCAGTATATAGCTAGTATAGTGCCCCAGTATAGCTAGTATAGTGCCCCAGTATATAGCTAGCATAGTGCCCCAGTATATAGCTAGTATAGTGCCCCAGTATATAGCTAGTATAGTGCCCCAGTATATAGCTAGTATAGTGCCCCAGTATATAGCTAGTGCCCAGTATATAGCTAGTATAGTGCCCAGTATATAGCTAGTATAGTGCCCCAGTATAGCTAGCATAGTGCCCAGCATATAGCTAGTATAGTGCTCAGTATATAGCTAGTATAGTGCCCCAGTATAGCTAGTATAGTGCCCAGTATATAGCTAGCATAGTGCCCCAGTATATAGCTTAGTATAGTGCCCCAGTATATAGTTAGTATAGTGCCCCAGTATATAGTTAGTATAGTGCCCCAGTATATAGCTAGTATAGTGCCCCAGTATATAGCTAGTATAGTGCCCCAGTATATAGCTAGCATAATGCCCAGTATATAGCTAGTGCCCAGTATATAGCTAGTATAGTGCCCCAGTATATAGCTAGTAAAGTGTCCCAGTATATAGCTAGTATAGTGCCCCAGTATAGCTAGCATAGTGCCCAGTATATAGCTAGTATAGTGCCCAGTATATAGCTAGTATAGTGCCCAGTATATAGCTAGTATAGTTCCCCAGTATAGCTAGCATAGTGCCCAGTATATAGCTAGTATAGTGCCCCAGTATATAGCTAGTATAGTGCCCAGTATTGCTAGCATAGTGCCCAGTATTGCTAGCATAGTGCCCAGTATATAGCTAGTATAGTGCCCCAGTATAGCTAGCATAGTGCCCCAGTATATAGCTAGTATAGTGCCCAGTATAAAATAATTATGCTGCCCCAGTGCCCCGCCAAAATTTACTAATTAGCCGCCCCACAAATAATCCTCCTACCTACCGGACCGGTATCTACGCTCTGCCTGCCCTCTGCAATACGTCCGGGTCCGGCGCTGCAGAATGTGGCTCGCTGCTTGCTCAGTCTCAGTCAGTCCTGGTGGTGTGGTCGGCTCTTCGGGTCGGGCTGCCGCGGGGAGCGCTCTCTCTGCGCATGCATATGACGTCAATCGTGACGTCACTTGCAAAGCGCAGCCGGGCAGAGGAGGGAAAGGATGCCGATGCGCTCCACACATACAGGAAGCGCACATACAGGAAGCGCACGGCATCAGGTCAGTGAGCGATCGGCGGCGGTGGCCGCCCGCAGCTCAGCGCAGCAGGCATTTGATTTAATATTAAATTAGGCCGGCTCTGAGTGGCGGTGCGCGGGGCCCCTTCAAGCGCGGGGCCTGGGGCGATTGCCCCACTTGCCCCCCCCAAAGGCCGGCTCTGCGGTATGATTCCCGCGGCCTTGGGAGGGTTTTTTTACTTTTTTTTTTTTAAAGCATGTAGCTAGCCTAGCGCTAGCTACATGCTTCCCCCCTCCCTGCGACGTCCCCCCGTACACGCCGATCGCCGCCGGCGCGTATGCCCATCCGGAAATCCCATTCTGAACGGGATTTCCATGAGGGCTTCCCCCGTCGCCATGGCGACACGCGCGATGACGTCGTGACGTCAGAGGGAGTCTCGATCCACCCCTCAGCGCTGCCTGGCACTGATTGGCTAGGCAGCGCACGGGTCTCGGGGGGGGCACCCTCTGATGCGGCGGGTAGCCGCGAATCGGCGTGGGGCGGCGGCGATCGTAAGTAACACGCATGCAGATCGTCCCAGCAGGGCCTGAGAAATCCTCCTGCGCGGCTTACCCCGTGTCCAGCACGGGGTTACCGCTGAGGAGGTTAACCCCCCCTAAAGACCAGGCCATATTTAGTGTAATTGGCCACTGCAGCTTTAAGGCCAACTCAGCATACAAGTGATTCCCCCCCCCCCCCCCCCCCCACCACTTTTCTCCCCACTAACAGAGCTCTCTGATTGAAATGTTTTATTTGAATTTTTATTTATACAACACTGCAGGATACATTTCCTGCATAGACAAGTCATGCATGGTTCAATATAACAGATACACATAAAGTTAACAATGAAAGCAATCCTTTACCTTTACCCCCCTCCCTTCCCCTTGTCCCTTTCCCCACCCTGCCCTTTTGCGGCCATCCTGTAACGATCGGTGTAACACAGAGAGGATCTGATTACCGTGATCTGCAGTATCACCGAGAATACAGATATATACCCGATTATTGATGATCTGCAGTATCACCGATAATCAGATATATCTCTAACCTCTGGACACCTGAGTAATATGAGTGTTTAGTGCAACAGTAATACTTTGAGGAGAGCACCCGTATAGAGGGTGCTAGGCAGTACGAGATACTGCTTAGAGATCAGGTTCCTTCCACCGGTCGGATGCTCCCCAAGGGGCGGAGCCAGGCTGAGAGTGGGAAGGACCAGAGAGTGAGTGACACCAATGGTGAAGTGTCACTGACAGGTCTGTGGACTATCTCCCAACAGGGAAGATAGTTCTCGAGGTCGGACAGGCCAGGTTGTTAACACACAGACAGATAAGGTACAGAGACAGGAGACAGATGTGGAATCCTAAGACTAGCAGAGTTTGGCAACAGAGTATCAGATATAGCGAAGTACCTAATCAGAGATCAGAAGAGTGGTCAGGAAAGCAGAAGGTCATAACAAATAATCAACAATGCCTAGACTTGGGTGTGAGCTCCTAGTTCATCAACACCCTGGAACGGGTCTAGATAATAACACAGATGGTAACAGGATTCCTAGACTAAGGTGTGAGCTCCTTGGTCATCAACACCTTGGAAACTGGTCTAGATAATAACACAGATAATAACAGGATTCCTAGACTAAGGCGTGAGCTCCTTGGTCATCAACACCTTGGAAACTGGTCTAGATAATAACACAGATACTGACAGAAGGTCTGAGTGCTACCACGTAGTGATCGCAACGCCAGACACCAGAGAAATGACCAGCACACAGTATATATACCCCAGCGCTCTCCAGCGCCACCCCTAAGTGCTGGACCAATGAAAACTGCTGGAATTGTCAGCTGACCGGCTTGGTCAGCTGACACCCTTCTGACTGTCATAAAGGCTCTGCCTCTCCGCGCGCGTCCTCCTGAACCTGTGTGGACTATCAGTCCCAGCCACACCAGACATGTGTTGTAATGTTTCTGCTGTGTTGGATGCGGAACCAGCCGCACCGCTGTCCAAGCATGCGGCGGTTCCTCCGCGTTCAGCAGTACTGTCAGAAATATGCCTATGCGTGCAACCATCCACGTCTGACGCGTAATCCGCCGCCTTGTTCATAAGGCATGCGGCGGTTTCATCGCGCTCCGTCGTGGATGCAGACCCACGCGTGCAACCTGGCGCGTTGGACGCGGAATCAGCCGCCTTGCTCTGAGTACTCGCGGCAGCTTTTCCGCGTTTTCTCACACATCCCCTGTGGTCTAATTTATTTACTGGTTCTTCTCGCTGGTTCTCATTATTTTATGTTCATAGGCCTTCACCTTGAGATTTCCAGTCTACCCAATGTCCCCTGTAGCTGTTCCATGCAATACCAGCCCGTATATTTGAAGTGTTCCATAAGGTCGTTCTTTTCTTTTTTTGAAAGTGATGTTAAAATAAAAGATTTCCATACCTTGAAGAACTGTTTAGTGCGTTTCTCTTTGTAAGCTAGAGCATCGAGTCTGTCTAGGTTAAACAGGTGTGTTAGCTCCTCCTGTACATCCCACATGGAGGGTAGTGTTGGATAGATCCATTTATTAAAAATTACTTTTCTGGAGGCGATTAAAATGAGGTGGGTTAGTGATCCAATTCCTAATCTGGGTTGATGAGCCTGTGGGATTGTGGAGTCTGGGTTATCATAAAAATTAAATAATAGTAGAAGTGGGTCTAGAGATAATTTTTTTACAGTATATAATTTAGTACTTTGTTCCAAAATACCTGGATGTGTGGGCATGACCATACGCAATGGTAGAGGTTGGCATTGGGAAAGTGGCATTTCGGGCATTTAGGTGAATAGTGCGCTGGGGGGTTGAATATTTAATATCAAATGCATATTTTGCATTATGGATGAACTTGAAGTGGGATTCGCGCCAACTTTCTCCTACTATTAATCTTCGAACCGTTCCTAGACCGGCTAGGATCTTAGGGCCAATATCTGGATCTGCAATGTCTTTTGCCCAGGATTGAAAAGTAGTTTTTGCTGCACCCTGTAAGCCTATTTTCTGGAGAGCTTTTTGTATCTGGGATAGAGATATTTTGGGTAAATGTGGCGCCAGGAATTCATCAAATGGGTTTATACTTGTTAGATTTGTCATGTTGTGGCTAATACTCTTTATATGTGATCTCATTTGAGCATAGTAAAGGAAATGGTGATTTGGGAGCGAGAATTTTTGTCTGAGTTCTTTAAAAGTAAGGAGTCTTTTTTCCTGGAAGTTTATTAATTGGCCAATTTTTGTCAGACCCTTTTCTTCCCATTTGATAAAACCTGAGTGTGACAGGCTGGGTGGAAAACCTGGGTGACCACTTAGTGGCCTGTATTTAGTGACTTGGTAACATATTTTAATTTTTTTGCATAGCTCCTTCCATGAAACCACTGTATCCCTCATTACTTTACTAGATTTAATTTTCTGGGGAAGTTTCGGGAATTTAGTATGCAAGAGGCCTGTCAAGGTCCAGGGTTCTGCAAAAGCTGTTTCTAAGGTGTGGTTTGAGAAGATACTGGAGCTGTTAAGCCAATCTCGAACATATCTAGTCATACATGCTAGATTATAGCACCTAATGTCTGGTATGCCCAGGCCTCCCAGTTCTTTAGGCTGCCTGAGTTTGTACAGTGCAATTCTTGTTTTTTTTCCTTTCCATAGGAAGGAATTAAAAGCTCTATACACTTCCTGAATGTCTGTGTGTTTCATAAGTATTGGGATGGTTTGTAGGGGGTATAGCAGTCTGCCAAAGCTCACTGATTTTATGAGGGCCGCTCTGCCTATTAGATTTATGGGGAGATTGTTCCAGTATGAAATTTGTCTTTTTAGATCGGCCAGTAGTTTAGAGTAGTTGATATTATATAGTAAATCCGGGTTTCTGTTGAAATTTACCCCGAGGTATTTTACTTGTGTGCACAACTTAACTGGGTAGTCTTTTTGATTTCGTTGGCCAGCAAGTGATGACAAAAACATGAGTTCACATTTGGATGTATTGGCTTTGAATCCACTTGCTCCCCTTATTTCCCGCAATAATTTGAACACTAGAGAAATTTGTCTATCCGGGTCTGATAAAAAAAAACATAATGTCGTCGGCAAACATTGCTGTGGATAACGTGGATTCTCCCACCCTAATACCTTCTACATGTCTCTCCAGTATCCCGGTCAGTGGTTCCAGTGCCAAATTGAAAAGCAGTGGTGAGAGCAGCTTGTGCTTTTTCTAATTTAAATCTAGAGGATAGGAAGCCTGGGGTGAATATTTGGCCATAGGGTTTGTGTGCATGGCTTTTATAAGATTACGGAAAGGGCCTCGTGTATGCATTTTGTCCAGCACCTTGTTTAACCAGATCCACTATATATTGTCAAAGGCCTTTTCGGCATCAATAAGTAAAACTGCAAAGTTTTTATTGGCTTTGGAGGAATGCTTTGGCGTAGTCTTGGGCTATTAATAGTTTGCGTATGTTTATCACTGCTGATCTGTTGCGTATAAAACCCGTTTGATTAGGGCTTACTAGTTTGGGCATAAAGTCTGCTAACCTGTCGGCCATGATTTTAGAGAGGATCTTGAGATCCTGGTTGATCAGGGATATTGGGTGATATGAGCTGGGTGCTAAAGGGTCTTTGCCTGGTTTTAATAGTAGCTTAATGTAAGCTAGATTGGAAAAGCCTGGGTAGTATCCTTTCTCAAGGATATGGTTGAAAAGTTCGGTGAGTACAGGGGCGAGCTCAGCTTTTAGCAATTTGTAAAATTCTGATGATAGACCATCAGGGCCTGGTGCCTTACGATTTGTCAGTGATTTTATCCCATTGGTAACTTCTCCTACTGTAATTTCTGCATTTAGTGTAGTGAGTTGTTCATCAGTCAGCTGTGCTAGTCTAGTTTTTTGTAACCATTCAAAACCTATGTGTGAGTTAGGTGGGGCCTCATGTTTTTGATAGAGTGTTTCATAAAAAATTCTGAAGGTGTCGTTAATCTTTTTGGGATCATATGTAATTTGACCTGAGGCGTCTTTCATGCTAGAGATTATTGTACTTTGGTGCCGGGGGGGGGGGGGGGGGGGGGGGGTTGGGTTTAGATAGCCTAGATAACATGATGCCCATTTTATTCCCGAATTTATGATAGTATAAATTTTTATAAGAGTTAAGGAATTTTTCCCTCATGTTTAGGCATTTGTCAGTATGGGCTTTCGCTCTCAACCAGTTAAGTTTATTTTCAGTTGTGGGGATATCTAAGAATAGCCTATGAGCTTTGCGCAGTTCTTCCACTGACTCAAGATACTGGGAGTTTGCATGTTTCTTTCTCCCCGCCACATATCCAATTATTCTGCCTCTCAAGACTGGTTTGGCTGCTTCCCAAAATTAGTATACATCTTTCTTGTCTTCAGCATTGGTTTCTTTGTATTCCCACCACCATTGTTGTAACAAGGCTGAGAACCCTTCATCCTCGTATAGGTAGGCTGGAAAACGCCATAGAATATTTGTGCCTTTTGGCATCGTGGGAACTAGGGAGAGTTGGATTGGGGCGTGGTCTGATACTAACAGGTCTAAAATTTCCACCGACTCGATTTAGTTTATAATAGAGTTAGAAGTCAAGAAATAGTCTAATCTAGACCAACTATTATGGGGGGTGGAGAAAAAAGTGAATTGGGAGTCATCTGGATGAAAGGTTCTCCATGCATCATTTAAGTGTGTGGATTGTACATAACTTGAAAGTAATTTGGACTTTGCTTTGTTAGCGAGGCCACTTATGGGCATGCCGGATCTGTCTTCCTTTATGTCCATTAGTGCATTTAAATCCCCCCCTTGAATAATTTTGGCTTGGCCCATAGACAGTGTTTGAGATAGCAGTGATGAGTAAAAGGGTTTATCTTCTAATGTGGGGGCATAAATACTCATTATTTCAAAGACATCACTATGCATTCGCAATCGGATTCGTACCCAGCGGCCTTCTTCATCATGATTATAATCCAATACTTCTCCCTGTAAGTTTTTGTGCAGTAGGATTAGAACTCCTGATTTCCTCCCCTGAGCTGGTGAGCCATAGACATGCCCGACCCAAGATATTCGCATATATTGGAATTGGTCTTTAGTCAAATGTGTTTCTTGCAGTAAAGCAATTTCAGTGTGTATTTTCTTAAGATGTCTCAATACTATGGACCTTTTACCTGAGGAGCGTAGGCCCTTAACGTTCCATGAAGTAATTTTTATGGACATGTTAACCGGGGTCTATGAATCCGATTTCTGGATGCACCACATCAACATATAACGTACATTTGCAGGACCCGGGGATGACCGCAACAATTCCCTCCCCCCCCCCCCCCCCCTTAAATCTATAACAGAGGCCCTGAGTAGTAGCCTGGCTAAAAGCAGACATAACTGTGCTGGGCCTATGAGGATCAAAAAGGTAATTGAAGTACAGAACCAAACCCATAACAAAACAAAACACATATTTACGAGACTTCTCTTCTTCCCTGGACTCATAAACCGTCTCTTGGGCCCCTTCTCGTGGAACCCGCAAAACCGGCCTTATAGTTGAAACAAGGTCAGGCTTCATAAACTATCGCCTTAGTTCAGAGCAATGAACACCTAACTAGAAGGCCTGACCGCTTGAAAAATACTAACAGTAGTGCGTAGTGCCCCCATCATCTTGGCAAATGTGAAAGGGACAGATTACAAAAGTACTTGACGGAATCCGTGATCAAGTATCAGGCGGATTTGAAGAATTCAGGTACAGCATAGCGTCCTTGACGTTTCGGAATATGTGATCAGTTCCTGTGTCATCCGTGGCCCGTAGAATGGCGGGGTATTGGAGAGAAAACTTCAGGTTAAGCGTTAAGCTGGATGCATTTTGCGCATGCTGGATTAAAAGTTTGCCTTTGCTTAGAAACTTCCATGGAATAATCATTGAAAAGACGAATGGTAGTACCCTGATATTCCAAAGGCTTCTGGAGGGCACGATACGCCCTCATTAAGGTTGTTTTGTCCGCAAAGTCTAAGTATCGTGTCATAACGATTCTAGGTGGTCGCTTGTCTGTGGTAGATCGTGGAGGGCCCACTCTGTGGGATCGTTCCACCTTGAACCCTTTTTTTCAGTCCCAGTAATTTAGGGAGGGCGACTGCTGAGAAATCATGTAGCTCCTGGGGTGTCAGCGATTCGGGGAGGCCCACTATTCTAACATTGTTACGTCTGGATCTGTTCTCAAGATCCTGCAGTTTTAGGTGCATTTGCTTGTTTTCCTCTAAAACTTTTTCTAAGCTGCTAGTGTCTTTGGTTCTATCATCCTCTATGTGCTGGATACGATCCTCTGCCTGTGTGAGTCTTGCAGAGTGTGAGGATAGCTGAGAGTGGATATCACTGAGTGCTTTTGTGAGAGCCATTTGTATGGCTGAATGAATTTCAGGCTTAAGAGATTTAGAGACTTCATCTGCTATTTTTTTTATAGTCAAAATGCTCAGTGTGGGCTTGTACCTTCTCCCCAGCGATCTGGGATGGTGGTGGGTCTCCCTCTGTACTCCATCTCTGTTGCTGAGCTTCATTGCCCCACTCCTGGGAGCTGCCTGTCTTCCTCGTGCTGTGAGCTGGAGCCGGGCGCCATCTTGTCTCCCTCCTCCTCGCCTTCCTCGTTATGGCGTCTGAGGGTGGAGCACGTTCTGTAGCGGTCCATAAAAGGTTGGATGGTGAGTGTGGGATTCCTTTTGCCTCCGGGTAGTAGTGTGCAGCTGAGGGGGCACTTTAGCTGCGCGTTAGGCCGGTTAGAGCGGGCACGGCTCACGGAGCTCCGGTCTCCTCCTCCTCACATCCAGGCGCCGGAACCGGAAGTCAGTTTTGTTATTTTTAAATAAACATTGTTTTTTGTTTTTTTATTACTTTTTACTATTTATTTATTTATTTTTTGTAAACCCCTCCCTTCCCCAGGCAGCCAATCCTATGAGAGCTATGTCACACAGCTGTCCCCAGTACAGCGCTGTACTAACTGAAAAGACGGCAGTTTTGGCGTCTAACAGTTTCCCAAGCGGCGATCGCTGCTCAGAGACTGAAGGCGGGGCAGAGCTCCGTGAACTGCCTGCGAGCCTCCAATCGCGGCTCGCAGGCGAAATGCGTGCCGTGAAGGAGATCGGCGATCTCCGGCCTCTGATTGGCTGGGGAACGCCGCATTCTGATAGGCTGAGGCCTATTAGAGGCGGCGAAGGACGGATCTCCGTCCTGCGTCACCCATAGCCTGCGGGAGAGGGAGGGAAGGACGGGGAGGCTGGGAATCGCTGCGGAGGGGGGCTTTAAAGAGCCCCCCTCGCAAGGAACAAGTAGCCGGTGGCAATCAGACCCCCCCCCCAGCAGGAGATCCCCCTAGTGGGGAAAAAATGGGGAGAATCTGATCGCCCTGGCTGATTCCTGATCTGTGCTGTGGGCTGGTGAGCCCACGCAGCACAGATCTGCGCCAAATCCCCTGGTCCTTAAAGAAAACCTGAACTGAAAATTAAAAGTCACAATAAACAGGCACAGGTCATACTTATCTCTCATGTAGTCTACTCCTCAATCTCTTTCTCCTCTCCTGTGACCTGTTTGTCCACTGTGATCAAGGGAATTCTCCGTCCTCCATTTTGAAAATGGCCATTACCATAACAGCTATCTGGTCAGCACACTGTTAAACTGTAACATCGCCCACTTGAGCCATAGGGAAACAGACATTACCTGACACATCAGTTGTCCTCTCAGCTATAACTAACAGCAACTGATATATAACTAACAGCAACTGATATATAACTGACAGCAACTGATATATTTCAGTTCTGACAAAATGTCAGAACTGGAAGGGATCATTGTCAGAAGAAAATGGCGAACTTCTGAGAGGAACTGATGGCAAGGTAACTATGTAATGTTCATTTGAAGTTACCTCATGTGTTAATTTTAAATAATTGTACTAAGTACAGGTTCCGTTTAAGTGGTTAAAGATGATGCACAAGGCCTGCAAACAGCTAGATGAAGACAAGTCCTGTGGTCTGATGAGACCAAGATACACTAATTTGGTTCAGATGGTGTCATGCATGTGTGGCTGCAACTAGGACAAGGAGTACAAAAGACAAGTGTTTCCTGCCTACAGTCAATTATGGTGGCAGATGTGTCATGGTTTAGGGTTGCATGAGTGCTGCCAGCACTGGGGAGCTTCATTTGAAGGAACTATGAATGCCAACATGTAATGTGCCATATTGAAGCAGAGCAAGTTCTCCTCCCTTTGGAAACGGAATCACGGGGCAGTATTCCATCATGATAATGACCCCCAAAACACCTTCAAGACAACCACTGCCTTGCTAAAAGAAAACAGAAAAAAACCTGAGGGTAAAGGTGCAGGACTGGCCAAGCAAGTCTCTAGACCTAAACCCTATTGACCATCTGTAGGGCATCTTCAAACAGAAGGGGAAATAGCACACAGTTTCTAACATCCACCAGCTTTCTAATGTGGTCATGGAGGAGTGGAAGAGGGTTCCAGTGGCTACCTGTGAAGCTCTAGTAAACACCATCCCTTAGAGAGTTAGGGCCTATTTCCACTACACGCAGATTGGATGCAGAAAAACGGACTCCAATGAATGCCTATGAGAAAATCTGCATCAGAAAAACTGCGTTTAGTGGAAGCAGGCAAATAGGCTTTCTTTGGAGTTAGTTTTTCTGCATCCAATCTGCGTGTAGTGGAAATAGGCCCTGGTTTTGAGACATGCTTATGTACCTTTACAACCCCCTAGTGACCAGGCTGTTTTTCACAATTTAGGCCACTGCAGCTTTAAGGCCTCGCTGCAGGGCCGTACAGCTCAGCACACTTTTCTGCCCAGCAACAGAAACTCTGTTGGTGGGCTGTGATCACTGCCAGGATGTTTGTATATATATTATATACTTCAGGCCAATTGGCGTTGAGCGGTCCTGGGGCTGCCGCCACGTCCACACCAATTAGCGTGGAGCGGTCGTTAACTAGTTAAGTCACAGACCAAATAGTATAAGATTTAACATTTATTGTCTCAAACTAAGTGGTGTAACTATAGCAACTGTGGGGAAAACCTTCCTCCCCATTCTGCAGATTAGCATAGTGTAAGAGCTTGTTCACACCTAGGGGCATTTTCACATTTTTTTTTTCAAGCGCCAGCGATTTTCAAAATCGCCCTAAAAGAGATTGTGCCATGATTCCCTATGAGAGTGTTCACATCTGAGTGGTTCGATTCCGATCCGCTCAGCAAAGAGCTGCCTGTACTTTTTTTAGGGCCATTTGCCTCAACAGAAAGTATAGGGGGAAAAAAAAATCACAAAGCGCTTGAAAAAACGCTTTGTATTTCCCCAGCATTTTCATGAATACATTGTATTTATTCATTTCCAGGTGAAAGAGTTTACTTCCGGACTGTTGTCAGGAAGTGACAAACAGAATTGCTTAGAAAAGCAATTTATAAAGAAATAAAAGTGCGCAAGTAAGAGCCGGCAAGCGCTAAAAATCGAAAACCGTTGGAGTCAGCGATTTCGATTTTAGATGTGAAGAAAGCCTAACAGTTTAGAGGTTTACCTGCTCCTTTGAGACTCTTCTGCGCTCTGTGGTGCATACCTCTGGCTCTTGAATGCATGTCACGTGATTGGAAGCTGGAAGCACAGTGTGTGCAGCTTCAAAGAAGAACAGGAGATACCAGACGCATTGCTGGAGCAGGTAAATATTACACTGCTGTGCTGCGCTACTCTGCAATGTGGGGAGAGATTGCCATGGGGGAGGAGTTTGGGTAGGTGTGTGTGTGTGGGGAGGTCCTATGGGTTGGTGCTGCACCCCGGCTCAAACTGACAGTGTTTCAACCAGAAACTGTCACCATTGTGCTCCTCTGGGTGGGAAGGCATCCTTTTACACGTACGAGAAGTATCAGCGCAGAAGACTTGGGCGCAGGATACAGCCGGTGTATGGCTGACCCTGCTGTTGCACAAGTTCCCGGCCGTGTTAAATACTATTGCCCCTCCAGGCCGCCATGGATAGTGGGGAATGAAATAATTCGGCTTCCAGCAATTGCTGGAGGCCGAATTATAGTGTTTTATAAGTAACTTCAGCTCCGTCTGACAGCGCCGAAGTTACTCCCTGTGCGCTGCTATAGCAGTAATTCCTATTACAACCTATGGTGGCGCCAGCTGCGCACAAGTCTCCCTCGCTGGAATCACCGTGTTCGTCCTTTTACTGCTTACAATGATGCACATTAGAAGCTCCACGGGCCTTGAGATTAAAAAGAAACCCAAGAACAGTAATAAAGATTTTATACTTGCCTGGGGCTTCCTCCAGCCTCATGAGCACTGCTGCGTCCCTCGCCGTCCTCCCAAGTACCTCCGTGTGGCCGCAATCAGCCCCGGTAATCTGACTCGGTCGCACCAGTTGGGCTCTTCTGTGCATGGGCAAAAGATCCTGACTGACATGACTAAGCCAGTTACTGAGGCTGATTGCGACCCAACGGAGCCACCCGGGAGGACGGCGAGGGACGCAGCGGTGCTTGTGGGGCTGGAGGAAGGTAAGTATAAAATATTTCTTACTGATCTTAGGTACACTTAAACACCTGTGCTTTAAACCATCCAGAGGCCTCCCTCCAAGTAGTCTAAAACACCTACGTGGCTAAGTATATCATTTTTTGTTTAAAGTCAAAGGTTGCCTTTAAAAAGAGACATTAGCATTGAAGGGAAAACTGAAAAATGTCTTGTCCTACCATCTAGTCAACATGTCTTCACATCCTTGTAGCCCCTCCTTTGGCAAACACTGCTATTGCTAAACAGGTTCAACAAGGTGTACAGGTCCACAGATTGTCACGGCAGCTTTTGAATATGCTGTGGTCTTCGTCATATAACAGTTACTATTTCCAAATATTAAAGCACTAACATGACACATTTCTCCACAGATTATAGTAGTTCCATCCCTGAGATTTTTATTCACATATAGAGCGCATCTGAAAAATACATATATTAAAAAAAAAAAAAAAAAATTAAATAAAATACTGGAAAATATCTTCATCTGGTGCACATGCTGGTGGACTGAATCCCACCTGCGGGTTCACAAGAGAGCAGATCAAGTCCATCATACAAATTGTTCCTAAAAAATACTGACATGGAATATAAATAGTTAAACATTTAAATAAAACAGATGTGAATATATATACAAAAATGCAAACACAATTAGCATTGTAATTATAAATTATAAATTTATATTTAAAAAGTTGCTTCACTGGTATTTCTGCCTTTAAAGGAAACCAAAAGTGAAAGGTATGTGGAAGCTGCCATCTTCATTCTGTAGTTAACAATGCCAGTTACCCAACTTCTGTGCTGATGCTGACTGACGTACTAGAAGTTACTGTCCCAGAAGGAGCATGGAGATGAGATCAGAAGCTTTGACTAGATTCCTCTGGCTGCCCTTTGCAGGAGTGACTCAAAAACAGTTAAAACCAAAAGCATGGCTAGCATACATGCAGTGTTACTCATTATAGAGCCTGTACACACTGAAAATCACCAAACCATTAAAAAAAAGAAGGAAAAAGCGATTTAAAAAAAAAATTAAAATCACACATGGTGCGATCTTAAAATTGTATGTTTTTCAATGCATTTGCATTTTTGCATGTGCATGTTTCAATGCCTTTGTGGTTTTTCTTGTGATTTACTAAAAGTCCTTAAACAGGTCTCCTTGGATTTGACCTTGGGGAAAAAAAAAAAAAAGCTATGCAATCACATTACTTTTTTGTATCTGATTTTTCAAAACGCAACACTCAAACAGCACTGCAGTAACTGCAGTTTTTCCACCACATCACACCACTATGTACAGTTCATCACGATTTTCATTGTTTTTAAAAAGGCTTTGCGTTAAAATAAAAAATAAAAAAAATTGAATGCGATTATAAAAAGGCAGCACAATGCAGCCAGTGTGTACAGGTCCTTATGCAACAAAGGAACCTCTCTGTGGTGTGTGAGACTACAAAAATTATGCATATTTTTGTAAATTAATGTTTGCCTTTTAAATTGGTTTTAGGACCGGTTATCACTGTACTGTATCTTAGCAGTTTGTATGATAACTGTGCAAAAGGAATAAGGACTTTTGCCATTTGTAACCTGGCAAAACTCCATTAACCCGTTTCCCTTATTTGATCCTATTTTAGATATTATTATTGATTTAAGTAGTGTCAGCATCTTCTATGGCGATGTACAAAAGAATACAAGGTATTACAATACAGTTCCAGATAACCGTACAAAACCAAGGTTGTTCAGTGAACAAATCAACAGACTTTTGCATAATAGTGGAAGATATGTACGCACATTACACACCACTAACAGACAAAAAAAGAGATCCTTGGCAAAGTGGCCTTACAGTGTACAGGGTTGAAGAGAACCTTAAAGGACAACTGAAGAGAGAGGTATATGGAGGCTGCCATGTTTATTTCCTTTTAAGCAATACCAGTTGCCTGGCAGCCCTGCTGATCCTCTGCCTCTAATACTATTAGCTATAGCCCCTGAACAAGCATGAAGCAGATCAGGTGTTTCAGACTAACGTCAGATCTGACAAGACTAGCTGCATGCTTGTTTCTGGTGTTATTCAGATACTACTGCAGGGAAATAGACCAGCAGGGCTGCCAGGCAACTGGTATTGATTAAAAGGAAATAAATATGGCAGCTTCCGTATACCTCTTACTTCAGTTCCCCTTTAATCCATAATTCCATATTTCCAATACCAGTTGCCTGGCAGCCCTGCTATCTATTTGGCTGCAGTAGTATCTGAATTACACTAGAAACAAGCATGCAGTTAATCTTGTCAGATCTGAATGTCAGAAACACATGGACCGTAGTAGAGTCAAGCAACGGGTAGGCCACAGAGCAGGGAGTCAGGGCCCGTTTTCACTGTGGTGCAATTCCGTTGTGGAAACTGCGAAAACGAATTTGCATGAGGATGCGAATTCTTACACGTTTGTATGCAAATTTTAACACGAAAACGTGTATGTTTTAGTGTTTTTGTGTAAGTATGCGAATTTAACCAGGTCAGTGCTTTACTTAGATGAACACATACGTGAATTTGCATGGAAAATTCACATAGCGAAAACGCATAAGAAATTCCTATTAACCCTCCTGGCAGTCTATTAGAATCCGCCAGGGGGCAGCACAGCAGTTTACATTTTTTTTTTTTAAATCATGTAGCGAGCCTAGGGCCCGCCTGCTTCGAATGCCTCCGGCGATCTTTGATCTGGAAATCCCGTTCAAAGAATGGGATTTCCTGAAGGGCTTCCCCCGTCGCCATGGCGACGGGGCAGGATGACGTCACCGACGTCGTGACGTCTAAGGGAGTGCCGATCCACCCCTCAGCACTGCCTGGCACTGACTGGCAGCGCACGGGGTCTGGGGGGGGGGGGGGGGGCGGTGCGGCAATCGGCGGCTAATCGGCGGGTAGCGGCGGCAATCGGGCAGTACACGCAGCTAGCAAAGTGCTAGCTGCGTGTACCAAAAAAAAAAAATTATGCGAATCGGCCCAGCAGGGCCTGAGAATTCCTCCTGCGCGGCATAGTCTGAGCTCAGCTCGGGCTTACCGACAGGAAGGTTAAATAAATTACAAGCGAATTGCACACTAGCCTTGCGGTGTGCGAATTCTGATGGCTCTGCTGTGCAGATTTTTTCTGCACAGTCCACCGCACAGAATTTTTGGCAAGTGGAAACAGGTCCATTGATTTACATTGGTTATGCGAATCTGCATGCAGAAACTGCATGCAGATTTGCTCTAGTGGAAACGGGCCCTCACAGTAGTCTAGATGTGAGATAATCAGGGCATGCACATGAAGTTTGGTAGTGTCCTCTTTGAGAAAAGGACGGATGTGAGAGATGTTTTTAGGTGGAGGCAACAAGAGGAGCATCGTTTGTCAATGTGTGGGTTGAATGAGAGAGTCAAGTCCAGTATTACACCTAGGTAGCACTCCTGGAGGACAAGGGTGATTGAACCATCAATAGAGATTGTGATGTCGGGCAGGGGTTTTGAATTGAATTCTGCCTTGTCCATGTTGAGTTTTAGAAAATGGTAGGACATGAAAAAGGAGATTGTGTTGAGACAGTAAGGAACATGAGCTGTGAGGGTACGTTTCCACTTGTGCGGCGCGATTTGCTCGCGGAAAACGCGTCAACGAATCCGCATACGGTTGCGGATTCGTTGACGTTTTCATGCGGATTTTCATGTGGAATCGTTTGCGATTTTAACAACGCGATTTTAACCATGTCAATGCCGGCAAGCATTGACATGGGTTTTTAAATGAAATCGCACGCTGAAACACCGGGAAAACCGCAAGACTCAAGTGCTGCGGTTTTCCTATTTAGTTACATGACCGACGATTCGCGTGCGGGTGTGCGGCGTGCGAATTCTGACGGCTCTGCTGTGCAGATTTTTTCTGCAGAGCGAGCCGCACAGAATTCCTGACAAGTGGAAACGGCGCCATCCGCTTGTATTGGTTGAGCGAATCTGCATGCAGGAAACGCG
The DNA here is from genome assembly GCF_040937935.1 of Hyperolius riggenbachi. Taxonomy (NCBI): domain Eukaryota; kingdom Metazoa; phylum Chordata; class Amphibia; order Anura; family Hyperoliidae; genus Hyperolius; species Hyperolius riggenbachi. Next base: position 130,804,240 of record NC_090647.1, read on the forward strand.
TGCAGATTCGCTCTAGTGGAAACGAGCCCTTAGAGTAGCCAAGTCAGGAGCTGAAAGGTAGATATGGGCATCATGAGTGTACAGGTGATATTGGAAGCCAAAGGAACTGATTAGTTGATCAAGACCATAAGTATAGATAAAGTTGTGGTCCGAGGACTGAACCTTGGGGAACTCCAGCAGTGAGGGGGCGTGTAGAGGAGGTGGTGCCAGAGTGAGTGACGTTGAAGGTCCTATTTGTGAAATAAGAGGAAAGTCACGTGAGAGCAAAGACCCTGTATGTCCATGGATGAGAGGATTTGGAGATAGAGAGGATGGTCCACTGTATCAAAAAGCAGAATAGAGATCTAGGAGGATGAGAATCGAGTCCTTTAGATTTAGCAGTTACCAGGTCACTGGTAAGGGCAGTTTCAGTTGAGTGACTTGGGCAGAATCCAGATTGGAGATGATCTAACAGAGAATTAAAGGTGAGGTGACAGACTGAGTAAACGTGGCACTCAAGTAGTTTGGAAGAAAAGGGGATTAGAGAGATAGGACAGTAGTTGGACAGGGAAGAGAAAGTTTTTTGAGTATAGGCATGATGAAAGCTTTCTAGAGAGTGGAAGGAAAGGTGCCTTTGGAGAGGGAAAGGTTAGAAAGGGAGGTTAAAGTGAACCTCCAGACTAAAAATCGACTCAGCAGCACTGAAAAGGCCTGGTGTTTCTTTAACAGTTTCACAGCATGAGAACTTTGTTTTTCTTACCAAAGCATCATTTTTAGCTGCACAGAAGAAAACTGCCCGGGCATTTTTTCCCTGATGCTGTGCAAAGCATGATGGGATTTCTGATGTTATTGTTCTCGTTCTGCTGTTTTGATGCAATTTTTTTTTTTTTTTTACATTTTGAATTTGACATTTGAAGCCTAGGGTGCGCAGCTGGGAGGGGTTATCAGGACCAGGGAAAGTTGGAACTGTGTCTCCTGCTTCCTGTCACCTCTTTTCAAACAAAAAGATGGCTGCCCCCATGACAAAGATGGCAGCCCCCATGAATCACAAACCTTTGCGTGTTCTTTTAAAACAGGGTGGGTAAGAGATTATATTACTTATCTATTCTAATTAACATAACTAATGTAACTTAATGACAGTATGTTTGTTTAGGCTGAAGTTCCCCTTTAAGGCAGCTCCTGACCGGCTCACAGAGCTCTGCCATCATAGTGACAGCAGAGCGAGGAGCCTGTGGCAATAGGAGAGCAGCCACAAACAGGGTAAGGATTTCAATGACTGCAGCCCGGAAGCTGTTAAATAAATAGATTGCATCAGGAGAGGCACGCAACTATAAGGTATGAGAGTAGAGGCAGTGGGGGGACACTTTGGCTCCAGGTCCACCCACAAATAAGACACTAGTAGGAAAGTCAAACTTTGGGATCGATCAGAATCAGACAATATAAATGAAGCAGGTTATCTCAGCGCAGTGCTGAGCGCTGTAGCTGGGTGCCATCATAACAGCAATGCTATGATGCGCACCCTGCATAGCGGAGGGGGAATAGCTTTTAACGTCGCTTCAGACTTTAGCAGCAGCAGGGAGAGCAGTCATTCAGCTCTCCCCAAGCCGAACTGAGTGGCGCCGCCACAATATGTACCGTAATATGTTCTGGCATATAACACGACTGGGGGTATAGGACGACCCCCCCCCCCAACTTTTCCAGTTAAAATATAGAGTTTGGGATATACTCGCCATATAAGACTACCCCTCTTCCAACACACACTGAATAAAATTTAAAAAACATCATATACTGGTGCGATGTATGAACAGATACTGGTGCTGTACATGGTATACAGTATATAACAGTATATAGGTGATTGACTGGTTGGATTGGTCAACTCTCTAAGTGGATTTGTTCAGCTCTCCCTGTTTATCAGAGCGGTATGGAAGAATAGATTGCACTGTGCCCATAAATCACACCTCTTTCACTCGTCTGGCCCACCCTTGGCCCCAATCTACCTCCTTCTCAACCTCTCAGATCTCACGCATGTGCACCTGCGCCGCTTCACTACAGTCCTCAGCAGCGGGAATTGGTAACAGGGTAGGGCGCATCACCCGGCATCAATTACATCCGGCGTATAAGACGACCCCTGACTTTTCAGATGATTTTCAGGGGTTAAAAAGTAGTCTTATATGCCAGAATATACAGTACATCAATATAAATGTTTTGGTTGAAGTGTTAAACACCAGTTGGAAGTTTCTTTACTATAGATGATCCATTTAAATTCTGTTTCATTGTTATAAGTTGCTTATGGTTTGTGTGTAGTTTGTTAGTCCGTTCTTTGATTTGTGGTCGATAACGGTACTGGTATCCATATGCCCTGAGGTGGTAAGTGAAGTATTCCAGGGTGTGCATGAGGACAGGGTCCACGTAGTGGAATGATATAGCCAGGTCGGAGCAGCACTGGGGACCCTGAAAGAGAGATTTATAGTAGTTAGTGTTTGTAAATAGTTTTTTTATAGTCAGAGGTTGAAGGAATACAGGTATGGATACACAGGCCTCCATTCAACAGGTTTTCATGGCTTTGGAGAGGACATCTCATTGAACGGAACAGGATACCACACAAGTGTTTATCAGCAAACAAGTCTATCGAGCTGGGTGGGGTGCAGGCAAATGTATGTGCATGTCCTCCTAAAAAGATCAATCAGAATTGCAGTTTAATGCAAAAATGCCAATGGTTGGCTGCACGGTCCTCATTTACCACACAAAAAAATGTTATTAATAGGAAACCTGAATCAGGAGGTATAGAGAGGCTGCCATATTTATTTCCTTTTTAAGGGAAAAATAAGGTGAGAGGGATATGGAGACTGCACAAATGAGCAAAGGTACCTGCGGGTCTCAGATATAGTCCAATTCACATTCCAATTACATGGAACCAGTAAAGATTTACTTTGGATGTGCCAACTCTTTTCTCTGTTGAATATTGCATAGACGGCGTCATCCCTCTTATCCAGCTGTTGCACTTCCCTTAATGACAATGGGTTTTGATAGTGTGTGCGAGACAAAAATTTGAGGCCAACATAATCGCAAAAATGTGACATGCAAAAGCGATTGCATTTTGCGATCAATTTTTGGAGTGAAAAAGTCCTCAGGTGTGGTATTTAGACCACACTGACAAAAAAGTGCAGCAGAACGGTCAAGTAACTGGTATTGTTTAAAAATAAATATGGCAGCTTTCATGTATCTCACATCTTGCATACCTTTGAAAAAAATACCAGTGTTTGAATCACACACCTGAAACAAGCATGTGGCGAATCTAGTCAGATTTATGTCAAAAACACCTGTTCTGCTGCATGTTTGTTCAGGGTCTATGGCTAAAAGTACCAGAGGCATAGATCCAGCATGGTCTAGTAGTAAGACCCAGGGTTGCTTTCATGAGCAATCACAAGTGATTACCTGTGATTCAAATGAGGCTTAATTGGCGGGGATACAAGGGGATATTTACCCATAATTCCTGCATTGCAAACAGCTTGCACGCGTCCTATTGGTCGCGTTGCAAGCCTCACACCGGCACACTTCCTCCTTCAAGCTGAAACTATAAGCAACGATAACTCGCTACCTATACTGTGGCAAATGGCTAACCTATACTGGGGCACTACCTGTACCTGGCTACCTATACCGGGGCACCTATACCTGGCTATCCTATACTGGGGCACCACCTGTACCTGGCTACCTATACTGGGGCACCTATGCCTGGATACCTATATCTGGATACCTATATGGAGGGCACCTATACCTGGCTAGGGCAGGGGGACAAGAGCTACACAGAGGTGGACAAGAGCTCACACAGGGGGACAAAAAAACAAAACAAAAAAAAAACGGATTCAGGTTAAGAATGGACAGTCCCTATTTGTTAACCAGGGACTACCTGTATTTTGCTAGTATTTGGCGCCACCCACATGACCACGCCCCCCTTTTCGCCACAGAATGCAACTTGGGGATGACCCATAAAGAGGTACATGTGCTGATAAGGTTGAGAACCACTGCCTTACACGGAAGCTGACTTTGGTTAAAGAGACTCTGAAGCAACTTTTAAAACAGCTTTTTACATTATATTCTACATGGGCATGTTTGCCCTGCTAAAACGCTGAAACGCTGCTCTCCCGCGGCAGAACGAGGGGTCTTTACCCACCAAATCCCCTCCGTAGTGCCAGATGATCGCTTCCTGCTTGAGGATGGGCTAACGCCCTCTCAGCGCATCTATCAGCGCTGATCGCTGCCTCTCCCCGCTTCCTTCACTGAGAGGGGCGGGGGAGAGGCGGAGATCCGCCGCTGATAGACGTGCATGGAGGCAGAGCTACAGCCAAAAGCTCTGCCTCCAGGAGCAGCAAAATCTACGGCCAAGTTGGTCGTGGATTTTGCAGGGGGGGGGGGATTTGGGGGGTAAAGACCTCTCGTTTTGCCGCGGGAGAGCAGTGTTTTAGCAGGGGCAAACATGCCCATGTAGAATATAAGGTAAAAAGCTGTTTTAAAAGTCGCTTCAGAGTCTCTTCAACTTGATATAGTTTATACCATTTTTAAATCCTTATTTAAACTATGGATGTCTTTCAGCTAAAATCATATCTTTTTCTTTTTTTTTAATCACTATGTGACTGTATCTGCACTGATGGGGATTATCTACAATTAAGGTACTAGGTCTCACGAGGCCTCTTGGTATTACTATGTCTCCTGTATATTTGTATCAGCTGATTAAGCTGGATCTTCTTGCTGCAAGCCAATCTTTTTGCAGATTTATGAATAAAAACCGTTTGAATAAAAAACGTTTGTACATACTGCATCACCCCGTACATACTTCTAGGAGTTCTGGCTCATGAGTTAATCTGCAACTCTGGGTGCTTCAAGTCCTACCTCATAGAACCACAATAATTCATACCATGCATTGATGAGAATCAACCAATTGGAACCAGTCTCTATGCATGTTGGATTGTTGAGGCACTGTACAGTTAAAAAGTTGACGCATCATTGCATTCCAGCGGTACTCGAGGTGTGGTTAGCTTTCATGAACAACAAAGAGGATTTGCATATTCAGCAGTGATGCATCGTGGGAGAAATCATATGCTCACGTCAAACTGAATAATCGCAAATACCTTCTGTTTTAAGAAGGCAAACTTCTGTTTTACATACTGCATGAGCTTGATAATGTGTTCAACATTTTTCTTTCCATATTTTGCATTATACAACTGGCATATATGTCTAAAAACCTTCAGTTGTGAAGTGGTTAAACCACAATTGGGTGTGTGACTATTTATTATTAATTTTGATAACAGAGAATCTTCCCGTTCACACACCAGTCTTACCCTGGGGAAAGAATAGGTCATGAGCTTCAAAAGTCCAACTTGGACATTAGTCATTCTCTGGGAAAAAAACATTTTCATCTAAAGTTATTCAGAAAGGATCTAGTTTCTTGCCTTACACTGCCCACTATATCAGGATCAGATGGTAATCATCCAATATTAATGGACACCTGCTGTTCTGTAACAGTAAACACACTACTGAGCAGGAAGAGAACAGCAGAGGTATAAGCTTAGTCTGGTTCTACCAGTTTGTGCCTTTCAGACCTAGTGAAGCTATACTGTCTGGTTAACCTATGTAAACTGAATGTGTCATACTCAAATGTCATTCTTCATTTGGGAATATTGCTATACAAGACACCAGACTGTTATGCCTCCCCTCCTTCATGCTTCTGCAAACGGGATGAGTTAAAAGTGGTTGACATAACTAATAAAGGGTTGGAGCACTAGCAACTGTGTGACTGCAGAATGTCTTCTACTTCTCTGCAAATGTCCTTGCAGTATTCCTCTCACATGAGTGGCTCTAAAGCAGGGGTGTCAAACTCAAATACAAGTGGGCTGAAATTGTACAATGACAGTCACGGGCCAACCTCAATGTCTAGTTGCCCCCTCCCTCCCTTATAAAAAAGTTCCCAGGTATCTAGCGGTCCTCCATCCTCTATACAGTTCCCTGGTGTCTAGAAACCCCCACCCTCCCCTATACAGTTCTAGAGTTTAGTGCTTTCCCCTACCTCCCCCAATATGGCTACCCTGGTGTTCTAGGGCTACACCTCCAATATAGCTCCTGGTGGTCTAGAGTGGACCAAACATAATGAAAAGTGGGGAAACCACTTGAGGGCCAAATTTAACGGCCCTGAGGGCCAGATTTGGCCCCTGGGCCGAAGTTTGACATATATGCTCTTAAGGAAGAAGCAGAGCGCATTAGAGGATAGGAAGAGAAGCTGTTTTATATTCAGAGGATTCCATTAGGCTAGGTGCATACTACATATATAGAAAATAAAATGGACAGTTTCCTCAATAAAGACAAGCAGATAAAACGTACATATCGACAGATTCTGTGACATCTAAAGTATCCATTCAGATATATCCACCATTTTCAATGTACACATTGCCCCAGGCGAGGTAGGGGAACACAAAATCCTGTCTTGCACGGAACACTGACATAACATAAATAGCAAAATCCACTCGTTCACCTGTCTCACCAAATCTGGCCTCCCTTGCTGTCCCACTGTCTAAATCAGAGGTCCCCAAACTTTTTCCGTAAAGGGCCCGGTCAACATACTTCAGACTGCTGGGGGGCCTACATAAAATTATGCTGAAAAACATTAAACTGAATCTAGGTATTGATTCCCCCCCCCCCCCCCCCCAATCATGCCCGAGTACCTCCAGCAGCAGCCATTTAGTCATGCGGTGCCCGAAGAACGTCTTTGTGCACCAGACAGTGAAGCATACAAAGGTGACAACCTGCTGTCCAGTTGTGACAGCAGTGTCGCCTGATGTAAAATTGGATGATGTGGAAGCCAGCAAATTACTAATCACTGCCTTCTACAGCATGTGGATGGGGGAAGGGGGGTGCCAGCACTGCTATTCTATATGCGGGCCGCCGATATTTAGAGTTGATGTGTGCCACATCTATAAGTTATACATTTTGTGTTTGGGGGCCAGTGAAAAAGCCTCGGGGGGGCATAGTTTGAGAACCACTGGTCTAAATGTACAATGGACATCAATAGATACCAAAACGTACCATATATGGACAGACACAGGGAGTTGTACACTGGATGCAATGTGACCCTTCACCTTGCAAAGTGTGGACCAGCCAAACTGAACCACTACTTTTTACTTGAAATGAAGGGCCCTTTTCCACTAAGAAACACGCTGCAATGATTTGTGGGAAAATTTCATAGTGCCATGATTGCTATGCGGCTGTCATGCGCGCCTATACTTTGTATGAGAGCAAATGCAGGAATAAAGCAGCAGGCCACCATTTGCAATTCTGTAATTTAAAAACAAAAACAAAACATGTTTTACTAGTGGATAAGCAGCACCACGATTTACATGTTAATCATGGTGCCCTTGCGATCTGCAGAACATGAGTGATCCAACAGGAAAGGTGCTCTAATACAAAGAAGAAATATTTGGTATATCATCAGGGGCGTAACTAAAAATCAATGGGCCCCCCTGCAAAGCACTGTTCCCATTCATTGATCTAAGTCCCCGGTAGAAAAACCAACGGCTTATTTTCAGAGGCCACGGTCTTTGTTGAAAAAACAAAAAACAAACACTACCTCCTTGTAGATCCTGTAACGAGCTGCTCGCTCGCAGGATAGAAAAAAAAAAAATCACTGTGGCTATCTTTTGGCCATCATCCGTGGCCAAATAGTAAAACTACATGCACATACATTACAAAAAGACGCAATAAATTGCATTTAAAATTAACTGTTTACCTCCCACACCCAAAAAAGACCCAAATAAAAATTGAACTTTTTTTTAATATGCATGTGAAGAGGGTATGCAACTAATATTTTTTAAATTATAAGCTTGTAAATAGTGATGGATGCAAAACTAAAAAAATTGCACCTTTATTTCCAAATAAAATATTGGCGCCATACATTGTGACAGGGACATAATTTAAATGTGTAATAACCAGGACAAATGGGCAAATAAAATACGTAGGTTTTATTTATGGTAGCATGTATTAACTATAATGGCCGAAAACTGAGAAATAATGATTTTTTTCAATTTTTTTCTTAATATTCTGTTAAAATGCATTTAGAAAAAAATAATTCTTAGCAAAATGTACCACCCAAAGTAAGCCTAATTGGAGGCGGAACAAACAAGATATAGATCAATTCATTGTGATAATTAGCGATAAAGTTATTGGCGAATCAATGGGAGGTGAAAATTGCTCTGTCGCATAAGGTGAAAAATGACTGAAGGCTGAGGTGGTTAAGCATTGTAACCCGTTCATATAAAATTAAATGCGGCTTCCTTAAAAATTCTTTAAATGCCAGATGCCTGTATAGGGCGGGCTGCGCAGTAAACAGAAATAAGTAATGCTCCACTTGTAAACACTGCTCTTAGTCAAGAGGGATGTAGAAAACATTACACCCTGCAAATGCTATAATTGAAGGTATAAGGTCACATGTTATATAGGTTAGTATGCTGCCGAATTTTCATTCAATACTAAGAGGCTCACACAAAACAAGTTTTTTCTCTTTCCGTCTAGATTTGGCAAAGCTCCACTTACTGCACATACCTATCCAAAAATAATAGGAGATAAACTGCATTCTTCCTAAATAGATGTTGGGTTTGCAAAGTATTAGTAAAAGAATAAAAGTGTTTTTTTTCCCTGCAAAGTTCTTTTTGGTTTAGGTAAGCAATGGTACGCACAATACAGTATAATAATACGGTAGGTCAACATGCTGGGTACACATAATCGAATTTCCCGATCAACCAACAACGGTATCGATCAGGAGCAGTTTTGGATACAGATAATAATGAGGACAGCCGACATTGGTATCACCTTAGTACAATCTGACAAATAAGGAAAACTCATAGTAGCTGAACTGAATTCCCATTCATTCACCTTGCTAATGTTGTACAACCTGATACTGGCTAACTAGGCATTAAAACTATTTGGCAGACTAGTTCACCTTGGATCACTCTTCTACTGCTCTATGTGTGGGCAACTTCACCTTTCTAAAATTAATCCATGCCATGCACTGATGAGGATCAACCAATCCGAAACAGTCTGTATGCATGTTGGATAATTATGACTCTGTACAAATTAAGCTGACACATTGCATTCCAGCGGATCTGGAGGTGTGTTCAGCTTCTAAGGGCAACAATGGTTAATTTGCATACATTCAGCAGTGATGCACTGGGAGACATCTCGGAGCCCACTCCAACCTGAATTATCACATTTTTTTTCTGTTTTAAGAAAGCAAACTTGTTTTCCTAAAGAAACACTGAAAATGGATTATTTCAAACATCACAGAACTATTAGAGATCCGCCTCTTGCATCTAGTAAAACAAAAGTTTGCTTTCTTAAAACAAAGTATTTGCAATAATTCAGGTTGGAGTGAGCACCGAAATGCCTCCCAGTGCATCACTGCTGAAATATGCAAATTAACCATTGTTGCCCTTAGAAGCTAAACACACCTACAGATCCGCTGGAATGCAATGATGTGTCAGCTTGTTAATTGTACAATTGTATCTAGTAAATTACCGTAATCAAAAAGGCTCCAATGCATTGACCTTTGGAAATGGTAATCCGCAAGCTACAGTGTATTCCATTTACTCTATAAACACTTTGTTGGCACTTTATAAATACAAATAATAATAACATTTTTACCTTATACGTTACGCAAAAAAAAAAAGGAGGCGTGTTTAGCCATTAGGGACAACAAAGGGATGGTTTACAAACTCAGTGTATACAACACCTATGTATGACACAGAATCAGTGCACTCTCCGCTTAGTAATGAGCAGTGAACTGACCAAAAAAAAAAAAAAAAGACTCTGTCCTCCGCTCTAGTGGGAACAGAGCCTAAGTTTAGGTCCTCTTTAAAGAGAACCTGAAATAAAAGTCAAAATAACCATACCCAGGTCTGCTTACATCCCGTGTAGTCTACTACTCAATCTCTTTCTCCTCTCCTGCGTCCCTTTTGTCCACTGCGATCAATGGATTTCTCTGTCCTCCATTTTGAAAATGGCCATTACTCCATAACAGCTTCCTGGTCAGCACATGGTTAAACTGTAATATCACCCACTTGAGCCATAGGGAAACATGGACATTACCTTGCAGATTCAGTTGTAACTGACAGCTGCTGATATATAACTGTCAGCAAATGGTATATTTCAGTTCTGACAAAATATTGTCAGAACTGGAAGGGATCGCTGTAAGAAGAAAATGGTGAGCTTCTGAGAGGAGCTGACGATGAGGTTAGTATGTAATATTCATTTGCAGCTACGTCGTGTTTATTTTAAATAATTTTCCTCACTTCAGGTTCCCTTTAAGGCCTTTGAAACTAACCAGTGGACTCCTCTGTGGGCCTGTGAGTGAAGGTTGGCTTAGGCCATAAACATTTTGTAAGATGAATAAGGCTTTTTAAACATTTCCTAGAGAAAATGTCCTGAGGAAGTACCCCTCCCCTTTTGTTTTGGCTAGAGTGTTTTACTCACATTCACAACAATTCAAAGGGCTTTTCAGCTGCCGGATCACACCTCCTACAAATACAGTAGAATACCTTTATCGTAAACTTTAAGGGACCAAGAAAAGTAGTTTAACTACTTGCTGCACCTTGTGCAGTATATCTACACCCTGGAAAACTTCATCTCAAGTCCCAGGGACGTAAATATTTGTATATTGCCACCGCCACTCGCTCCCACGTTCTCTTTGATCGTTAGAGGGAGATAAATGACTAAGTCCCTGTGTCAATGATTGCAGGCATCAATGAGATGCCTGCTGTCATTTTAATAGCGATAGTAACACTTCCACGCATTACTTCCTGTTAGCGAACTAATAGAACACACGGGAAATAAATGTGCGAGAACATCCAGTGGGCAAATAGTCAGTTTACATCTCTTTTTTTTTTATTATTATTATTATATAAAAGACCTACACATTTAAAATTAACCCCTTACATCCCACACTCTCCCATATTTACCCAAATATTTTTTTATTTTTTTTTTTAAACAAAATAGTTGCCTAAGGGACTGAACTTTTTTAATATACATGTCCAGAGGGTATATCAAAGTTCCTTTTTAAATTATGGGCTTGTAATTAGCAATGGATGCAAAACTGCAAAAATGCATCTTTATTTCCAAATAAAGTATTGGCGCCATACATTTCACTAGGGAAAGAGTTTAAAAGTTGCAATACCGGGAGAAATGGGCAATTAAAACGTATGGGTTTTATCCACGTTAAAAGATTTTATTTTAAAACTAATATTTGAAAACTGAGAAATAAGGATTTTTTTCCCTTTTTTTCTTATTCCCATTAAAATACATTTAGAATAAAATTCTTAGCATAATGTACCGCCCAAATAAAGCCTAATTGGTGGTGAAAAAAGATATAGATCATTTTGTTGTGATTAGTAGTGATTAAAGAGGCACTATGGTGAAAAATGGTAAAATTTTAAATATGTGCAAACATATACAAATAAGAATTACATTTTTTGCCAGAGTAAAATGAGCCATAAATTACTCTTCTCCTATGTTGCTGTCACTTACAGTTGGTAGTAGAAATTTGACAGAAGCGACAGGTTTTGGACTAGTCCATCTCTTCATGGGGGATTCTAAAGGGATTTATTTATTTTCAAAAGCACTTAGTGAATGACAGTTGCTCTGTTGAACTGCCAAACACTGTAGGGAGCAGGGAGGCTGCCCAGCATCATTATTCAAATCCTTTTTAGGGAATATCTTTATAAAGAATAAAAGCCTTGCTGAGAATCCCCTATGAAGAGATGGACTAGTCCAAAACCTGTTGCTTCTGTCTACTACCTACTGTAAGTGACAGCAACATAGGAGAAAAGTAATTATGGTTCATGTTACTCTGGAAAAAAAACATTCTTCTTGTTTGTCTATGTTTGCACGTATTTTAAAATTTTACAATTTTGCGCCATAGTGCCCCTTTAAGTTATTGGCGAATGAAATGGAGGAGCATTGAAAGGTGATAATTGTTCTGGTTCTGGAGGAGAAGTGGTTAGTATACCAGAGGCTTACTACATCAGAATTGGTCTAACATTACATTGTATATTATTTATACAGATGCATTTGCTGGGAACTGTGGACTGAGTAAACTACATTCCACAGCTTACTATATCAGAGTTTACTATAACGAAATTCTACTATATTTATTTATATTATCGCTTGCAAGGACATTTTATTGAAGTACTGTTGGGTAAAAACAGGTTAAAAAAGAGCCCCATCTCTTATATTTACAGCATGCCTCACAAGCCCACTTTCCCCAGACTTGCATTATATCCAACTCCCCAATTGCAATACTAACAAAGTGCGTAGAGAAAAACAAAAACAATAAAAACATGTGGATTCTGATCACCTGGATTCTTTGTCCAACTTTTGGTGTCACCATCAGTCAACAATAAAGTGATATTATGTTTGTATGTGTAAAAAAAAAAAAAAATATAGTATTATAAGATAGATAGATATACCGTAGATAGATGTGATAGATGTGAAAAACTATTTGCACCCTTCCTGATTTCTTATTCTTTTGCATGTTTGTTACACTTAAATGTTTCTGCTCATCAAAAACCGTTAACTATTAGTCAAAGATAACATAATTGAACACAAAATGCAGTTTTAAATGATGGTTTGTATTATTAAGTGAGAAAAAAAAACCTTAAAACCTACATGGCCCTGTGTGTAAAAGAAATTGCAACCTGAACCTAATAACTGGTTGGGCTACCCTTAGCAGCAGTAACTGCAATCAAGTGTTTGCGATAACTTGCAACGAGTCTTTTACAGCGCTCTGGAGGAATTTTGGCCCACTCATCTTTGCAGAATTGTTGTAATTCAGCTTTATTTGAGGGTTTTCTAACATGAACCGCCTTTTTAAGGTCATGCCACAACATCTCAATAGGATTCAGGTCAGGACGTTGACTAGGCCACTCCAAAGTCTTCATTTTTTTTTTTCTTCAGCCATTCAGAGGTGGATTTGCTGGTGTGTTTTGGGTCACTGTCCTGCTGCAGCACCCAAGATCGCTTCAGCTTGAGTTGACAAACAGATGGCTGGACATTCTCCTTCAGGATTTTTTGGTAGACAGTAGAATTCATGGTTCCAACTATCACAGCAAGCCTTCCAGGTCCTGAAGCAGCAAAACAACCCCAGACCATCACACTACCACCACCATATTTTACTGTTGGTATGATTTGCTGAAATGCTGTGTTACTTCTACGCCAGATGTAACGGGACACGCACCTTCCAAAAAGTTCAACTTTTGTCTCGTCGGTCCACAAGGTATTTTCCCAAAAGTCTTGGCAATCAGAGATTTTTTTTTTTTTGCACAATTGAGACGAGCCTTAATGTTCTTTTTGCTTAAAAGTGGTTTGTGCCTTGGATATCTTCCATGCAGGTTGTTTTTGCCCAGTCTCTTTCTTATGGTGGAGTCGTGAACACTGACCCTTATTGAGGCAAGTGAGGCCTGCAGTTCTCTAGATGTTGTCCTGGGGTCTTTTGTGGCCTCTCGGATGAGTTTTCTCTGCGCTCTTGGGGTCATTTTGGTCGGCCGGCCACTCCCGGGAAGGTTCATCACTGTTGCATGTTTTTGCCATTTGTGGATAATGGCTCTCACTGTGGTTCACTGGAGTCCCAAAGCTTTAGAAAGGGCTTTATAACCTTTACCAGACTGATAGATCTCAATTACTTTTGTTCCCATTTGTTCCTGAATTTTTTGGGATCTTGGCATGATGTCTAGCTTTTGAGGTGCTTTTGGTCTACTTCTCTGTGTCAGATAGCTCCTATTTAAGTGATTTCTTGATTGAAACAGGTGTGGCAGTTATCAGGCCTGGGGGTGACTACAGAAATTGAACTCAGGTGTGATAAACCACAGTTAAGTTATTTTTTAACAAGGGGGGCAATCACTTTTTCACACAGGGCCATGTAGATTTGGAGTTTTTTTTCTCACTAAATAATAAAAACCATCATTTAAAACTGCATTTTGTGTTCAATTATGTTATCTTTGACTAATAGTTAACGGTTTTTGATGAGCAGAAACATTTAAGTGTGACAAACATGCAAAAGAATAAGAAATCAGGAAGGGGGCAAATAGTTTCACACACACACACACACACACACACACACACACACACACACACACACACACACACACACACACACACACACACGGAATAAAAAGGAGAGTATCCAGGATACATGATAAAACACAAGACAGGTGTCTTGCTGAAGCGGAAAGCCTATACACGAACCATAACCTTTATCAAAAACTCAGCTGTTGACAATGAAAAATTTTCAGTTTAGCTGAAATACATGGTTTTGTATACATAACATTAACTTAAAGCAGTTCATTGCGGCACTGAGCACCGAAGCTGGGCACTGTCATAGCAGCAATGTTATACTGCGCGCAAGGGTACCTCAGGGCATCCAGTGGTTGCCAGACCCCGAATTACATCTCCCTGCCGAGTTGAGACATCTCAGAGGGCAACAGTATTTAACGCTGCCGGGTAGTTTACCGGCAGCAGGGAGAACTGCCCGGCGCCCAGATGACATGTACTCAACTTAAATGGCCACACAAAATGAGATATCAATGTGGTACTGAATTCAAAGTACCTTTGTACCAACGTAACACTTCCAGACAGCTTATTATAGGCTATACATTACTACCCAAAATTGATAACATGCATAGTAGCCAATCATAGCAGCTGCCTTGTTCTAAATGCACCTCAGAACATTTGCAGATGGCACGATTCTCTGCGAAATATCACTCATCTCACGTGGCCTTACAGCAACTGCGGTCCGTGGGTAATTCAACCTATTATCCATCTAACACCAAAGGAACAGTTTAGGGAGAAGTGATCAGACTCCAGTTTCAAAGCACTCCAACGATTTTGTATTTTGTGATTATCATACTTGTTTGTCCAGTGAAAGGCTCAAGTCATTACAGCCCCACAAACTGCTGGCTGACACCTTAGGCTGTATCCACACTTGTCTATCGGCTTTCTGGATGAGTTGTCAAGGCAAGGACCACCTTATTTCTTTGCAATCACAAAAGAAGAACTGAGTATTTCCACTGATAGTGAAATCCCCCTCCTGCACAGAAACATCTATGATAACTATTGACGGGCAAAATCAGTGATGCTTCAGTAACCAGAATGATATCATGCCACTCAACAACTCAGAGTATAAATTATACCTTCACTCATGACTTTTGAAATGGAAAAAAACTTGCATGCAAGGTCGAGACTATTAACCCCCCCCCCCCCCCCCCCAAAAGCTCTTAAATGAAAACGGAAGGCTTACCTCAGTAACAGGATAGAAACAATATTTTCGATAAAGGTCATCTTTATCAAAATGGCTAGTTAAGTGATACTCCGGAGTAAACGGGTGGAAGGTTTCTCTTCCGTCTGTGTCTCGAGTGTCAACAACTGAAACTCCCATGGTCTCCAAGCACTGTCCAAGCTCCAAATCCTCTACAGGGGACCTATGAGTGCAGTTTCCTTTGCTGAAGCCTTCCACAAAACGTTTTAGGGCCTCCTTACTCAGTATATAACCAGCTCCACCACTCATGTAGCCTTGTTTGACAAAAAGTTTGAAGAGCTTGCCAAAATAGATTGGCTGGTCAGAGGTATAATTGGAAAGCATTAGACGGAGGTTCTCCATAACTATATAAGTATCATCGTCCGCTTTTAAAAACCAGTCTGCTTGATCAAAGTAGTTTTCATGTATATAATGGAATGCTCGAATGGTCTTCCAGTAGAGTTTGTCTCTTCCTTCCTCGGTACCCAGACCAATCGTTGGAAAGCTATTACTGGTGTCAGAGCTCATGAACAAAGTGATATTACAGTGACGAGTCCAGGAGTACTTAACATGGATAGCTTTTTTCTTCAAGTTGCTTGGTGACGTCATGATCCAACAAAGGACTCGAACATTGTGGGCTAGTTGCTCACTTTTACTGCTGTCATCTGAAAGATTCAAAAATAGAAATCATACGAGCTATGTAGAAAAACAAGAGGTTTTCAAAAAAGATTGTTTTTTGTGGGAATTAAATTACAAGGAGAAATACTTCATACTGAATGTTGTACTTTAATTGCAGTGGCAATTTCTTAGCTTTGAGTGTATGACATTTCTCTCTGCTGGATCCAAAAACATACTTATTTACCTAAAAATTGTTCCTAAAACACACTACCAATATGGGAGGTCATATAAACATCAGTCATAAATAACAGCTGGCTAAACACTTAGAGTTATGTAGGCTGCCATCTTGACCTCCTTTTAAAGTGGAATTGAACTCCCTTAATTAAATGTAAGTACCTACTCTTGGGTACATAAAACATGTGAAAGCATTCACTGTGTGTAAAAATATTTACTTTCAAGGCAGAGAGTACAAGTTCATACCTCTCTGATTATCTTTGCTAACCTGCAAATGTAATCAAACAACTAGAAGCTCTCTGACTGGTCTCTTCACTCTGCTTCCCATCTCCTTACCCTCCTGAAATGACGCTGTTGCCAGGGCAATGTGTCTATTCACCAGAAGAAGGAGTGGGAGCAGAGTAAAGAGATCAGGTGGAGAGCTTAGTAGGCAGTAAAATGTGACAAAAAGTGGGCAGTTAAAATGTGACAGAACCGACAGGTTTTGGGCCATGGTTTTCTTTATTTTCAACAACATTTTCTGAACAGAAGTTTAACTTCCAAAATAGTAAGATACCAGCCAGCCTCCCTACTCACTTACACACTATTTTGTCAGACTTTGCAACTGCTGTTCAGGAAATGCTGTTGAAAACAAAGGAAACCCTGAGAATCCCCCATGAAGTGATGGACTGGTCCAAAACCTGTCAGATTTTGACTGCCTACTTTTTTTTCCGCAATAGTGGTCCTTTAAACAACAACTGAAGTGAGAGGGATATGGAGGCTGCCATATTTATTTCCTTTTAAACAATAGCAATTGCCTGGCAGTCCTGCTGATCCCCTGCCTCTAATACTTTTGGCCACACACCCTGTACAAGAATGCTGTAGATCAGGCGTTTGACATTATTGTCAGATCTGACAAGATTAGCTGCATGCTTGTTCGTGGTGTTATTATGACACTACCGCAGCCAAATAGATCAGCACGACTGCCAGGCAACATGTATTGTTTAAAAGAAAAATAAATATGGCAGCCTCCATATCCCTCTTAGGCCCGGTTCACATTAGCGGCTGTTATCCGGAATCGCCGTGCCGGAGCCGGACAGCATGCGGACCGGACGAAACGGACGCACGGCATAGCAATGAAAGTCTATGCGACCGTTCACATGCGTCCGTTTCGTCCGGACCGGAGCCGGACCGGATCCGGACTCCGGCGTCCGTTCCAACATGCGCTATTTTTTGGTCCGGCTGGTCCGGCTGACGTATCCGGATCGGAGCCGGAATGTTGCATCCGGCCAATGGAAACCAATGAGAACCGGAGAGCGCACAACACACTGGCTATAAAAACCGGATGTTGTACCACACTTCCTATGCTGACTCTATGGTATGGTGGCCATTTTGGATGGGGACCACATGGCACCAGCGTTCACAGAGTGGAGCAGCAGTGACTTCATGCTGGAGCTCTTTGGCAGCAATATGGAGCAGGATCTGTCTGATAGCGAGGGGGTGAGGCCCTACACATCAGAAGACCTCATCCTACAGGTGCAGCAGGTACCAGCCCTGTGGGACAAGGGGGATGCGGACCACAGCAACATCAAAAAATGCAGAGGCCTGTGGAAAAAAATTGCCAAGCTGTATGTGGAGGACTTTGAGAACTTGAGCAAGAGACAGCAAGGCACAGAGGGTATGTTGACTAGAAGTTTTTGGGGGGGGGCTTGTGGTTTAAGCTTGTGATGTATTCAACTTTTGCTATGGATTTGTGTCACCCACGTGTTGCCCACCCACCCGTGGCCCACCCACCTGTTCCCCACCCACCTGTACCCCACCTGTGATGTATCCCACCCACCTGTACCCCACCTGTGCTGTATCCCACCCACCTGTGATGTATCCCACCCACCTGTACCCCACCTGTGCTGTATCCCACCCACCTGTGATGTATCCCACCCACCTGTACCCCACCTGTGATGTATCCCACCTGTGATGTATCCCACCCACCAGTACCCCACCTGTGATGTATCCCACCCACCTCTACCCCACCTGTGATGTATCCCACCCACCTGTACCCCACCTGTGATGTATCCCACCTGTGATGTATCCCACCCACCAGTACCCCACCTGTGATGTATCCCACCCACCTCTACCCCACCTGTGATGTATCCCACCCACCTGTACCCCACCTGTGATGTATCCCACCCACCTGTACCCCACCTGTGCTGTATCCCACCCACCTGTGATGTATCACACCCACCTGTACCCCACCTGTGATGTATCCCACCTGTGATGTATCCCACCTGTGGTGTATCCCACCTGTGCTGTATCCCACCCACCTGTGATGTATCACACCCACCTGTACCCCACCTGTGATGTACCCCACCTGTGATGTATCCCACCTGTGATGTATCCCACCCACCAGTACCCCACCTGTGATGTATCCCACCCACCTCTACCCCACCTGTGATGTATCCCACCCACCTGTACCCCACCTGTGATGTATCCCACCTGTGATGTATCCCACCCACCAGTACCCCACCTGTGATGTATCCCACCCACCTGTACCCCACCTGTGCTGTATCCCACCCACCTGTGATGTATCACACCCACCTGTGATGTATCCCACCTGTGATGTATCCCACCTGTGGTGTATCCCACCTGTGGTGTATCCCACCTGTGATGTATCCCACCCACCTGTGATGTATCCCACCCACCTGTACCCCACCTGTGATGTATCCCACCCACCTGTACCCCACCTGTGATGTATCCCACCCACCTGTACCCCACCTGTGATGTATCCCACCCACCTCTACCCCACCTGTGATGTATCCCACCCACCTCTACCCCACCTGTGATGTATCCCACCCACCTCTACCCCACCTGTGATGTATCCCACCTGTGATGTATCCCACCCACCTGTACCCCACCTGTGATGTATCCCACCCACCTGTACCCCACCTGTGATGTATCCCACCCACCTCTACCCCACCTGTGATGTATCCCACCCACCTCTACCCCACCTGTGATGTATCCCACCCACCTCTACCCCACCTGTGATGTATCCCACCTGTGATGTATCCCACCCACCTGTACCCCACCTGTGCTGTATCCCACCCACCTGTGCTGTATCCCACCCACCTGTGATGTATCCCACCCACCTGCGATGTACCCCACCTGTGCACATAAAACATACACAATGACCAATTATTATACATCAATTTATTGTAAAAAATTAATACATTTAATATCACTCAAACTTGAAACTCCAAAATAAACACATTTCAACAAAACATATTAAAAACCAAACATTCACCCTCGTCCAGGTGGTGTGGTAAAATAAAGTCTCAGTTGGTCCCTGTTCCGCAGTGACACTACCCTTGGCCTGGTTGCATACCTCCGCAGGGGCATTAGTGGAAGCACATTCGGGGGTTCCGGAGTCTCTCTTTCCTCCTGCCGCACAAAGTTGTGGAGGATGCATGCTGCCTTCACCACGACAACTGCGTTGCCCGGTTTCAGCAGCATGGGCGTGTGGAACACCCTCCACTTTGACACCAGGATCCCAAATGTGCACTCCACCATTCTCCTTGCACGGCTCAACCGAGCATTGAAGTGTAGCTGGCTGGCATCAAGTCCCCTGTCTGGGTACGGACGCATTACATGGTCGGACAGGGCGAAGGCCTCGTCCCCCACAAACACATAGGGGTAGGCCGGTGCCCTTGTCCCAGGCCAGGGTCTGTCACGGGGGAGACGCAGTCTGCCTTCCTCCATCAGCCGGCAAAGGGTCGTACGCTGGAAAATTCCAGAGTCATTGGAACTACCGTACGACCCCACATCCACGTACACAAACTTGTAGTCCGCATCTGCCACTGCCATTAGAACAATGCTGAAGTATTTTTTATAGTTGAAATAATGGCTGCCACTCCCCACGGGTTTCTGAATCCGGATGTGTTTCCCATCCAGTGCGCCAACACAATTAGGAAACTTGCACTCGGTCCAGAAGCCCTGGGCGATCTCCTCCCATTTCGTGGTGTCCGGCACAGGCATGTATCTGGCCCTCAGTCGCGTCCAAAGGATCCTCGAAGTCCTCACGACGATGCCTGCCACCGTGCTCTTCCCAATACGAAATGTGACATGTAGCGATGTATATGTTTGTCCAGTTGCGATGTACCTACAAGAGAAATAAATCGAAATCAATTTTTCATGTCGTTACAGGAGAAAGGTACAAGACAAGGTGGCGCAATATACGGGATGCATATGTGAAATGGCTACGGAAGAAAAAACTTGCCGAACGAAGTGGCAGTGGCGGGGGAAGGCGACAAAAAGACTACCAATTTGCCAAGCAATTGTCTTTCATCAATGCAAGCCTGGAACCTAGACTGTAAGTACCACTACTGTGGGCAGGAACTGAGAGCTCATTTACCATGACTTCGGCCATGTATTGCTATGGCCTCAATTCCCATGGCTAGCGAACTTTTCTCACAAGCTTTATCAAATGTTGGGTAGAAACGGGTGATAAAGTGATTGCTAGTGTTTGCTAGCTCTGTGAATTGACGCCACATGCTGTTTGGCACACCAATAAATATTTTTTTTATCTACAGGACTGAAGACAATTTGGAGCAAGAGGAACCGACCCAGGAGGCACGGTTCAGCAGTGAGGAGAGCTTGGTGGATGATGACGTCGCCGATGTAACCTATTGCCCCGAGGCGAGGAGTAGGAGGAGGGAGTCCTTAATCACAACTCCGTCCTTTGATGATGACTTGGCAGAAGAGAGCTTGGATGTTGAGGTTGCAGGACCGAGTGTGGAAGAAGCTGAACCTCCACAATCGACCGCTATGGAAGCTCCAGGGGAACAAGAACAAAGTGAGGAGCACCGAGAGACTGCAGCACAACCAGCGCGCAGGGCAACCCCGACACAGGCCAGAGGACGGGAAGATGCTGCCACACCACCAGTGAGGACCACCACACCAGTGAGGCGTCGAGGTACCCTCCCCCCATCAAGGAGAGAGACAGAGTCCGAGATGTCCGGGGCTGTCTCCGGACTTCTCGGGATTCTTCAGAGCCACCAAACTCTCATAACCCGGCAGTTGCAAGATGAGGACAGGGGCCATATCATGGAGCAGTACAAGTCCCACATCACTACACTGCAATGTGAGCTCGACGCTGTACATGGGCACTACAGGGACGAGCTTAAAATGATGCATGAGATGCACAGAGGAGAAATCGACCAACTGCGTGCGCAGCATCATCAGTCGGTGGGCCAGCTGCAGAACATGATGCAGCAAATGCATCAACAAAGCAAGGAACTACTGAAATTGCAGGCACACCCGTGTTTTCACACTGTGATGTCTCTAATACCATATCTTGAAAAGGTGCCTTCACAAAACCTGATGGCGTGCCATTCCAATTTGCTGGAGGTGATTAAACAGCACATGGACACGCCATTATTGCAACCACCAATTTTTAGACCCCCACAACCAACAGCGGTGTCCACCTGGCAATCATCACAGATGTACACCGGCTACAGAGGCAGTCAATATGGGCCACCGCTGTCAGGGTCCAGCTCATCCACGACCAGCACCCAAGAGAGTCCAGATTTCCAGGCAGCAACTCCCACCTTTTCTAGTAGTGGTGCCGATACAATTTGAAAAAAAAAGTCAAATTGTTCCTGGACATGCTCCTCTGAATACCTCCGATCCTCGGAGGAAGGATACCATCACAGGGCTTTTTAACTTTTGGTTTTGCTGGACTTGAACTTTAGGGCCTGGTGTCCCCGAAAGACACTACCTGGGTCACAACCTTGTGCCTGTTGCACTGCACCTGTAGTCCTGCACCTGTGCCTTTGATTCCTCTTGTTCCTTACTTTGTTGATCCTAATCACTTGCACAAGACCCTTGGAGCCATGGGTGAAGGACACCTTCACTGGTCGGTGAGAGGCCTAGCCTTTTCACTGACCTGTGTCCTTCATCCATGGCTCAGAGGGTCCTGTGCCAGTGGTTAGGTTTTTGAAGCACTTCAATTTTAGGGCCTGGTGTCCCCGAAAGACACTACCTGGGTCACAACCTTGTGCCTGTTGCACAGCACCTGTAGTCCTGCACCTGTGCCTTTGATTCCTCTTGTTCCTTACTTTGTTGATCCTAATCACTTGCACAAGACCCTTGGAGCCATGGATGAAGGACACCTTGACTGGTCGATAGCCTTTTCACTGACCTGTGTCCTTCATCCATGGCTCAGAGGGTCATGTGCCAGTGGTTAGGTTTTTGAAGCACTTCAATTTTAGGGCCTGTTGTCCCCGAAAGACACTACCTGGGTCACAACCTTGTGCCTGTTGCACTGCACCTGTAGTCATGCACCTATGCCATCGGTTCCTCTTGCTCCTCACTTTGTTCTTGTTCCTAACCACTTGCACAAGACCCTTGGAGCCATGGATGAAGGACACCTTGACTGGTCGGTGAGAGGTCTAGCCTTTTCACTGACCTGTGTCCTTCATCCATGGCTCAGAGGGTCATGTGCCAGTGGTTAGGTTTTTGAAGCACTTCAATTTTAGGGCCTGGTGTCCCCGAAAGACACTACCTGGGTCACAACCTTGTGCCTGTTGCACTGCACCTGTAGTCATGCACCTCTGCCATCGGTTCCTCTTGCTCCTCACTTTGTTCTTGTTCCTAACCACTTGCACAAGACCCTTGGAGCCATGGATGAAGGACACCTTGACTGGTCGGTGAGAGGCCTAGCCTTTTCACTGCCCTGTGTCCTTCATCCATGGCTCAGAGGGTCATGTGCCAGTGGTTAGGTTTTTGAAGCACTTCAATTTTAGGGCCTGGTGTCCCCGAAAGACACTACCTGGGTCACAACCTTGTGCCTGTTGCACTGCACCTGTAGTCATGCACCTCTGCCATCGGTTCCTCTTGCTCCTCACTTTGTTCTTGTTCCTAACCACTTGCACAAGACCCTTGGAGCCATGGATGAAGGACACCTTGACTGGTCGGTGAGAGGCCTAGCCTTTTCACTGACCTGTGTCCTTCATCCATGGCTCAGAGGGTCATGTGCCAGTGGTTAGGTTTTTGAAGCACTTCAATTTTAGGGCCTGGTGTCCCCGAAAGACACTTGGGCAGCTATGCCCTACAACTCTTCCAGCACAAAGTTGGTGGTTGGTGTTCCTTAAAACTGACCGGGCTATACCATAGATATGTTATTTTTTTGTCTTCCATGTTGGAAGAATGTTTCCATGTTGGAAAGTGGTTGTTTTTGCAATAAAAAAATTTGTTTTTACATACCTCAGTGTGATGAGTAGTTGTTCTTGTGGTGTGACTGCTCTCCTGAACGTGGTATCCTTCTTCCTAAGGTCATCCTTCACCATCTCCAAAAGGGTATCAAACCTGTCAGGAGATGTAAAGGAAGAAGCTGTAAAGTATGTTGTGGGACAAGGTGTTGGGTGGAGGATGGGGGAGGTGTGTTTACAGAGGTTTGGGAGTGTTGTGGAGGGTGGGGGTGTAGTGTATAGCTAGGTATACAGGGGTGTGGGGGTCAGGGTGGTGTGTTTAGCTAGGTATACAGGGATGAGGTGTTGTGGGGGTGAGGGTGGGGTGTTTAGGAATGGTGGGGGTTGGTGTATTTAGGCCTATATACTTACAGGGGAATAGACATCCGAGTGTAGCTGTAGAACTTCTGTGGGTGTCGTCTGAGGTCCCGGTAGAGGGCCTGGAACTCTCCCTTCCTCTGCCTCCTGGCTAGTAGAGGGTGCACCCACCATCTCCTGCGAGGAGCACGCCTTCTCCCCACATAGTAGTAGGTAAACAACAGGAAGGAGAGAATTCCCAGGTAATAAGCGTAAAAAATGACTGGATCCATGGTCCCAACTGCTGTCTCTGTATCCAAGGATGGTCTCCACACGTCCAGCTGTCTCCAACAATGACCCCAGAGCTTCTGCTGACCTCCCAGAACCCCAGGTATTTATACAGGTTGTTATCTCTTTAAGAATCCGGATCCGGACCGCAACCGTGTTCATACCGCACGGAAACCGTATGCAACCGGACCGGATCCGGACCGGATCCGGACAGGAACCGTACGGTTCAGGTCCGATCCGGCTCCGGTGCGGTCCGGACATCCGGTGCGGTTTTTGCAAAACCGCAAGTGTGAACGGGGTCTTAGTTGTCCTTTAACCTGGCCAGCAATGGCATTAGTGGAGATAAGCAGAGCAGTATAAACCTGTACTGCTCTCTGCATGAAAAGAAAACATCTGTACAAACAAGGAATGCTTTCTAATGTTGTTCTATGGGGTGGGGGCAGAATGCTTGGATGGATTTCTTGCTGTTGTGCTGCTGGGAGCCAGTGGAGTCTCTGCCTCCTTGCATCAAGCTGTTTTTCAAAGTACTCACTGAGGATGGTCAAGAAGATGCAAGATTGTGCAAATTCTGTATGCTTTTTTTTATCCTATTAAGGTGGAATGTGATTGGTTAATTTTCATCTGCCTATATTTGCATAGAAAATTTGCATAATCCTGCATCAACTTGGAACTATTTCAATTTCACTGACCATCCCTAGTATTGACATCACAAGGAAACAGCAGCAAACCTGTATCTGTATCTGCTCCTAGGTTGCAAGAGTTTGCAGCTTGCTTGAGAAACTAAAAAAAAACTAGTAAGGATTACTGAAAGGTAAGCGAAATAAAGATTGTGCTTTTGTAATAACCTGCATTCAGCCACAAGCAAGAAGCACTTTATATCTAAGATTAACTGCTTGCAGACCACGTTGGTTGAAATCTACATCCTGCAGGTGGCTGCGCAGCTCTGACAGAAAGTAGATTTCAACTTGTTCGTCGTGCGCTCCTGCCACTACTGATGATTGTGCTGGTCTGCAACTGCTGCAGGCCCCTTTCTCTGCCATCTCTATGACGGCAGAGCTCTGTGAGCCAACCAGCAGCCACTTTCTTTGGCTCCTGACCGCGTGATCGATGTAAGCCAATCACTTTGGCTCACATTGATGGACAGGGTCAGGAGCCAATGAAAGCGGCTGCTGACTGGCGCACAGAGCTCTGTTGTCGTAGAGATAGCAGATAGAGAAGCCTGCAGCAATCGGAGAATGGTGTGACCGGCAAGAGCAGCGGGTATGTGCGGCGATTTTTCCAAAGGGCGCCTTTTGTGGTACCAGCAGTCTCTGGTCCTTAAGGGGCCAGAGACTGCTAGTACAAAATGGTAAAAACAGAAAAAAAAACAAGAATAGAAACAAAACAAACACTAAATGGTGTAACAAATGATTCCAAAACGCACAGCCACTAGTTTATTAACCTTTTAGCACTCCCACTGTTTTAGGACATGACCCTGACAGTCTAATGCCTGGAACCCAATAGCAGCGCTTTTATAAGCTTTTTGTTAGCGCTTGTGATTTGAAAAACTCATCCTAATTTAATGCTATGGGTGTGAGGCCACTTAAGGGATGTGATTTTTTTTTTAAAGGCACACATGGCATTACATTAGCAAGAGATTTTCAAATCACAAGCGTTTTTAAAGTGCTGCTATTGGGTTCCAGGCCCAAGGCTGGTTTCACACCTGAAACCAGCGTCAGCCATGCGGTGTGTTGGCCGCATAGCACCGTAAAAAAGACCTTCACGGAACACCCTGGCCAAGCAGGAAGTGATGCAAGCGTGATGCACGCTTTCCGTCACTTCCTGCTTCGGGTATGCAGAAGTGCACAGAAGCGTATTGTTAAAATATGCTTCCACGCATGTGCACCACAACATCGCGTTGTGACATTGCGCCAGTACTTTTTTAAAAATCTACGCGTTGCCATAGACTAAAAGGACTTCCGGGCCGACGCAGATCGGCATAACTTGACGCATCCCCTGCTTCGGGGATGTGGTGAAAAAGTCACTTCCGTCTCGGTGCACCGTAATGTCCCAGTATGAAAGTCTCCACAGACTTATTGCACGGTGGTGGGGTGCAGTAAGAATACTGCACCGCACCGCCCCAATGTTAAAGGGCCCTAAAAGTTAGGTTATAGGAAAGAAAAATCTTAACACCCAAATACATTGGTATTACAACTAGGGATGGTCAATTAGATGCAAATAATTCCTGCTAGAGTGCAAATTGTATAGAGCTTGGAACTGGGCCAATCACATTCAACAGGAAGTGAATCTGATTGGCCCAGTTTGCACGCGGGCTGGAAGGTCACTGTGCTTGAACTTGCATAGTCTGCCAGCAGTAATAAATACATTTTGAGGCACTGACCTGGTTTTGGCAATGGCCTCGGGTTCCATATCATGGGCGGCTGATTGAAAATGCTAAGGTAAGTATGGACAATGCAGTATGTGGTCAGGAAACCAAACAGGAAACCGAAAATAAATCTTTTCCACTTGATTAGAGCATGGCGTGAAATCATTCTGAAAAGGATCTGATGAAAAGAGAAAGACACGTTATCTTTCATTTCAAATAAAAGCAAAAAAAAAAAAAAAAAAAAATTCTAAAGGGGTAATAACGCTATACCAGAATTTTTTTTCCTTAAAGAGAAACTTCAGCATAAAAAAAACATACTGTCATTAAGTTGCATTAGTTATCTTAATTAAAATAGGCAATATAATCTCTTACCCACCCTGTTTTAAAAGAACAGGCAAATGTTTGTGATTTCATGAGGGCAGCCATCTTTTTGGTTGAAAGGAGGTGATGGAGCATGAGACAGTACCAACTGTCCTGTGACCTGATCACCCCTCCCAGTTGCTAAGCAACGAGATCATCAAAAATCCAATCATGCTTTGCAGGCAGTTTTCTTTGATGGGGCGGAGCTTAGCTTCTGTGCAGCTAAAAATTAGGCTTTGGTAAGAAAAACAAAGTTCTGATGCTGTGAAACACCAAGCCTTTTCAGTGCTGCTGAGCAGATTTTTAGTCTGAAGGTTCACTTTAACTACTCTCCCCCCTCCCCCTTTCCCAGCTAACCCAACAGTGTTTCCCCTACCTACCTTCATACTCATCTATGGAGGTCCTCAGCATCATGGGCTATGTGATCCAGCACTCAGGCTGGTTTCACACTTGTGCAGTGCGATGATCCCATGGCATGGTAGCCTGCCATGGGACCACCACACAAATCAGAAGTTCATATGAACCTGCAGAAGGGTGCGCTGACAGGATCATATGGATAGTCCCATCCTTCCGCTCTCATTCAGTAAAGTACTCCCTACTGGACAAGAAGTAAGTCACTGGGATTCCCACCGGTCAGCGCATGCACACATCACCGAGCGATGTTGTTCATACTTACTGCTTTGTCATAGACTTGCATTACTGCATAATCTGTGCGGTAGGCATGGATCATGCGGTAACACACGAATGACTGAACCATAAGCAAGATTTTAATGATACTGAGAGTTTTAAATTGCAGGTTTTGTGACATTAGTTACAGCACAAACCTAACCATTATTTGCCCCCTGGGGTCCCCGCACTGCTGTTCTGTAATCTTCGACCTAAATGGAATGTCAATGCGGTGGCAAGAAAGTGGCAGTTTTTCCCCAGCGCCGCCTAATGCGCATCCCGGCCCCTAATGCGTAGTCATGTTTTAAATGATTCACAGCTCTCACTACGCAGGAGAGCTGTGAGCTTGTAAAGCGGTATGTGTGCGCTCGTGGCGCACAGCCACATTACAGTCAGTCCCGCTTGTATACTGTTTAACGGAGATGCGCAACCTGTTGTAGGAAGGGACACTGACCCAGAAGTACTTTTGGGGTCTCCGCCATTGCTGTTCGCGTGCCAATTTTTGAAAAGATGCAATTAGAGAGGGACGGGAGACTTGGAGTGCCCGATATGACGGCGAGGGATATCCTGAATAGGCAAGTAATGCGGCTCTGTTCTTTTCCTGACAAATGTATGCAAGTTCAGGAGTACTTTAACCACTTAATGACAACTGGACGTTTCTAAACGTCCAATGTATTTGTGGAGAGTGCACCACCAGTTTTTTACTAAATGGGGCACATGTGGTATTTTAACAGTGACGAGTTGTAGAATGCATTTTGGTGTGTCTTAAAGTTTGGACACACATCACATAAAAAATAGGTAGGGACAAACTCAATCCAACATAAAAAAGTCATTTTCAAAATTATGATCAAAGTTGAGAAAGTTTTAGCAAAACTCCAAGAAACATATGTGGTAGCATTTTATCCGTGATAAGTAGTAGAATAGAGTTTAGAAAGTTTTAGGGGTGAGGCCCAGGTCTTGTGCAGTCTTTTTAGTCACAAACTGAATCAAAGGCAATTACATTTTTGCATATTCTGTACCTAAATAAAAGACTTGTAAAATGACCGAATATGAAAAAATCAACATATATGGTTACCTTAGGAACTTGGCTGTTTAAATATATACCGAATAGGGGTATATTATTATATTATTATTTTTGCAAATAAGGTCTCAATCAATAGTGTACAATGAGAAAGCAAAAAATGAAAACAGAAAAAAAAAAAAAAAAACACACCTTCATTTCCAAACACAATATTGTTGCCATACATTGTGCTAGGAACATAATCTAAACGTTGTTATAACCAGGATGAATAAGCAAATAAAATTAGTGGGTTTAGTTAGCACTGTTTATTATAAGGCTATAATGGATGTAAATGGAGAAAGTGTGTTTTTCTGTTCCCCCCCCCCCCCCCCCCTCCTTTTCCCTTTCAAATGCCCTGAAAATTAGGCAATTACTAAACAAAATTATCACGCTCCAAAAGCCTAATTTGTCTTGAAAACAACAATATATAGATCATTTAGATGTGATTAGTAGTAAAAGTTATTGGCGAATGAACGCGAGTAGTGCTGATATGTTTGTTTGTTTGGTCCTGAAGTGGTTAAGGCCTCTTTTCCACGGACTGTTGAGCTGTGTGCTCAGCAAGCGGGTTACCAGACAGCAGTGAACAGTTGCCAAGCAGCAGCAAGCAGTTGTGAGAGTGAGAGGCATTTCACTGCCTATCAACAGCCCTTGCAAAAGAGGCGTAAGGATGGCTTCTTTCACACGCATGGTGAGCGCCTTTGACTGCATGTTGTCTGTTTACAGCAAAATCTTCCACATGCAAGCACAACACTTCAAATTACCTCCAGGCCTTTTATCTGCTTAATTAATAATGACGGACTTGCTCACACCTGCCCATGGAAGACTTTGAGTCAACTGTCTAATTTTGAGCCCGAGGCCTCTCTTCCACAAGCAGTTGATAGGCAGTGAAATGCCTCTCAAACTCTCACAATTGCTTGCTGTTGCCTGGTAACTGCTCACTGCTGCCTGGTAACTTCTTGCTGAGCACACAGTTCAACTGCCCGTGGATAAGAGGCCTGAAATTAAGGGATTGTGGTAAAAAATGGTTTAGTAGTTTTACGGTGCTGTGAAAAACTATTTGCCCCCTTCTTGATTTCTTATTCTTTTGCATGTTTGTCACACTTAAATGTTTCTGCTCATCAAAAACCGTTAACTATTAGTCAAAGATAACATAATTGAACACAAAATGCAGTTTTAAATGATGCTTTTTATTATTTAGTGAGAAAAAAAACTCCAAATCTACATGGCCCTGTGTGAAAAAGTGATTGCCCCCCTTGTTAAAGAATAACTTAACTGTGGTTTATCACACCTGAGTTCAATTTCTGTAGTCATCCCCAGGCCTGATTACTGCCACACCTGTTTCAATCAAGAAATCACTTAAATAGGAGCTATCTGACACAGAGAAGTAGACCAAAAGCACCTCAAAAGCTAGACATCATGCCAAGATCCAAAGAAATTCAGGAACAAATGAGAACAAAAGTAATTGAGATCTATCAGTCTGGTAAAGGTTATAAAGCCATTTCTAAAGCTTTGGGACTCCAGCGAACCACAGTGAGAGCCATTATCCACAAATAGCAAAAACATGGAACAGTGATGAACCTTCCCAGGAGTGGCC
Organism: Hyperolius riggenbachi; assembly: GCF_040937935.1. Lineage (NCBI taxonomy): Eukaryota > Metazoa > Chordata > Amphibia > Anura > Hyperoliidae > Hyperolius > Hyperolius riggenbachi. The sequence continues at coordinate 130,834,246 of NC_090647.1, forward strand.
GGCCGACCAAAATTACCCCAAGAGCGCAGATAAAACTCATCCGAGAGGCCACAAAAGACCCCAGGACAACATCTAAAGAACTGCAGGCCTCACTTGCCTCAATTAAGGTCAGTGTTCACGACTCCACCATAAGAAAGAGACTGGGCAAAAACGGTCTGCATGGCAGATATCCAAGGCGCAAACCACTTTTAAGCAAAAAGAACATTAAGGCTCGTCTCAATTTTGCTAAAAAACATCTCAATGATTGGCAAGACTTTTGGGAAAATACCTTGTGGACCACCGAGATAAAAGTTGAACTTTTTGGAAGGTGCGTGTCCCGTTACATCTGGCATAGAAGTAACACAGCATTTCAGCAAAAGAACATCATACCAACAGTAAAATATGGTGGTGGTAGTGTGATGGTCTGAGGTTGATTTGCTGCTTCAGGACCTAAAAGGCTTGCTGTGATAGATGGAACCATGAATTCTACGGTCTACCAAAAAATCCTGAAGGAGAATGTCCGGCCATCTGTTTGTCAACTCAAGCTGAAGCGATCTTGGGTGCTGCAGCAGGACAATGACCCAAAACACACCAGCAAATTCACCTCTGAATGGCTGAAGAACAACAAAAAAAGACTTTGGAGTGGCCTAGTCAAAGTCCTGACCTGAATCCTAATGAGATGTTGTGGCATGACCTTAAAAAGGCGGTTCATGCTAGAAAACCCTCAAATAAAGCTGAATTACAACAATTCTGCAAAGATGAGTGGGCCAAAATTCCTCCAGAGCGCTGTAAAACACTCGTTGCAAGTTATCGCAAACGCTTGATTGCAGTTATTGCTGCTAAGGGTGGCCCAACCAGTTATTAGGTTCAGGGGGCAATTTCTTTTTCACACAGGGCCATGTAGGTTTTGAGGTTTTTTTCTCACTAAATAATAAAAGTCATCATTTAAAAACTGCATTTTGTGTTCAATTATGATATCTTTGACTAATAGTTAACGGTTTTTGATGAGCAGAAACATTTAAGTGTGACAAACATGCAAAAGAATAAGAAATCAGGAAGGGGGCAAATAGTTTTTCACATCACTGTACATTTTTATAAAATAGTTTTGTTCACCCCACTGAATTAAGGCCTCATTTCCACAAGCAGTTGACAGGCAGTGAATGCCATTCAAACACTTAACTGCTCGCTGCTGCCTGGCAACGGCTCGCTGATCCCACAGTTCAACTGTCCGTGGAAATGAGCCCTAAAGATGAAAGTGTGCACTTCAAATGCATCCACGTTGCTTGATTTAAAATGAATTGTGGTAATGTACAAAACAAAAATTAGAAAAAAGTTGTTGTCTCTGTCCAAATATGTTGAAAGAATAAAGACGGCGAAGGTAATATTTCTTGTGACCCACAGGAAATAGGCAAGATTTTTACGAATTTCTACCAAAAACTATATGATTTAGGAACTCAGGAATTAGAAAAGCCTGCTAATTTTCTTGATGAGATCCATTTACCAAAAATACAGTCAGAAGACAATAAGGGATTAGAGACTCATCTCGGGATCAAGTTTTTGGAAGCGGCAGAGCGGATCCCCAATGGAAAGAGTCCCGGCCCCGATGGCTTTCCAGTGGAATTTTAACAGATATTACTCTAAAGAATAATCTTCCCTTTTTTTGCTGAATGGTTAATGACACTGGGAAAGATATAACCTTCTCGGACATTTCAAAATAATGTCCCGATTACACTCATACCGAAAGAAGGTAAAGGAACTGACGACTGCTAACTATAGACCAATATCTCTGACCAACTCTGATGTCAAAATATACTCACACATCTTACCAAGAAAGCTTGAAAAAGTTATGGACCAGATCGTAGGCAAGCAGCAGACAGGCTTTAGGAAAGATAGACATTTACAAGAAAACATTTATGCCGCAATTTAGATTATATACAAATGCAAAAAAAATAAATATTAAAAAAAAAAAGGAAGAGTCTGTCATAATAGCATTAGATGCAGAAAAAGCATTTGATCGTATATCACGGGATTTTATTTTCTGCTGCTTCTGCCTCGGTGAATGCTTTATCAATAGAATTAAGATGCTATATAAAAATCAAAGTGCACAAGTAATTATTAATTCATGTGCAAATAAAAGGTTTGCCATTACCAATGGTGTAAGACAAAGCTGTCCTTTATCACCGGCTTTATTTAACCTATGTTTAGATCCTCTTTTTCAAAAATTCCAAAATGAAGATAAAATAAAAGGAGTGATAGCAGGAGAGGAACATTTTATCTGATGCTGATGACATTACTAATATTAATTGAGCCTACTGTATAACTTCTATGCATGAGTGTCAGGAAATCATTGACAAGTTTGGGGCTTGCTCCAATTTTAGGATAAACAAAGATAAGTACTATTTTGGATTTGTGAAGGAAGAAATTAGAAAATGTAATAAGTTCAGCTGGAGACAAACTGTTAAGTATTTAGGAATATACTTATGTCAAGTGTAAATAAACTATTTATTTAATTCTCAACTTCAAAAATTTGATCAAGGAGAGTAGACGAAAATTGAATGGATGGGACTGTCCCTTTTTTAACCCTCTGGGCAGAGTGGCGATTATCAAAATGCTGGTGCTTCCGCAGGTATTGTTTGTTATGCAGTGCCTCCCAATTACCCTCCCGAGCACTTAGTTTAAGGACTGGCATAAGCCATTTCCGGACTTCATCTGGGCTAGGTCTAAACGTAGTATTAAATATAAAACAATTAGTAGGGACAAAAAAAAAATGGGAGGAATGTCAGCACCATACATCGGATTTACTATAAAAGTATACACTTGGCTAGAGTGATAGATTGGAAAGTAGAAAGGTCTCCCAAAACAATTCAAACTATGGCCACTAGAGAGGGAAGAACTAAACCTAGTCTCGGTTTTTATTTGGCACCCGTCAATATTTTGCAAATTGGTAAAAAACTACATCTCTCCCCCTCATAAAACCTACTCTGAAACCCTTCTTGGTTTGTTAATAAGGTGGCAGAAAGAAACCGGTCTATTCCCTATGACATCCTTAAAGGGGAACTGAAGTAAGAGGTATACGGAGGCTGCCATATTTATTTCCTTTTAGTCAATACCAGTTGCCTGGCAGCCCTGCTGGTCTATTGCTCTGCAGTAGTATCTGAATAACACCAGAAACAAGCATGCAGCTAGTCTTGACAGATCTGACTTTAAAGTCTGAAACACCTGAACTGCTGCATGCTTGTTCAGGGGCTATGGCTAATAGTATTAGAGGCAGAGGATCAGCAGGTCTGCCAGGCAACTGGTATTGATTAAAAGGAAATAAATATGGCAGCCTCCGTATACCTCTTACTTCACTTACCCTTTAATGGGAAACGCGGATTTCCTGCCAGCATCGTCTCCACTTTCAATATAAGTTGTCTCCCCCAAGACACCCGCCTAATACATCTAGTAGGTAATAAAGAATTAAAAATTCCCAAACTAGTAGGCGAGTCTAAAAATATGACACAATGGTGGCAATTGCAAGTCCAAAGCTATGTAACAAGAAAGAAGCTTATTAGGAATGAACTAAAAACATTACAGAACATTTTATTTTCATAAATAAAAGCCCCCCCCCCCCCCCCCCAAGACAATTTCAGTTATGTATGACTTTCTAGCATCCAGTAGCCACAATGAACTCCCGCCCTACTGTTATAAATGGGAATTATTATTGAATACACCACTTGGAAGAAAATTGGCCTAAGATCAGGGCAAATATTTGGAAAACTTCTGATAGTGATTTGCAATTGCTACAATATAAAATTGTGTCAAGATGGTATCTTACCGCAGTATGTGCAGGGAAATTTGATCCAAGGGTTGGAGTCGCATGCTGGAGATGTGGGGGCAAGGCCGGTACGGAGATTCACATGTGGTGGAAATGACCCTATGCAGAAAAATTATGGAAGAGTTTTCCGACTTTGGCCGAAGAGTCGTGGATCCCACCTTTAGTATTTCTTCCACAACGGCACTAGTTTGAACAGGGGGGATAATCCAGGTGCCATTTTTCTGAAGGAAGTGGGCACACTAGTGGTCAAGACCTTAATTGCAAAGCATTGGGAAAACCCAGATTTTCCATCCTTTTCAGAGTGGATATCTCGGATGGATGAACTAAACTATGTGAGTGCTCATTTACAGATGCAGATGTGGAGATACACAAACAACTAGTAACTATAAGAGAAAGCAGTGGTTTCCCTCCGAGGTGTTAAAGGAAAAGTGAGAGAAAATGTTTGAGCCCTAAGATAGCCTTTCCTTGTGTGTGAATGAACGGAAGGGTGAGTGCGTAAGTGTTAGCCCACCAGTATGCTTCAGTGTATGTCATAAGTGAGTACTGTATGTGTGAGTAAGAAGACAATTTATTTTGTTAGCATGTAGTATGTCAGAAGTATGAATGGCAGTGAGGATATGTGGAGAGTTGTGGATTAGGTATCATCGATTATTGCAACATTAAAGAACACTATATGTTAAATATTTTCTCTCTCTCTTTGTCTACAAAGATACTGTAAATAAAGATTACATAAGATTCTCAAACGATGATGCTAATTTTTTACCCAACATAAAGAGTGCTGCAGTGAAGCCTATCTTAGTTGGGTGATTACCTAATCTGGTATGCGGAGTTTGAATAAAATAAAAAATTGTATATTTTGGGGGGGGGGGGCTTGGGCATAGCTTTCATATTTTTCTATACAACTGATTGCCATAAAATTGGATAATTGTATTGTATCATCTGTGGTCACCAAAAACTGATCCTTAACTATCTATCTGTCTATCTAAAAAAGAAGAAGGAGGTTTCTTACCTGAGGCTTCTACCAGCCCCCTGCAGCCGCCCTGTGGGGACAAACTGATCCTCCGGTCCCCCGCAGGGCCTTACTTTTCGATCCTGATGCCCGGCTCTGGTCTGTGCACCTCCTAATTGCACTCCCATGGACGAGAGTGCTTTGCGCATGCGCAGTATTAAAAAAAAAAGTCTACTGTGCATGCACAGAATGCTTCCATCGATAGGAGCGTGATCAAGGAAATGCGTGGTGGCCTGTCGACTTGCCAGACCGCCAGCTGGAAGATGGTCACTGCCTGGGACTGGAGGGACTCAGTTACAGGGCGGGCACAAGCCCGCTGCAGGGGGCTGGTAGAAGGCCCAGGTAAGAATTTTTTTTTTTTTTTTTTTTATACAGTAAGGGCCCGTTTCCGCTTGTGCGAATCTGCATGCGTTTTCTGCATGCAGATTTGCATAACCAATATAAGTGGATGGGCCTGTTTCCACTTGGCAGAAATTCTGTGCGGTTTTGTGTGCAGGAAAAATGTGCATGGCAGAGCCATCAGAATTCGCATACAATGTATTTAATAGGAAATTCGCATGCATTTTTGTATGCACATTTTACAGTGAATTCGCGGGAGTTTTCGCATAAAATCAATGTAAAAGCACACAGGCACTGACACGGTTAAATTTGCATACTTACATCTGCGAAAATGCCCACGAATCTGCATTAGCGTGCAAATTCTTTTTGCGTTTTCCACGACTAATTTGCACCGCACAAGTAGAAAAGGGCCCTTAAGGATCCCTTTAATACTGTGCTACCCCTATGATCCCTATATATGCTTCACGGTAGCTTAGCAACCAGGAGACCAGCAGAGCAAATCATTACCCCATTTTTAAAGAAACAAAAAATCTTTGCATACTCGCATTTTTTAATCTTCAGCAGTTACTACGTATGATTATGTATAAATTACACAGTTGATCTTTAAGCTACCAGAAGGAAATGCATTCTCACCTTTTGATTACAATGCAGGAAATGTGACAAGGTACATTAGAATGTAGATGACTTTACAACCTTGCGCTTGAACAGAAGATTAATGCTAAAGCATAGATACCAGCCGCTAATTCAAATTCACCTGCCTCGTGAGAGACATAGAATGAGGAAAATGTGTAAATGGTTGCTATGGTTACCTCACAGGAAATACTGAGCATCTAATTGCCGTTTTAGGAATTTTAGCGATGAACAGTTTTTAAAGACACAGGTGTAGCATATCGGAGTCCTAATCCAGCTCAAAAATATTTCATAAATGCAAAACAGATTAACTTGAATCCCCTGTAGTAATTTTACATAATTGGGTTGTAAAAACGTGACTAGGGCTAGTAACATGTTTACTGGCTACAATAAAACCTGTTTCTGCTGGATCTTAGCATAAGATGATGCTAAGTCTAATTCTGTTGTCATATACGCTTGCTAACCGATGATATGACAAAACCTGTAATTTCTTTGGATTCTACACAAGCACATGCTCATCTCACCAGAGCATTACAAACTTCTGCTTCACACTTGTTGCCCTAGGAATGCTGAGGGTTGAAAATCATAGTTACATAGTTGGGTGGAACGAGTTAAACCAGAAAATATGGTACAACACTAGCCTGCACCTAGTGGCGTACCTAGGGCATTTGACACCCGGTGCTGGGTATTAAAAGATACCCCCAGCCCCCCCAAAAAAGGAAAGGAGTGAGTGTGGCATACTAAGGGCACCAAGGTGGGTAATGCCAGACCCCCCTCTATCGTGTTTCCCCTCCTTCCATGCTCTCCCCCTCCAGATATGCAGTAGGCACAGCGGGCGGGGAATACTTCACCTGGCTCCTGCGTTCCAGGCGCTGGAGCGCTGCATCACTGTCACATGCCACAGGTCTCCGCCTTCAATGCCGCCCACTGTGCTTCCTGATTAGCAAAAACACAGTGAGCGACATTGAAGGCGGAGATCTGTGGCATATGATGGTGACACAGCTCTCCAGCGCTTGGAACGCAGGAGTCAGGTGAAGTATTCCCCGCACGCCTGCCGCATATCTCGAGAGGGGAGAGCATGGAAGGAGGGGCCCAGGTGAGGGTGAAGGGTTGTCTGGTACCCCCTACCCTGTCCCTCCTTCTTGTGCTGCTTCCCCTCCTGCTCATGGCCTCTGTGGGAGGCATTTGTGGCAGGGTTGCCAGCCTCATTTCTATTTTTGAAAAACAAAACGTCCAAAAATGCAGGACACCCAAAAGGTTTGGACAGACAGGGGGCGGTATCAGTAGTATACTTTTAAGCAGAATTGGGGTGGGGCTAGCTCTGGACATTATTACAGCATTTTGTTAGTATTTATATAGCATTGAGATGAACTTCCACAGCACTTTACATAGTCAGGTCACTCACTGTCCTCAGGGAAGCTCAAAATCGATTCCCTACCAGTCATAATGCAATGTCTGCTGTATGTATGTATGTATGTATGTATGTATGTATGTATGTATGTATGTATGTATGTATGTATGTATGTATGTATGTATGTACCACAGATCCACTATTAACAGCAGGAAAAATGATATTACAAAATATACTGATCTCCCAATACCAACACACTTTTGTTTACCTGGACACAGTTTAACCTTCCTGGCGGTAAGCCCGAAGGCACCGCTCAGGCCCCGCTGGGCCGATTTGCATAATTTTTTTTTTGCTGCACGCAGCTAGCACTTTGCTAGCTGCGTGCAGTGCCCGATCGCCGCCGCTACCCGCCGATCCGCCGCAATTCCTCTCGCCGCGGCCGCCCCCCCCCCCCCCAGACCCCGTGCGCTGCCTGGCCAATCAGTGCCAGGCAGCGCTATGGGGCAGATCGGAGTCCCCTCTGACGTCACGACGTCGATGACGTCGGTGACGTCATCCCGCCCGTCGCCATGGCGACGGGGGAAGCCCTCCAGGAGATCCCGTTCTTTGAACGGGATCTCCGGATCTCCGATCGCCGGCGGCGATCGGAGGGGCTGGGGGGATGCCGCTGAGCAGCGGCTATCATGTAGCGAGACTTTGTCTCGCTACATGAAAAAAAAAAAAAAAAAAAAAATTTAAAAAAAAAGATTTGCTGCCCCCTGGCGATTTTTTTGCAAACCGCCAGGAGGGTTAAGCGATTTTCACGTCACTGTATTAATGGGTGGCTTCAAATCGGGAAACATGAGACTAACACAAGAAACTAAGTTTATACATTGGTTCAAAAAAACTGTAGAAGATGGTTTAAACAAGGACTCTAACCTCTTGTGCTGGTACGATGGGTTTTAACCTCCCTGGCGGTAAGCCCGAGCTGAGGTCGGGCTATGCCGCCGGGAGGCACCGCTCAGGCCCCGCTGGGCCAATCAGTGCCAGGCAGCACTGTGGGGTGGATCGGATTCCCCTTTGACGTCGATGACGTCTGTGACGTCATCCCGCCCCGTCGCCATGGTGACAGGGGAAGCCCTCCTAGAGATCGGCGATCGAAGGGGCTGGGGGGATGCCGCTGAGCGGCTATCATGTAGCGAGACGTTGCAGAGTGCGAGCGGTGCGTTAGATATGAGAAGACTCACCGGGATCCGTCATGCCAGCGATGACAGCTTCTCTCCCTGCAGCGCTCCCAGCATCATCTCCTAGGTAACAGCGTGTCTCCTCACTGTGACGCGCCTGCACGTACTGGCGGCGGCGCATCACAGTAAGGAGACACGTTGTTACCTAGGAGATGACGCTCGGCGCGCTGCGGGGAGAGAAGCGGACATTGCAGACATGTCAAGTCCCGTTGAGTCTTCTCATACTAACATTCCGCTCGCACTCTGCAGGGAGGGAGACAGGCTACATGTCGCCGCTGATCTGAGGTCTCCTATCATGGTACCCAGCCTGCACTAGCCACCCAGCCTGCACCTTCCCCAGCCTGCACTAGCCCCCCAGCCTGCACCAGCCACCCAGCCTGCACCAGCCACCCAGCCTGCACCAGCCACCCAGCCTGCACCAGCCACCCAGCCTGCACCAGCCACCCAGCCTTCACTAGCCACCCAGCCTTCACTAGCCACCCAGCCTTCACTAGCCACCCAGCCTTCACTAGCCACCCAGCCTTCACTAGCCACCCAGCCTTCACCAGCCACCCAGCCTGCACCTTCCCCAGCTTGCACTAGCAACCCAGCCTGCACCTTCCCCAGCCTGCACTAGCCACCCCCCCTGCACTAGCCACCCAGCCTGCACTAGCCACCCAGCCTGCACTAGCCACCCAGCCAGCCTTCACCTTACCCACCCTGATCCCAGCCAGCCTGCACCCATGCCCAGCCTGCACCGTGCCCCTGCCACCGCCCCCTGCCACCCCAGACCCAGCCTGATCCCAGCCAACCTGCCCCCATACTAAGCCTGCACCCTGCCCCCGAGTCCCAGCCTGCACTCATACTCAGTCTGCACCCTGCTCTAGCCACCCTGCACCGAGACCCAGCTCCAGCCAGTCTGCACCATGCCCCCAACCACCCTGCACCCAGCCCGTCTGCACCCAGCCGCAGACACCCTGCCTCCATATCCTGCCTTCACCCTGCCCTCAAGACCCAGCCTGAACCCAGCCCAAGCCAGCCTCCACCCTGCACCCAGACCCCGCCACCCTGCCCCAATACCCAGCCACCCTGCACACAGACCCAGCCTGCATACAGACCCATCCACCCTGCCCTAGCCACCCTGCACTCAGACCTAGCCAGCACCCTGCACTCATATCCACCCTACACCCAGACCCAGCCTGCACTCTACCCCAGCCACACTGCAGCTAGACCCAGTCACCCTGCACCCAGACCCAGTCTGCTCCCTGCCCTAGCCAACCAGACCCTGCTATCAGACCCAGCCTGCAACCAGACCCAGCCACCCCCTAAAAAAAGGGGGTGTAAATTAAGGGGTGTGGCCTGTGTTAAGGGGCAGGGTTTAGGGCGCCAGAGATTATGTGCCTATAGGCTCCTGAGCTGTAAATCCGGCCCTGCCTACCATATTATAATTACGCATTTATATAGCAGACATCTTCTACAGCACTATACAGAGTACATAGTCATGTCACTGACTGTCTTCAGGGGAGCTCACAATCTAATCCTACCATAGCCTAATGTCCTACCATATTATTATTATTATTATTATGCATTATATAGCACTGACATCTTCTGCAACACTTAAAGGAAATCAGAGCTGACTAATAATACAAGTCTTATACATACATGAGGCTTCCGCCAGCCCCATCCGCACGGATCGCTCCCACACCGCCATCCTCAGCTTTCTCCTGCTCCGGTACCGGGCCCCGTAACTTTAGCCAGTCTGCTCAAGAAAAGTGCCCTCTCTACGTAGCTCTCCGGCGGCTGCTGAAGAGATACGTAGATTGCACTTCTCTTGTGTCACGCTGGCCATGACTGGCTGAAGTTACAGAACCCGGTACCGGCGATAGAGAAGGCGGAGGCCAGCAGTGTGGAAGCGATCCGTGCGGATGGGGCTGGAGGAAGCCTCATGTATGTATGTATAAAAAAAAACGTATTAGTCAGCTCTGGTGCACTTTAACTGTCTATCTAGGGTGCCATCTAGTGGCTGTGCTACTAATAAATCAAGCTATAATTGCATAAATCCAGGTCGAGATCCAGTCATTTGGTCTGTTCACACTTTTAGGCAGGGAACACACTTGACTGTTTTCGTGCACGTTTTCTGCACAGAAAAACTGAGAACTGATGTTAATCAATGGGCTAGTTCACACTTCCTGTGTTGTTCGTACGCAGAAAAAAAATGACGTTCTGCATGATGACTCTGCACATTTTGTCAGTTTTCTCTATCAATTACATCAGCTGCTGTGAAAAAACGCATGCGATTTCCTGGATGAAAACACACTTGGTGTGCAGAAAAAGTATGCAGAAAAACGCGCGCGGAAAACTGAAAGTCAAGTGTGTTCCCTGCCTAACTGTCCTCAGAGTAGCTCACAATCTATAGACCCCAGCGTCTATAGCAAATACAGAGGCAAAGCTACCTGCCTGGTCATCAGAGGAAGCCATTATAAAGCAAAACAATACAAATTTCCCTTTCAGAGCAGGATTCTATGTGATTTTATAGCTCATCTGAGGTTTCAGCTGTGAATCACCCTGGCTCTTCCCTCCTTGTCAATTTAAATAATCCCATGCCCTGCCTACAGGACCGGATTTGTACTTTTTACTGCCCTAGGCCAACTATCACCAGCGGCCCCATGACCAACAGCATCCCCCCCCAATGGTCCATCTCTGCCCTTTTTAAAGTGAAGTAGTGAAGCGGAACTCATTTTTTTTAAACTCGTGTACCCATTTTTAGGTGCAAGGGTAGTTGTTTTAGATCCCATACCTACCCGATTCCTCAGTGTGATTACAGCAGAGCACTAAACAAACCCAATCTCCTCATTCCTAGTTTTTCTAGTGATGCATCAGCCACATATATCCAATGGCCTGAACACTGTCTGTGACGAGTCACTGTGACGACAGCGTGTTCAGGCCATTGGAAAAGCTGCACAGATTAGATCTATTTGTGTGACGAGTCAGCTGCGTCACTAGGAAGGAGGCAGGGAGGCGCGGGAGTGTACTGTGCTGTAATCCCACTGAGGAATTAGCCAGGTAGTTATTAGTTTATCTTGCTATAGACATCTCACTTTAAATGTTGCCCCTTGCTGCAGCCAAATACCCCCCTACACACAGAGAGAGTCATGGGCCGTAGTGCAGTACCATTACAGAGCCTATGTCCATCCCAGCCTTACTTATAAAGGAATACCTAGGAAGGGGGGAGGCTGGGAAGATCCGATTTACCTACCTGGGGCTTCTTCTAGCTCCCAGCAGTCTATCAGATCCCTTACTTTAGTTTTGATTCTCTCCATGGTGCTGCTTTCATATCTAAAAGATCCAGCTACTGTGCATGTACGAGCCTGTCTGCACACCTCCTCGATCACACCTTATAGCCAGGAGTGGTCTGGGCACATGCAGTTTTTGTGAACAGCCAATGCTCCCAGCTATGGGGGCGCGATTGAGGAGGCACCCAGATGGGCCCACGCATGTGCAGTATCATTCAACACTGGGTGACTATCAAATCTTTTGGAGGGGCCAGTGGCACTCTGGAGGAAGTAAGAATTACAGCAAGTAAGGGACCTGATAGACTGGGGGACCTGGAAGAAGCCTCAGTGAAGTAAATCTGAACCAGCCACCCAATTAACTCCCTAGACAAATGAGCCATTTGCTGCAACGTACCCCTCCCTTCCCATAGGCCCCTCTGCCAGGATCAGTCATTCATATCCATTCCTTTTAAAAGGATCAGTTGTCTGTAATTAAATGTTTTGGCTTAAGTAGAGTCACACAACTGCAGCAAGCATGCAGCCAGTGAAAACGGAAGGAGGTAAGAAAACCTGGTCTGCATGCTTGTTATACCTGAACATAATATCTGAGGAAGATATAAAACAACACAACAGCCAGGAACATGTTAAAAACAGACAGACCTCTGCCCAGAGTCCCTGGCAATTCCTTCACATCCTCACACCATTCCAGCACAGGCAGGCTGCTAATAGGATACACTCACCCACATGCACACAAAAGCAGCCAGGATGTAGTTAGTTCCATTAGCAGAGCGTCCTGATCAGCAGGAGTTGTGGTGATAAGGCAGACACTGCTCCGGTCTCCTCCACGTGAAGCTTCAGGGGGCGGGGAGGTGAAGCCAACAAAACACCAGCCAGCCTGGATCGACACTGGAGGCAGCAGCAGCAAGCATAGATGCTGCTCTGCACGTCTGTGTGCGTTATCCTTGCTGACTGCCTGATTCCTTGAAGTAATCACCACAGGGAGGCAATGCTCTGTGTGTGATCAGTTGGACTAGTCCCTAGGCTTCCAAAGTTCCTCTGCGTCCCAATGCTGTCTCATAGCAGCTTCTCTGCCTTGCCGCTGTGGAGTTCCTTCTTCCTCCTGCTTTTGCCAACCACGTGTGCTTCCATTCCCGCCAGCGTATAAGTCACATGCCTGCCTGCCTCATTGCCTGTAGCTGCCGCTGCTATCTGTAAACTAATTCAGGGCGGCGGCAAAAGGACCAGGTCTGACGGCCTCATCCTGGCTGCTGCTTACATACACAGTGTGGAGGAGTCAGGACTGAAAGTTAGCATAATGATTAGTGCGATCCGGTGATCTTGTTTAAAGTATACAAATGCTTACTGCCCCTCAGCCGGCCTATACAAGGTTGATTTTTCTGGCGCCCTAGGCCATGGCCTAGCCAGAAATCCAGCCCTGCCTGCCTATAGAACGCTTCCCTGCTCCCATCTCTCCATCCAAGTTTTTATGGAATGCTGCCCAGCAGATTACAGTCAGAACACAGAGAATTCCTCCAGCTGAAGTTCCACTGCATTCCACACTGATCAGCTTCCTCTGGCTTTGAGGAGTGCTGAATTTATGATGACAGGCTGTGAGCAAGAGAGATGCAGGACAGTGATACTGGTACCAGTAGAAGCACTTCAGTAATAAATAAGGTTACCTTTTCTCCAAGCTGGCCAAGACCAGGACTTTGGGGCTGTGGGGGCGGAGTTCGATTAACTGTCTCTCTCCTTTTTTTGGCTGGAGAGAGCAGACAGCCGGAAATGAAAGCTTCTGATTGGAGGGAGGGAGAAGAAGGAGGCGGCAGCAGCCTGATATCTCAGTTGCAACGGCACGTGCAAAAGTGCTCACCCACGACTCCCCCTCTGTGGCGCTGTATGTATGTATGTATGTATGGCCAGCCCTAGACTTTTTGCCGCCTGAGGCAAATTTTGAAAAAATTATTGCTGCCACCGTTCCCCCCCCCCCCCCCCCCCCCCCCAGTGTGGGTGTGGGGGGCGCCACCGAGCTGGAGAGGTAGCGGGCAGGACGGGGGTATTGGGCCTAGCGGCGGGGAGGGGGGGGTGTCGGACGCCCCCCCCCCCTCCTTCGCCTGGGTTCCCCGATCTGCGCTCCCCTCCAGACTTAAATAGATCAGGAGCAGCCGCTACTCGTAAGAGGCAGTGGGCGGGGAGGACTCACCTCTTCCTCGATCCAGTGTGCGCTCCACTGACATCACTTCCTGCAACTCCGTCCACTTACAATACAGTGGGCGGCGTTGCAGGAAGTGACGTCAGTGGAGCGCACGCTGGATTGAGGAAGTGGTGAGTCCTCCCCGCCCGTGCCTTTTACGAGTAGCGGCTGCTTCTGATCTATTTAAGGCTGGAGGGGAGCGCAGATCAGGGGACCCAGGCGAGGGGGGGGTCCGACCCCCCCCTTCCCGCCGCTAGGCCCAATACCCCCGTCCTGCCCGCTATCCCTCCAGCTCGGCGGCCGGCTCCCCGCACCCACCGACGGGCGGATGCCGCCCCTAGAAATGTGCCGCCTGAGGCAAAAGTTTCACCCCGCCTCATGAGCGAGCGGGCCGGCCATGTATGTATGTATATATTTTTTTTCCTCTTAAAGTAACTCCACTCTCCCATTGTTACCAATGGGGGGGGGGGGGGGGATTTAAAAAAACTGAATATGCAGCATTAAAAACGAGTTAAAACATCTCTGTTATCATTGCATGCAGTGTATAACGTAGCAGTAGTGGTGCTGTGTGCTCAGGGAAAAGCGGCAAGCCCCTTCCCCGATGGTTACCCATCCACCTGTCTGCTGATCTCACTTACCCAAAACAGCGCGCTGGTGGGACACCTCCTGCATAGAGCAGACAGAGGAGGGGTACGTAGCCACAGAACACTAGCTGTACAATCCCCCTTGTCTTCTATAGCCAGCTGATCTCTCCCCAGCACCCGCAGTGTACGTACCTGCCGATCATATGCAGGACGACGCCGAACATGATCACCACGCCGCTGCTCTGTACTCAATGATGTTTGTTTCTGCTTGTGCAGAGTGGGCGGAGCTGAGGCTTGGCGTGGTTTCCTATGTGACTGCTAATCTAATTGCCTAAGTGCAGGTCAGGTCAGACAGTGGAGAGGAGAGGAATGGGGTGAGCTGTCACCTAGCACGGTGTGCTGCCTGAGATGACTATTCCTAGTTTACAAGGAGACCTGGCTGGAGAGAGCATCTATTTTCTCACGTGTGCAATATTTATAGGCTGGTTATTTATTCTGCAGCTCCCAGCTGTCTTGTAGATCAAAATCCTCCCTATCCATTTCTTCCATAAGTTTCTGCTGTGCGCACGTTGAATAGATCTTCATAAATAATAAATTAAATGAAGGGAGGAGAGAAAAAACCTAAGCTCTATTGTGTCTTTTTCATTGCTCCCAACTGTTCCTCTTTCGGAGGGACACTCCCTCTTGGGGAATCCTGTCCCTCTGTCCAGCTTTCTTCCTCATTTGTTCCTCTTTTAGGGCTAATATACAGATATATGTGAATAATGTGAATATATGTATTTTTTCTACAAAAAAAAAAATTGGTTTAATTCTCAGGTTTATCATCAAGCTTGGAATTCCTATATTTCTTATTTTAAATGTTACCGTAGTAGAAGGGAAATGAACCAGGATAGAAGGGACCAGTGCAGTTTGAATTATAAAAAAAATATTTTTCTGATGAAATGTTTCTTGTATGCGCACGACTAGTGGTGTGTCCCCCCGGCATGGCAGGCAGGGGCGTAGCAATAGGGGGTGCAGCGGTAGCGACCGCATCGGGGCCCTTGGGCCAGAGGGGCCCCGAAGGGCCCTCCTTCAACTACAGTATTAGCTCTCTATTGGTCCTGTGCTCATAATAATCACTTCTATAGATACTTTGAATAGTGGTAATCATTAACAAGCTGTTCCCCATCCCCTTCTTGCTCCTCTGACATTGTAGTTACCATTGGCAGGTTTTGGTGCGCCGTATCAATTGTTATGTATAGAGTGCTTGAGGGGCCCCATTGTAAGACTTGCATCGGGGCCCACAGCTCCTTAGCTACGCCACTGATGGCAGGGGCATGGCTTAAAGAGAATCTGTAATAAAAATAATCCCTCTGGGGGATACTTACCTTGGGAGAGGGAAGCCTCTGGATCCCAACAAGGCTTCCCTGTCCTCCTCCGTCCCTCCGTTCAAGTGCCAGGGTCCCCCAAAGTGTGGCGAGGTATATATTTACCTACCGTCCAGCGCAGACACACTAACCGCTCTTCAGGGTAAAGGCGGAAATAGCCAAACCCAATCGATTCGCTCTACTGCGCATCCGCAAGTCCTTTTGCGCCTGCACAATAGAGTAGATACAATCGGGCTCGGCTATTTCCGCCTAGCATGAACGAAGAGCCGCTACTGCGCTTGCGCCGGATCCCGGATTGGTAAATAAATCATCCCTTGTCAGCGGAGGATTCGGGAGAGCCAGCGCTGGATTCCCTGAAGCTACTGGGGAGGGGGGAAGCCTAATTGGGACCCTGGGGCTTCCCCCTCCTGAGGTAAGTATCCCCCAGAGGCTTTCTTTATTTACAGTCTCTTTAAGTGTTCCTCTTTCCTGTTTCAAAAGGTTGGAAGGCATGTTTTCCCTGTACCCTCTTAGTCCCCTTGTTACAGCACTGTCACCCCTAGAACAGCTATTCCACCAACTGGTTGAATACACCTCCATAAGCCCTTGAAAGGCTTCCTAAACACGGGCGGTTCCATACTGCGCACGTGAGCATTCACCTGCAATACAGAGCCTCCCATCTTCTGGAGCACTTGGACAGGAGCTCACAGAGGTGGCGTAACTTCACCAAGGACATTGGCGCAATTAGAACACCGATTCAGAGCCTTGCCTCTCCATAGTTTTCTCACTACAGATTTGCTTTAATACATGCTACTGAAAGTTAATGACCAGTTGGTATTAAAATATGAATTCATTTTAGTATGAAACTTTTTTTAAATTTAAGGGTTTTGTTTTATTAGAAACATGGATTATCAGATGATGATGCGTTCTAGATTGATTGACAAAGTGTACAATCAGAAAGAGCCCTGCTGTGGTAATAATGAAGAAAGAATGTTGGTCACACACTGGCACACTGACATGGCAGATTGTAAGCCTTTGGCAGGGTCCTCCCATAGCCGGCCTTTGACCTGAGCGACTGGAGCAGTTGCTCAGGGCGTCGGTTTCCAAGTGGGCACCTATAGCTGGCTGCCTATACTGAGAGCACCTACACCCGATTTCCTATACTGGAGGCACCTATAGCTGGCTACCTTTACTGAGGGCACCAACACCTGGCTACCTATACTGGATGCACCTACACCTGGCTACCTATGGGGGGATGGAGACCTTCAACTAACTTCCTATACTGGGGGCACCTATGCTTGGCAACCTATATTGAGGGCACCTACACATGAGAACCTATACTGGGGGCACCTATACCTGGCTACCTACCTATACTGAGTCTAAGGGCATTTTTTTGGGGGGCGCACTGCGGCTATAATGAGCGATGCAAATTGTTGGTGCTGTGCTATCATTCTAAATGGGAGGGGGGGGGGGGGCAGCTAACTGTCCCACTGATTGTTTTTATTAATATTCCTGAAAAGTTCTAGCCTTCATTTTTAAGTGTATTTGGGATAATGCACTCTTTCCATCCGTTCGTGGTTATTAATAATATTTTTTCTATTATACATATGTGACGTGTCACGGAGATCTGAGAATTTGGCGTGGTGTCACAGCGTCAAAAAGGTTGGGAACCACTGTCCTAGGAGATAACTCAGGAGAAAAGATGAACTGCATATGGGCCTATGTATGTGCGTGCATGTGTGTGCGCGCACGTGAGAAAAGGATGAAGGGGGGGGGGGGGGCACAAAAATCAGGTTTCGCTAAGGGCGCTGTGAAACCTAAGGCAAGCCCTAGGTCCTCCCTTCTCTAGTGTAGTCTACATGATCGTGTGCTCCTTTCCAGGGCTGGTTATAGACTTTTTCCGCCTGAGGCAAACTTGTGAGGCTGCAGCCCAGAGGATCCGGCACCCCTGATCTCTTGCTGATGCATCAGGGCCGCCATATACATGGTAGATTGTTGACAGAGATGGCCTCAACCAGCTGCCTTGGCCAAGAACCATCTAGTGTCTGTGGGAGAGGCTTGTGATCACTTCCGATTGCACGTTCCCCGTGGCTGCTTAGAATTTAAGGGCCTTTTCCCACTATTTAAGCTGCTTTGGGATGAGAGCGAAATGCAACTGGGCCAAAAAGTTGCCCAGTAACGTTGCAGAGTGACCATACAGTGAGGCATATAGAAAAATGAAAGTATACCTCACTCCCACTGTAAAGGCACATGTTACCGGGCTAACACACAGCGTGATGTGCTTAACGTCATCAGAACCCGCCACACCACACTTAATGGGAAAGCGCCATAAGAATATCATTGCACCACATTTCAATGATATTGACCCTTGCACCGCAACATAAACTAAGGCCTCAATTCACTAAGCTTTATCAAACACTTTACCGAATGTTTGATAATTTACCTCATGGGTAAAATCTAATTTTGAATTCACTAGGGTGTTATTGGTTTATTGAACGTTTTATCGATAAAACGTTCAATAAATCTAGAACACTGTAGCGAAATCAGAATGAGATTTTACCCATGAGGTAAATTATCAAACGATCGGTAAAGTGTTTGATAAAGCTTAGTGAATTGAGGCCATATGTCTGAAAGGGCCCTAATAGTGTTAGTTGACACCTTGGAGGTGGTAAAGCTATTCTTGTGGAAAGATGCCATGAGGCGCTGTCTATGCACCTCATCACAGCCTTATAACTAGATAGAATACTGTATGTGCGTGTTGTTATTTTTAAAAAAAATTTGAACTGCCATTCTAAACAGCCGTTTGATCAATAGACTCCATTGTTTTAATATGAAACATCTATTTAAGTAGGATCATAAAACTACAGACATAGCATTTAATAAAAACTGGTTTTCCTACTTTTTATTACCCATACAGTTACCATATTTGCTTTTGTGCACAAGCAACATTGTCCGTTTACAAATTACAAGTTTTTAAAGTACATTTTATCTTCTTTGAAAGCTGTAATTGCATTTTCTTGCATAGCTGCTGTATTTATATATTAAAATCTGAAAGGTGATCACGTCTCAGCTCTCTGCTTTTACAGCAGAGAGAGCTTATTTTTAGAACAGCTAGGAATGTAGCAGGCAAAGGAATGTAAACAAAATATAATGGTATCATCTCTTCGGATAAGGCCAGAAGCTTTCCACTGAAGCAAGGAGCTTTCCACTTCAGAACAAAGTGCTGTGTTTACCTGTTTGAATGCTGTTCTGCTACACATTTTTTTTGTGGTAGTAGATTTTATGCTGTAAAGATTCTTTTAGAGCAAAGAAGAAATGCTGTGTTTCAAACAACTTTAAGCTGCTAATTAAAACTAATAAACATACTTTACACATAACAAACTCTATAAAGTTATAAGGAACTGGACAGATTATAAATGGATACATTGCTGCAGTCTTATTCATAAATGAAAAGTCTGTGTTACCTTTAGTAGTGCTGTCTTTTTCATTATCCATATGGAAATAGCACTATGCTGTATAAAGAGCTCCTCAACCTGTCCTGCAAATATCCCTTACAGTCTTCTGCCTTCAATATTTAACCTATATAACCCCTCTCCACCCTTATAAGACAAGCCCAGCTATAGGATAGTTGCTCAGAATTTGAAGTGCATGTAAAACCATCTCTGCATTGTGAAATGTTTGTCTCTAATGATGACACAGGCATTACAAATGTGTATAAATGGGAGAAGGGGACACCCTTTTCATTATACACAATATATTCAAGTTTTCCTGCATTCCAGCTACTGTATGACAGTTTTGTTTTCATAATGAAACTTCACTTCCTCAGTGCACTCTAACTTCAGTGATCATGCTGATCCCTTCCAGTGCTAGTAATTGTTTGCCAATGCCGCGGATCTATCTGCTAGGGTCAGGCCACCATTAGACCTGTTCACCACCATTACATCTTCAGAGTTTGCTCTAGTTACTAATGATGCCAGTCAAACCTGTAAGCAGGGGCAGCTCCAGGATTTTTTTTTAGGGGGTGCTATGCAGGTGCTTGATCTCCGAAAAAACAGGGGCGTGGCCCAACACACAAAGGGCATGGGCATGCCCTTTTGGCCGAGCCCCCTGCATGGCCAAAAAGGGCATGTCTATGCAATGGAAAGTGGGCGTGTATAGGTAATATAGTTGCCCCAGTTTAGGTAGTGTAGTTCCCCAGTATAAGTAGTATAGCTGCCCCAGTATAGGTAGTATAGCTTCCCCAGTATGGGTAGTATAGATGTCCCAGTGTAGGTTGTATAGATGCCCCAGTATAGGTAGTATAGCTGCCCCACTATAGGTAATATAGCTGCCCCACTATAGGTAATATAGCTGCCCCACTATAGGTAATATAGCTGCCCCAGCATGGGTAGTATAGCTGCACCAGCATGGGTAGTATAGCTGCCCCAGCATGGGTAGTATAGCTGCCCCAGCATAGGTAGTATAGCTGCCCCAGCATAGGTAGTATAGCTGCCACAGTATGGGTAGTATAGATGCCCCAGTATGGTTAGTAGAGCTGCCCCAGTATGGTTAGTAGAGCTGCCCCAGTATGGTTAGTAGAGCTGCCACAGTATGGGTAGTAGAGCTGCCCTAGTATGGTTAGTAGAGCTGCCCTAGTATGGTTAGTAGAGCTGCCACAGTATGGGTAGTAGAGCTGCCCCAGTATGGGTAGTAGAGCTGCCCCAGTATGGGTAGTAGAGCTGCCCCAGCGTGGTCGTAGAGCTGCCCCAGTATAGGTAGCAGAGCTGCCCCAGTATAGGTAGCAGAGCTGCCCCAGCATAGGTAGTAGAGCTGCCCCAAGCTCCCCCCTCCGTTCCCGCTGCCACCACTCGTGTATCATTCTGAGCTGTCGGCCGGTACCTTTATGAAAGTTCCCGCCGCCGCCTCCTCTCCTGCGTCACAGGCGCTCCCAGCCTCCTCCCCCTCTGTAGTTAGCAACAAGAAAATGGCCGCCAATGTCCGCATTTGTGGACATCAGCGGCTATTTTCTTGTAGCACTGCTCTAATTACAGAGCAGAGCGGGGAGGGGTGCTAAGGGAGTGCTTGGAATATTTTGGGGGGTGCTTCAGCACTCCAAAGCACCCCCCTGGCGCCACCCATGCCTGTAAGTAGTCTTACAAAAAGTATACCAATATTTTAGACTCATTCTCCACTCTTATGGGGGCTTCCCTTGTACAAGGAGAAAGCCATACTTGTCTTTATGGGGACATCGTACCCATATCTCCCAACTTTCTGAGATAAGAAAGAGGGGCGCGTAAACCACATTTTCAAATGTTAATATGAAGAAAAAGGAGCTATAATAGAAAGGACCAGTGTGGTTTAAATTATAAAACAACATATCTTTCCTATAAAATCTTTATGGTGTGCGTGAATAGGGGTGGTTGGAGGGCGTGATTAGAGGTGTGTCGGGGTGTTATTAGAGCTGTGGCAGACAGCTCTAATAACACCCCGACACACCTCTAATCACGCCCTCCAACCACCCCTATTCACGCACACCATAAAGATTTTATAGGAAAGATATGTTGTTTTATAATTTAAACCACACTGGTCCTTTCTATTATAGCTCCTTTTTCTTCATATTAACATTTGAAAATAAAAAATATATCAATTTAAATAATGGAAATAAAGTTTAAATACATTTATTCGGTAGAAAAATACATATATTATTTACACAGATCAGTACATGAGTCCTGAAAGAGGGACAAATGGGGGAGATAAGGGGACAGAGGGACAGTCCCAAAGAGGGACTGTCCCTCCAAAAGAAGGACAGTTGGGTGCTATGTATACCTACATTTATTATTAGGCAGGAAGTGATTTCAAGCAAACCTGTGACAAGTAGAGAAGGTTACATACTTACCTTGGTAGCGGAAAGCCTCTGGATCCTTCAGAGGCTTCCTACATCCTCCTCAAAACCACCAATCCAACGCTGAAGGAGTGCAGCTGCACTGTGCAGACACAGGATATATCACGCCTGCGCAGTAGAACAGCGGAAAGAGTGTGGCTGCGCTCTTTCATGGGCGGGAGCAGGCACTTCTTGACAAGCCCTTGTTGAAGGGATTCAGGGGGTCCCAGGGTTGATTTGGTGAGGGCAAGGGTGATGGGGGAAGCCTCTGGATAATCCAGAGACTTCTCAGATGGCTTTCCTCTACTGAGGTAAGTATCTAAATGGGGCACTTTTTTTCTCTACAGGTACACAGGAGATCAAGCCAATGGCAAAAACCTCTCTCTTTTTTTGTATAGGTAATATAAATAGACAGTTCTAGAGGCTTCACAGACTTTTTGGCATCAATTACCGTATTAGAGCCAGTTTTCACTAGGACAAAAGCAGAGCAGGATCATTCCTCAAGCCAAATACTTTTTTGTTTTTGTTTTACATAGTTACATAGTTGAAAAAAGACATACGTCCATCGAGTACAACTAGAGAACAAAGTACAACTCCAGCCCGCTCCCTCTCATATCCCTGTTGATCCAGAGGAAGGCGAAAAAACCCTTACTAGGCATGGTCCAATTAGCTCCAAAAGGGAAAAATTCCTTCCCGACTCCAGATGGCAATCAGATAAAATCCCTAGATCAACATCATTAGGCATTACCTAGTAATTGTAGCCATGGATGTCTTTCAACGCAAGGAAAGCATCTAAGTCCCCTTTAAATGCAGGTATAGAGTTTGCCATAACGACTTCCTGTGGCAATGCATTCCACATCTTAATCACTCTTACTGTAAAGAACCCTTTCCTAAATAAATGGCTAAAACGTTTTTCCTCCATGCGCAGATCATGTCCTCTAGTCCTTTGAGAAGGCCTAGGGACGAAAAGCTCATCCGCCAAGCTATTATATTGCCCTCTGATGTATTTATACATGTTAATTAGATCTCCTCTAAGGCGTCTTTTCTCTAGACTAAATAAACCCAGTTTATCTAACCTTTCTTGGTAAGCGAGACCATCCATCCCACGTATCAATTTTGTTGCTCGTCTCTGCACCTGCTCTAAAACTGCAATATCTTTTTTGTAATGTGGTGCCCAGAACTGAATTCCATATTTCAGATGTGGCCTTACTAGAGAGTTAAACAGGGGCAATATTATGCTAGCATCTCGAGTTTTTATTGTCCTTTTAATGCATCCCAAAATTTTGTTAGCTTTAGCTGCAGCGGCTTGGCATTGAGTACAATTATTTAACTTGTTGTCGATGAGTACTCCTAAGTCCTTCTCCAAGTTTGATGTCCCCATCTGTATCCCATTTATTTTGTATGGTGCTAGACCATTGGTACGACCAAAATGCATGACTTTACATTTGTCAACATTGAATTTCATCTGCCATGTATGTGCCCATATAGCCATCCTATCCAGATCCTGTTGCAATATGACACTATCTTCCTGAGAGTTGATGATTCTGCACAATTTTGTATCATCTGCAAAAATAGCAACATTGCTCACTACTGCATCTACTAGGTCATTAATAAATTAATTGAAGAGCACTGGACCCAGTACAGACCCCTGTGGGACCCCACTGCTAACAGTCTCCCATTTTGAGTACGATCCATTGACCACAACTCTTTGTTTTCTGTCCATTAGCCAGTTCCCTATCCATGCACACAAACTCTTTCCCAGTCCTTGCATCCTCAACTTTTGCACCAGACTTCTGTGGGGAACAGTGTCGAAGGCCTTTGCAAAGTCCAAGTATATCACATCTACAGCATTCCCAATATCCATATTAGCATTCACTACCTCATAAAAGCTGAGCATGTTAGTCAAACAGGACCTGTCTTTAGTAAACCCATGTTGATGCTGAGAAATAAGATTATTTTCTACTATGAAGTCATGTATAGTATCTCTTAGTAACCCCTCAAATAGTTTGCATACAACTGATGTTAAGCTTACAGGTCTATAATTTCCTGGATCTGATTTTTTGGCCTTCTTAAATAATGGGAAAATGTGGGTTGTACGCCAATCCACTGGGACTCTGCCAGTTGCAAGAGAGTCACAAAAGATAAGATAAAGGGGTTTAGCTATAACTGAACTTAATTCCCTTAGGACCCGAGGATGCATGCCATCCGGGCCAGGTGCCTTGTCTATTTTTAATTTATTTAGTCTTGCCTTCACTTCTTCCTGCGTTAAGTATTTAATATTACAGTTAGAAGATTGAGACTCTTCTGCCTCTGTAATAGTGCTGTTTCCTTTGTGAAGACAGAAGCAAAGAAAGCATTTAATAACTCTGCCTTACCTTGGTCATCCACCATTGAGTTCCCACCCTCATCCTTTAGGAGTCCTATACAGTCAACCTTTCTTTTTTTAGAGTTGCTGTACTTGTAAAACTTTTTTGGGTTAGATTTGATATCCCTAGTGATTTGATTTTCAGCTTCGATCTTTGCCAGCCTAATTTCTTTTTTACAATTTTTATTGCACTCCTTATAATTGCTTAGTGCAGCCTCGGTCCCCTCCTGTTTTAGGACCTTATAGGCATTCCTTTTCCTCTTCATTTTATCCCTAACCTTTCTATTCATCCATAGAGGCCTTTTTTTATTCCTAGACATTTTGTTTCCATATGGGATATACATACTACAATATTGAGATTTAATACTCTAATTCCCTATAATCTAAACAAGCCTTGCCAACAGCTTTTCAGAGAGCCTTGGCATTTTCAGACAGTAGCAAGGGCTCATTAGGGCTCAGTCTGGGCAGGAGGAGGGGGAGGTATTACTAGC
The DNA here is from genome assembly GCF_040937935.1 of Hyperolius riggenbachi. Taxonomy (NCBI): domain Eukaryota; kingdom Metazoa; phylum Chordata; class Amphibia; order Anura; family Hyperoliidae; genus Hyperolius; species Hyperolius riggenbachi. The sequence continues at coordinate 130,858,682 of NC_090647.1, forward strand.
CAGAGATTTCAGAGGCAGAGGGGAGGAGGAGGGGGGATTAGGTTTTTTTCACAGCCTGAGTACTGAAGATGCAGATAAGCTTGCCTGTGTGTAATGTTTACAAACAACATAGCTGCTGTCATTGTATCACAGGAAGAAATAATCATATTCTATTGAAGCTATTTGCAGCTAGATTTGCTTTGTAAACTATCTAAACTTTAGATAAGATATAAAGACAAGTTACTTGTTATAGTTAGTTTTTCATCTCGGATCCGCTTTAAGACATGGTAAGGCTGCAGATTTTAACAAGTGGCCACCTTTTGTTGTATGTCTTGATTATAATCTCTGGCCCCACTGTCTCCCAATCTCTGGAAATCTTGATCCCACAAACCCCTTGTGTGCTTCAGTGACTAGGCAGTGAGTCAGAGGAGGCAGAGAGCAGGAGAAGCGACGCACATAGCAGTGGCAAAAGTGTCGGTGCGGTGGACTAGTGCATCCCCAATATCTTGTAGCATACAGCTGCTTATCGGGTATTTGAGTACTTCCAAAGACGAGTGGTTCCGTACTGAGCAAGAGCGAGCACAGATCTATGCATATGCAGTACAGACACAGAGATTTGCATGCGCAGTACAGAGCCTCTCATCTTCAGAAGTACTCTGAGGTTACTTCTGAAGCCTGCCAGAGGAGGGCCGAAGACACAGCCGGGTGAGAATATTGAACAAGGGAAAGACAGGATGGAGAGAGGACTGGAAGGCTCTATGGTATCCAGGGCCTGCACTCTACTTGGGGGAGTATCTAGCCTGAAGCAAGTTTCCTCGTTTCAGATTTGCTTTAACCTTCCTGGCAGTAACGGTAAGCCGCGCAGGAGGTTTTTTCAGGCCCTGCTGGGCCGATTTGTACAATTTTTTTTTTGCTGCACGCAGCTAGCACTTTGCTAGCTGCGTGAGTACACCGATCGCTGCCGCCCCACGCTGATTCGCCGCTATCCGCCGCGCCGCCCCCCCCCCCCCCCCCTAGACCCCCTGGCCTATCAGCGGCAGGCAGCGATGAGGGGTGGATCGGGTCTCCCGATGACGTCAGTGATGTCATCCCGCCCCGTCGCCATGGCGGGGGAAGCCCTCCAGGAAATTGCGTTCTTTGAACGGGATTTCCTGATCGGAGATCGCCGGAGGCGATCAAAGAAGGTAGGGGGATGCCGCTGCACAGCAGCTATCATGTAGCGAGCCCCAGTCTCAAGTCTTTTGCAGTCTCCAAGAGGTTTTCTTCCAAGTTTGCCCTGTATTTGGCTCCATCCATCTTCCCATCAACTCTGACCAGCTTCCCTGTCCTTGCTGAAGAGATGCAACCCCAGACCATGATGCTGCCACCACCATATTTGACAGTGGGGATGGTGTGTTCAGAGTGATGTGCAGTGTTAGTTTTCTGCCACACATAGCGTTTGCATTTTGGACAAAAAGTTCCATTTTGGTCTCATCTGACTAGAGCACCTTCTTCCACATGGTTGCTGTGTCCCCCACATGGCTTGTGGCAAACTGCAAAGGGGACTTCTTAGACTTTCTGTTAACAATGCCTTTCTTCTTGCCACTTTTCCATAAAGGCCAACTTTGTACAGTGCATGACTAATAGTTGTCCTATGGACAGAGTCTCCCACCTGAGCTGTAGATCTCTGCAGCTCGTCCAGAGTCACCATGGGCCTCTTGACTGCATTTCTGATCAGCGCTCTCCTTGTTCGGCATGTAAGGTTAGGAGGACGGCCTTGTCTTGGTAGGTTTACAGTTGTGCCATACTCCTTCCATTTCTGAATGATCGCTTGAACAGTGCTCCGTGGGATGTTCAAGGCTTTGGAAATCTTTTTGTAGCCTAAGCCTGCTTTAAATTTCTCAATAACTTTATCCCTGACCTGTCTTGTGTGTTCTTTGGACTTCACGGTGTTGTTGCTCCCAATATTCTCTTAGACAACCTCTGAGGCCCTCACAGAGCAGCTGTATTTGTACTGACATTAGATTACACACAGGTGCACTCTATTTAGTCATTAGCACTCATCAGGCAATGTCTATAGGCAACCCGACTGCACTCAGATCAAAGGGGGCCGAATAATTATGCACACACCACATTGCAGTTATTTATTTGTAAACAATGTTTGGAATCATGTATGATTTTCGCTCCACTTCTCATGTGTACACCACTTTGTGTTGGTCTTTCATGTGGAATTCCAATAAAATTGATTCATGTTTGTGGCAGTAATATAACAAAATGTGGAAAACCTCAAGGGGGCGAATACTTTTGCAAGTAACTGTATATATATATATATATATATATATATATATATATATATATATATATATATATATCATGTTACAGTATACTGCAAGTTTTTATTACATAGTGAACCCCAGTCAGGGTTTCTCAGTTCCTCAGCATGGGAAGCTCCCTTTCCTCACAGACAAGCTGAAATTGAGAGCAGAGAGCTATCGGTGACTAATAAACAAAGCACACACACAGAGCCTGCAGGGGGCGTGGAGGGGGCGTGCATAACTTCACCCTATCACAGCAGAGGCAGTGCATTCCTTTCTGGCTCGACAAGGCTTGACAAAGAAAAGAAGATTACATATATTACAGAGACAGTGCAACTAGAAAAGGCTGCAGTAAGCCAGACCACATTAGAACAGGTATAGGAACTTATAGGATAGTTACAGATTCTCTTTAATTTAGGTTTTTGAGGAACATGGTCTGCTTTATTCTTGAAACTGGGGACACATAGCCATTTACTTCTGGTATTGGGGGGAAGAGGGGACAACTGCTGAAAACCTTGATGGGATAGAAATTTGATGGGGTTCAGAAAAGCAAGGATAGAAAAATCGGGTAAAAGTCATCCAAAACTCAGCAAGGGTTGACAGTAGTGATGAGTCGAAATTTTGCATATGCATAATTTGGCATTGTAACTTGCAATAATGAGGCAAATAATTCATAATTTTTAGTAAACTCATAATTGATTTCGTCTTAATTTATAATTTTGCATTAACTCGTAATTTCGTGTTTACTTGTAATTTTGCATAATTTATTGTAATCACATGAAAATTTATTGAAATCAGTCGTTATTATTATTATTTATTTATAAAGCGCCAACATATTCCTTGGCACTGTACAAAGTAGGAAAACAAACAAGGGGTACATAATGATACAGATTTCAGCGCTGCGTAATATGTTGGCGCTTTATAAATACAATAAATAAATTATATACATCAAATATGGACACTGGTACAAAATACAGAACTGGTCATTACAATGACAGATGTAACATGATGAATAAAATTATGCAAAATAGCATAATTATGCAAAATTGTCCGTAATTACGAATTCGCTATTATGAAAATAATCGTTATTAGGAAAATGATGCATATACTTGTAATTACGCAAAGTTTTATGTAATATTTAGCAATTATGATTTTTCTATTACGAAAATTCCAAAATGTACTATTAGCATCGTCACTGGTTGACAGCCCCTGCTTAGATTTTTTGCATTGTGCCCTGTATATCTGCACGGGTTATACATATTGAAGAGTAGTTCTGCTCTGTAGAGAGTACTAACTAGTCAGATATTTTTTAACTTAATTCTTACTTTCACTTACTCTTGACCCTTCATGTGCATAACAGATAGTCCTCTCATGCCCTACAGAATATATGGTAAAGAACTGAAATGTAGTCTACTAAGTGTAGCTATGACATCTCAGAATTTGCTGCACCAATCTACCATAGGTAATACAGTACATGAATCAACACAGAACGCTGATCAGTTAATCACCTGAACCGCTGTACAATGAAAGGCTCTACGACCTTCAATGAAATGTCAGCAGTTGATAAATCTATCATCCTTATTGACCGTAAAGTTCAGTGCTTATTTTCGGCCTTCTCTGCTGTGATAAAGGATGACGTTTTTCAATGTGAGCTGTTAGTTACACATAAGTGCTGGGGAGGGAGAGGTGCACTGTGAATAATGCTCAATGAGTTAAAAAAGGATGGTGATGATAAGCAATGACAGCTGATGGATAACTCTATGATTTATGACTTGTTTTTCTGTATGTTTGTTTGTGTGCCTGTCTTTGTGAAATTGGTGCTAATTATAATTATACATAACTATAATTATATAGGGATCTGTTTTGTAGCTTTTGTGAAATTCAGAGGGTGATTTAGCAAGGTGAAGGATTGCATGTTGCGAACCCCTCACCTTAGGGTGCATACACACATCCAATTTTGATTGGCTAATCACTGACCAATTTTACCACCCCCATGTAGAATGAGGCTAAACAGACTGTGAATACTATTAACATATTGTGTATGTAAGCTCTAAAGGTGGCCACTAATGATACAATTTGTGTCGAACGATCGTTTACGAACAAATCTTCGTATTGTAACGATTGTGGAATTCTCTCCATGATCAGCGCACAAGACGTGCGCTGACACTGCGGAAATCCTCCACAAGCGTATAATTTGAGGGAACCCAGCAAAAGGTGCAATGCACCTGTAGAGGGAAATTCCTGTCGGCAGGTGGAGCTGTGGAGTGCAGAGGAACAGATCCTCTGCCCTGCCACAGACGCCAGACAGGAATTGTACAAAGGGAAGAAACGCAGGGCAAGATAGCCCTGAAAGAGAGAGAGCAAAGCGACAGAGGGTATGTGTGTGCACCAATCTAGTCACCAACCCGCGACAGTGCATACACAACAGCAGATATGAAGTAGGAACGCAATCGCGAGAGAGGCGATTGCCAGAGGTGACACAAGGCTACAGCAAGGCAGAGCACGAGAGTAGCAAAGGCACAGCAAATAATAGAATGAGAAGATAAGGAAAATAACAAACGCTAACTAAACGCGAACACCGCACTCATTCGCAACAGTGCACGCGTTTATGCGCGGTCTCCGCGTGTTAGGCACAACAGAGACAAGCACGCCTAACTAACCACCGACAGACAAACATGAAACAGAGGACGCGAGCGCTTGCTTAACGGTTACCTCACCGAGCCTCCAGCAAGCATTCGTATCAGACAAGACAGATACACGAAAACAGGAATAAGTGAGAGATAGGATCCACAGCACTAGCACAAGACGAGTGCGATCCAGGCAAGACAGATCAGAAGGGGCTACCAGTAACAACCGCTGTTCCGGTTAGCACCCAGACACACAGAACGATTTCTTGTCGACCACCGCTGGGACAGGACAATCGCAACAGACTAACAAACAGATATGCAATCCTAACTGCACCAGGGAACCTGCCTAGTGCAGTCCCAGGAATTACTCTAAGCTAATCTTCAAACAATGAGCAAGGCTGACACTCCAGGAGTGTTTCACAGGACAAACCCTTATGACCAGCCCAGGTCTATGATATCACATGGTATTTATAGTACAAACCTCCAGAGGATGTGGCTAGGCAATTTGCGTGACAAACGTATGCAAATTCCTCAGCAGCAGCAAGCTGCCAAACTGACAAAAGGTCTCTCTTCCAGAGACCTGCAGAATGCAGACCTGAACAGTGGTCAAAAAGCTGTCTGCCTGCGCAGGCAGCCGAGCGGATCCTCACACGTATGAATGATTACAAATGATTGTTTGGGTCCACAAATGAACAACAAGTTCTTAACAAATCCGATCAGTTTGACAGGATTAACCCCCTTGGCGGTATGAAAAATACCGCCAGGGGGCAGCGCAGCAGTTTTTTTTTTAATTTATTTTTTTTTAAATCATGTAGCGAGCCCAGGGCTCGCTACATGATAGCCGCTGCTCAGCGGCATCCCCCCGCCCGCTTCGATCGCCTTCGGCGATCTCCGATCAGGAAATCCCGTTCAAAGAACGGGATTTCCTGGAGGGCTTCCCTCATCGCCATGACGACGGGGCGGGAAGACGTCAGCGACGTCGGGACGTCATTGGGACTCCGGATCCAACCCTTGGCGCTGCCTGGCACTGATTGGCCAGGCAGCGCACGGGGTCTGGGGGGGGCGCGCGCCGCACCGGATAGCGGCGATCGGGCGCGCGGCGGCGGCGATCGGGGTGCTGGCGCAGCTAGCAAAGTGCTAGCTGCGTCCAGCAAAAAAAAATTATTTAAATCGGCCCAGCAGGGCCTGAGCGGCACCCTCCGGCGGCTTACCCCGTGTCACACACGGGGTTACCGCTAAGGAGGTTAATCCAAAAATCGGATTGATTTAATTAATTTGATGGGATTGGTTAGGAGATTTTTTTCCATTAGTGGTCACAATCGATCGTTTCCGATCATTCGTAAACAATCTTTCAGCAAATTGTATAGTTAGTGGTCACCTTTAAACTACATGGAGGTGATCAATCATTGCCCAATAAAAGTTGGATGTGTGTACCAGGCTCCAGTGCTGCAGCAACTGACAGCGGAGAGGATTTTCGAGCCATGCCTGGCTGCTGATGTGGCTACTTATGGCTCCACTGACCAGGATAGGAGAACATCGCATGCATTTGCGTGTTTACCTATAGTGCAGCGGCCAGCAAGTGCAATGCGTCTTTTGTTATCATAATGCATGCGCATACACATAGCCTGTCAAGTGTTTCAAATGGAGCTTAGAGTAAAAACATATTTAAAGATTAAAAAGTATTGTTAAAAATTGCAAAAAAGTGAATCACAGAAAAAAAAATAGAAAAACAAGGGTTACAGTGGAACTAAACTCAGAACATCCTCTCTGCTCTAAAATATTAGCCACAGCATGGGGACAGCATGGGAAACACATTTATTTATTTATTGTATTTATAAATGTCTTCATTACAATTTATGGAAATCCTAAAAAAACACTGAGGTTTTACTTGGATTCACTTCTCTAGAAGCACTAAAAGGGTTAAAGTGGACCTGAACTCTTGAACAAGACAAAAGGAAACCATAATAGAAATGCACCCTGTATGTATTTAAAGAGCTAAGCCTGTGTAATTCCCCCTCATTTGTGTCTAATCACTAGTTGTAATTTGATCTCCCCTGTGTCACATGACTGCCTATGGCAGATAAGCAGATAAGCCCATTTGAAGTGCAGGCTGTAAACAATATGTCTGCTTCCATGAATCAGGAAGTAGAAACAGTGCAGATATTTTTTAGGATTTGTATCGGCTGTAACAAAGAAATGTTTTTTTTGTTTAAAGGTTATTATGCTGTTGTGTATCTTTTAGCGCAGAGAAAAGTTCTGAGTTCAGGTCCACTTTAAGCTTGTGTTTACGCAGGGCAGAGAGCTGCCATGGCACAGCTTAAAGTAGTAAGAGCCTACTGCACTGTAATGATCTGCTCAGCTGCCTGTACAGGCAGGCAGCTTTTTGACCATTGTTTAGGTTTGCATGCTGCAGGACTCTGGAAAGAAGAGCTTCTGTCAGTTTTGCAGCTTGTGCTTGCTGAGGAATTTGCATACGTTGTCATGCAAATTGCCTGGCCACATTCATTGGAGGCGTGTACTATAAGTACTATGTGTTTCCCACAATGCTTGGCTGGTCATAAGGATTCCTTCCTGTGAAACACTCATGGAGGAGTGTCAGCCTTACTCTTTGTTTGAAGTTCAGCTTAGAGTAATTTCTGAAACTGCGCTAGGCAGGTTCCCCTAGTGCAGTTAGGATTGCTTATCTGTTTTTGTTTGTTCTGTTGCGATTGTCCTGTCCCAACGGTGGTCGACAGGAAATCGTTCTGATCTCTGTTCTTGGAGTATAGCTGGTGCAGCGGTTGCTACCAGCTATCTCTTCTGATCTGTCTCACTTGGACCGCACTAGCATCTTGCGCTAGCGCTGTGGATCCTTCTGTTCTGTCTCCTTGGATCGCGCTAGCCACTTTCCGCTAGTGCTGTGGATCCTTCTGTTCTGCTACTCTGTACCTGGATCGCGCTAGCCACTTTCACTAGTGCTGTGGATCCTTCTGTTCTGCTACTCTGTCTGCCTGGATCGCACTCGCCTAGCGCTAGTGCTGTGGATCCTTCTGTTCTGCTACTCTGTACCTGGATCGCACTAGCATCCTGCGCTAGTACTGTGGATCCTTCTGTTCTGTCTTCCTGGATCGCGCTAGCCACTTTTGCTAGTGCTGTGGATCCTATCGCTCGCTTGTCCCTGTTTTCGTGTGTCTGTCTTGTCTGCTACGAACGCTTGCTGGAGGCTCGGTGAGGTAACCGTTAAGCAAGCGCTCGCGTCCTCTGTTACATGTTTGTCTGTCGATGGTTAGTTAGGCGTGCTTGTCTCTATTGTGCTTATCACGTGGAGACCGCGCATAAACGCGTGCACTGTTGCGAATGAGTGCGGTGTTTGCGTTCAGTTAGCGTTTGTTATTTTCCGTATCTCCTCATTGTATGATTTGCTGTGCCTTTGCTATCCTCGTATTCTGTTCTGATCTGCCTTGTGTCGCTTTTGGCAATCGCCTTTCTTGCGGTTGCATTTCTGTTTCGTATCTGCTGTTGGTGTGTGCGCTGTCGCGGGGTGGCGACTGGATTGGCGCACACACATACAACCTGTCCCTTTGCTCGTTCTCATTCGCAATCGCTTCTCTTGCGATTGCGTTCTGTGCTTCGTACAATTCCTGTCTGGCATTTGTGGAGGTACAGAGGATTGGTTCCTCTGCACTCCTCAGCGCCATCTGCCGACAGGAATTTCCCTCTACGGGTGCGTAGCACCTTTTGCTGGGTTCCTGCAATTATACGCTTGTGGAGGATTTTCGCCCTATCAGCGCACGCGTTGTGCGCTGATCACGGAGAAAGTTCCACAATCGTTACATGCACCAATGGAAAAAAGAGGATGTGCTGCGATCACCTCTGGAGCCACAAGGATCTTGTAATATATTCCATAGGATCCTTACCATCCAAGATGAATACTTTATTAGCTCAGTTAAAACATCATAAACAGATTAAAATCCAAAATATCACAATGCACAGACCCACTTTTGGACTTTAATCTGTTTATGATGTTTTAACTGAGCTAATAAAGTATTTATCTTGGATGGTGTGGATCGTATGGAATATATGGCACAGCTTAAAGGCAGCTCTGATTCAAAGCTGCTGATAAGACACTCTGATTTAGCTAAACAAGTACAAAGCAGTGAATTTTTATTATGTGAAATAAAGACTTTTCATTGTGTGATGTGCTAGAGTTTTGGTTCCCGTTGATGCTCAGTAGACATAGAACACCATACCAGGCATGGGCTTTCGAGTAGTAAACTACTCGAATTTGAAATTCAAATGAAGTCTACTTACTTTACGTGTGACTGTGGGATAGGGGGGGGCTTAACTTACTCAGAAGTCTTCAGGGACGTCTGCGTTCTATTACACGTCATATAGGTCCAGTGCTATGATCTTCCCCAGCACTACCCAAGCAGTCTATATATCCCGAACAGCTTGACCATTGAGAAAGGAGAGGATAAATCAGTTGTAACAGCACTGAAAGGGGGGAGTATGTTGCATAGCTAGAGAAAACAATGGGCAGTATCTCTGCATATGCGGTCAAAAAACCTTTCAAGCCCACATTTAAAAAAAAAAAAAAAGCTTAGTAACTGAATCTCCTAATATTAGGTACATGCTACCTAATTTTCACCATAGTACCTCTTTAAAGCGAAACTGTAAACACTGTGCTCTGGTCCCACGCTACAGATTACTTTGCGCAGCTCAGCCCTGGCTGCGCACATCCTTGTTCACTTACAAGTCGACCTCCATTACGGGAAAAAATTAGAGTCGCGGCGGGGGAACCGAGGAACGGTCCAAGACGGCGAGGGCACAGGTTGGCTGCAGGGGCTGGCAGAAGCCCCAGGTAAGTGAAACTCATTTTTTAAAGTGTTTACAGTTCCGCTTTAAGATCAGAGAAATTCCATTCTAATCTAAAGAGCATTGCAGCTTTGTGATACAGCTGAAAGTCAGGTAAACCCAGTCCTCCGTTACATTTAGGGCGGGATAAGGTGGATAACTTGATTCTGTGCCTACCAGGGTCCAATGTGAACCGTACAATAGCAGACTTGAATGGTTTAAAAATTGCGTGAGTAAACCAACAGGAATGTGTACCAAAATATGGGGAGAATATCTATTTTCAATATATGTTGGCAGAGAAAAGGTTCACAGTAGAAAAAGTAATGGCAGCCCATCATAGAGTTTCAGCTGTAGTGAGCACAGATGTGCCTTTAAGGGGTTTTGCAACCTTATGCAGCTAGTGTCAGTCAGGTGCAGTTAGGTGTATGATGCGCTGCCATTTCTTTTTCTGACTAAGTGGTCACATGGACATCTGTGTGCCTCCCTCTTCACTCATCTGATTGCTGTAGCCATGTAATTATCAGCGGGACCTGTCTCTGGGTACTGTACACATTGTCATCTTGGTTTACCATTTATCTCTATGCATGCTCCATCATCATTGTCACTCATTAATATGTTTATAGGCATTTATACCTTTTTGATTCTTATGAGCATATTTATTGCATGCATGATTTTCTTATAGCACACATTTATCTATTACTGTTTTTTTGATTTTCTAACATGCACTAGCACTTTTTGCCCTATCTTTATTGTTACACAGACTCGGGTCTCCGCCCCCCACGTCAGGTTCTCATTGAGCTGAGGTGGAATATATATTTTACACAGCTCAAGGGTTACTTTGTTAGATGAGGCCTATATATTTGCATGTCCTAGACATGGGTCCGTATAGTAAAGCCATAGTAAATGCTTGGAAATTGGTCAGAACCAATTATCATGTACTACGATTAAATATATATTTGTCAAGGGGTACTTGTTATAATGTTTACTATGCTAGGGGGTACTTAGTGAGTACAGGGTTTTAAAAGGGGTACATACCAATAAAATGTTGAAAAACACTTTTTTAGCACATGCCCTTTAAATTATTTTATGGTTACAGTGACCTTGTTGTTTGAATTGTCATAATAAAACTTGATTTATTGCTACATGATTCCAGTGGTGCAGCCAGTTTTTCCAGGATTTCTGTCTGTTGTTGTTTATATGCCATATTGATCCTGTGGCTAGCACGCCTTAAATCATTTGGAGTGCGGATATCTTATATTTCTAGCCATTTTTGTTTCTACTGTGAACCAAGTTGTAAACTGTAAACTGTAGCCAGTGACCCCAGCTAGTGAGAGGATCTGGGGCGCTGCTCACACTGCACCCCTTTCCAGGGCCGAATTTGTACTTTTTACCACCCAAGGCCCACTGTCTCCAGACACCCCCAGCAGGGGATAGCATAGGGTTATGGTACATGGGAAAGGCGGGTGGTTAGGGATACTAGGAGACCAGGAGAACAGGGTCAGGGATTTCTGGAAAAAGGAGTTTAAGTTAGGCAAAAGTAAAATAAATGTGGATGGAGGAGATTAAGGCCCCATTCACAGTGGTGCATTGCGGTGTAACAGACACTTTTTTAACGCAGCCTACTGCATTGCAATGCACCACCTATACAATGTTTACAGTGCAGCAGATGCATTGTGGTATAATGGGCTGCAGTATGATAATGCACTGTATGCAGTGCATTACCACTAAATGCATGTGTAAACGGTAACAGTGAAACATGCTTTTCAACTGTGTGCTTCCCAACAGTGGCATAGCTAGAGATCAAGGGACCCCATAGCAAAACTTTAATGGGGCCCTCAGATGTAGGCACTCTCAAGCAATGAAACGTACCCGTACCCTATGGATATGAGTTAAATAGGCAATTTACATTCTCAAGCCATCAACACTGCACATAATTCATGGGCACTGAAACAAAGGAAGAGGTTGGAGGAAATCTTAAAATTGAAAACACATACAAATAAGAAGTACGTTTCTTCCTGAGTAAAATGAGCCATAAATTACTTCTCTCCTATGTTGCTGTCACTTACAGGAAGTAGTAGAGATCGACAGGTTTTGGGCTAGTCCATCTCTCCATAGGGGATTCTCAGCATGGCCTTTATTCTTTATAAAGACACTCCCTGAAAAAAATGTATACAAAGATGCTGACCAGCCCCCTTGCTCACCATACACTTTTTTTGGCAGTTGGACGGAGCAACTGCCATTCACTAAGTGCTTTTTGAAAATAAAGAAATCCCTGTGCACCCCCATGAGGAGATAGGCTAGTCCAAAACCTGTCGGTTCTGTCATATTTCTACTACCTACTGTAAGTGACAGCAACATAGGAGAGAAGTTATTTATGGCTCATTTTATTCTGGAAGAAACATACTTCTTAATTGAATATGTTTACATATATTTTAAATTTTAAGATTTTCACGACAGAGGTCCTTTAAGTACAACCTGGGCCCCCTATGCTCCAGGGCCCCATAGCACCTGCTATGGCTACTATGGCTATTGCTATACGCCCCTGGTACCCAACGAAATGTGAGCATAATGTGCAGTGCCGCTTGTGTTCCTGCTGTCACAGGGAACTCAACTGCCACTGTGAACATGGCCTAAAAGCTAAGGTCTCGGACGATTTAAGGTGAGGCTTCGAATTTGAGAATACAATTATGGGAAAAGGGATAAAATTTATCTTAGGGTTAGTGATCATTAGATGAGGGGTGAATAAATTGACTTAGGAAAGTCAGTGACATAACTATGTAGTCTGTACTGTTGAGGATGTCAGAGCTATATTAATACATAATAATAATAATAATAATAATAATATGGTAGGACATTAGATTATGACTGTGGCAGGATTATGAGCTCCTCTGAAGACAGTCAGTGACAAGACTATGTACTCTGTAAAGTGCTGCAGAAGATGTCAGTGCAATATAAATAAATAATAGTAATATGGTAGGAAATTAGACTATGACTATGGTAGGATTAGGTGATTTGCCCTCTTAAAACAGAAGGTATTAGCAATAATTCAGCTTTAAGTGAACAACTGTGGTTACCCACAATGCACTGCTACTGAATAATAAAATTTTTATTTATGTCCCTAAAACCAGGCTTACATCCGGAACCGCTGGTGTATAGCAAACCTATAGCTTTTACGTTTTACAGAGCCACATCAACCCAACACGCAGACAGCTTGTTTCGGACTTTTGGTCCTCATCATTGCATGGCAGGGATTGATATGGCTCTATGGGATAAGACTTGGACCAGTACAACAAAATACCCAAAAAGCTTGGGGTGCCCCAAAACTACTAGGAAAGTATAGGGGACTAAAAGAGACCGAAAAGCCCTCCTTATGAGCTCCTCTGAGGACAGTTGGTGACATGACTACTGTATTTTCTGTACTATAAGACTCACTTTTTCTCCCTCAAAAGTGGGAGAAAAAAGTCACTGCATCTTATAGTCCAAATGCAAGGAGCGTCTTATAGTCCGAAAAATACGGTATGTACTCTGTAAAGTGCTGCAGTAGATGTCAGTGTGACATGAACACATATTAACCACTTCCCGACCGCCGTATATACAATTGGCGGCCGGGAAACGCACCCCGCAAGGACCGCCGTATAGACAAATGGCGGCGGTCCTTGTAGGGGCATGGGCGGAGCGATCGCGTCATCCGTGACGCGATCCTCCGCCTCCGCCTGGCGCCGCAACATCCCGCCGGCCATACGGAAGCGCCGGCGGGATGTTAACCCGACGATCGCCGCATACAAAGTGTATAATACACTTTGTAATGTTTACAAAGTGTATTATACAGGCTGCCTCCTGCCCTGGTGGTCCCAGTGTCCGAGGGACCACCAGGGCAGGCTGCAGCCACCCTAGTCTGCACCAAGCACACTGATTTCCCCCCCCCCCTGCCCCAGATCGCCCACAGCACCCATCAGACCCCCCCCCTGCCCATCCCCCAGACCCCTGTTTGCACCCAATCACCCCTCTAATCACCCATCAATCACTCCCTGTCACCATCTGTCAACGCTATTTTTTTTTATCCCCCCCCCCTGCCCCCTGCTCCCTCCTGATCACCCCCCCCCACCCCTCAGATTCTCCCCAGACCCCCCCCCCCCATGTACTGTATGCATCTATCCCCCCTGATCACCTGTCAATCACCTGTCAATCACCTGTCAATCACCCATCAATCACCCCCTGTCACTGCCACCCATCAATCAGCCCCTAACCTGCCCCTTGCGGGCAATCTGATCACCCCCCACAGCAATAGATCACCCGCAGATCCGACATCAGATCACCTCCCAAATCCATTGTTTCCATCTATTCTCTCCTCTAAACACCCACTAATTACCCATCAATCACCCATCAATCACCCCCTATCACCACCTGTCACTTTTACCTATCAGATCAGACCCTAATCTGCCCCTTGCGGGCACCCAATCACCCGCCCACACGCTCAGATTGCCCTCTGACCCCCCCTTATCAATTCACCAGTGCATTAATTACATCTGTTCTTCCCTGTAATAACCCACTGATCACCTGTCAATCACCTGCCAATCACCTATCACCCATCAATCACCCCCTGTCACCCCCTGTCACTGCCACCCATCAATCAGCCCCTAACCTGCCCCTTGCGGGCAATCTGATCACCCACCCACACCATTAGATCGCCCGCAAACCCGCCGTCAGATCACCTCCCAAATGTATTGTTTACATCTGTTATCTTCTCTAAACACCCACTAATTACCCATCAATCACCCATCAATCACCCCCTATCACCACCTGTCACTGTTACCTATCAGATCAGACCCTAATCTGCCCCTTGCGGGCACCCAATCACCCGCCCACACGCTCAGATTGCCCTCAGACCCCCCCCCCCCTTATCAATTCGCCAGTGCATTGATTACATCTGTCCTTCCCTGTAATAACCCACTGATCACCTGTCAATCACCTGCCAATCACCTATCACCCATCAATTACCCCCTGTCACCCCCTGTCACTGCCACCCAACAATCAGCCCCTAACCTGCCCCTTGCGGGCAATCTGATCACCCACCCACACCAATAGATCGCCCGCAGATCCGACATCAGATCACCACCCAAGCGCAGCGTTTACATCTATTCTCTCCTCTAAACACCCACTAATTACCCATCAATCACCCATCAATCACCCCCTATCACCACCTGTCACTGTTACCCATCAGATCAGACCTTAATCTGCCTCTTTGCGGGCACCCAATCACCCGCCTACACGCTCAGATTGCCCTCAGACCCCCCCTTATCAATTCGCCAGTGCATTAGTTACATCTGTTCTTCCCTGTAATAACCCACTGATTACCTGTCAATCACCTATCAATCACCCATCAATCACCCCCTGTCACTGCCACCCATCAATCACCCCCTGTCACTGCCACCCATCAATCACCCGCTGTCACTGCCACCCATCAATCAGTCCCTAACCTGCCCCTTGCGGGCAATCTGATCACCCACCCACACCAATAGATCGCCCGCAGATCCGACGTCCGATCACCTCCCAAGTGCAGTATTTATATCTGTTCTCTACCCTAAACACCCACTAATTACCCATCAATCAACCCCTGTCACTGCGACCTATCAGATTAGACCCCTATCTGCCCCTAGGGCACTCAATCACCCGCCCACACCCTCAGAATGCCCTCAGACCCCAGCCCTGATCACCTCGCCAGTGCATTGCTTGCATCTATTCCCCCCTCTAATCACACCTTGAGACACCCATCAATCACCTCCTGTCACCCCCTAGCACACCTACCCATCAGATCAGGCCCTAATTTGCCCCGTGTGGGCTCCTGATCACTCAGCCAAACCCTCAGATCCCCCTCAGACCCCCTTCCGATCACCTCCCCAGTGCATTGATTGCATCTATTTTCCCCTCTAACCACCCCCTGAGACACCCATCAATCACCTCCTGTCACCCCCCTAGCACTCCTATCCATCAGATCAGGCCCAATACAACCTGTCATCTAAAAGGCCACCCTGCTTATGACCGGTTCCACAAAATTCGCCCCCTCATAGACCACCTGTCATCAAAATTTGCAGATGCTTATACCCCTGAACAGTCATTTTGAGACATTTGGTTTCCAGACTACTCACGGTTTTGGGCCCGTAAAATGCCAGGGCAGTATAGGAACCCCACAAGTGACCCCATTTTAGAAAGAAGACACCCCAAGGTATTCTGTTAGGTGTATGACGAGTTCATAGAAGATTTTATTTTTTATTAAAAGTTAGCGGAAATTGATTTTTATTGGTTTTTTTTCACAAAGTGTCATTTTTCACTAACTTGTGACAAAAAATAAAATCTTCTATGAACTCGCCATACACCTAACGGAATACCTTGGGGTGTCTTCTTTCTAAAATGGGGTCACTTGTGGGGTTCCTATACTGCCCTGGCATTTTAGGGGCCCTAAACCGCGAGGAGTAGTCTAGAAAACAAATGCCTCAAAATGACCTGTGAATAGGACGTTGGGCCCCTTAGCGCACCTAGGCTGCAAAAAAGTGTCACACATGTGGTACCGCCGTACTCAGGAAAAGTAGTATGTGTTTTGGGGTGTATTTTTACACATACCCATGCTGGGTGGGAGAAATTTCTATGTAAATGGACAATTGTGTGTAAAAAAAATCAAACAATTGTCATTTACAGAGATATTTCTCCCACTTAGCATGGGTATGTGTAAAAATACACCCCAAAACACATTATACTACTTCTCCTGAGTACGACGGTACCGCATGTGTGGCACTTTTTTACACCCTAAGTACGCTAAGGGGCCCAAAGTCCAATGAGTACCTTTAGGATTTCACAGGTCATTTTGCGACATTTGGTTTCAAGACTACTCCTCACGGTTTAGGGCCCCTAAAATGTCAGGGCAGTATAGGAACCACACAAATGACCCCATTTTAGAAAGAAGACACCCCAAGGTATTCTGTTAGTAGTACGGTGAGTTCATAGAAGATTTTATTTTTTGTCACAAGTTAGCGGAAATTGATTTTTATTGGTTTTTTTCACAAAGTGTCATTTTCCGCTAACTTGTGACAAAAAATTAAATCTTCTATGAACTCACCGTACGACTAAGGGAATACCTTGGGGTGTCTTCTTTCTAAAATGGGGTCATTTGTGGGGTTCCTATACTGTCCTGGCATTTTAGGGGCCCTAAACCATGAGAAGTAGTCTTGAAACGAAATTTCTCAAAATGACCTGTGAAATCCTAAAGGTACTCATTGGACTTTGGGCCCCTTAGCGCAGTTAGGGTGCAAAAAAGTGCCACACATGTGGTATAGCCGTACTCAGGAGAAGTAGTATAATGTGTTTTGGGGTGTATTTGTACACATACCCATGCTGAGTGGGAGAAAGATCTCTGTAAATGGACAATTGTGTGTAAAAAAAATTAAAAAATTGTCATTTACAGAGATATTTCTCCCACCCAGCATGGGTATGTGTACAAATACACCCCAAAACACATTATACTACTTCTCCTGAGTACGGCAATACCACATGTGTGGCACTTTTTTGCAGCCTAACTGCGCTAAGGGGCCCAAAGTCCAATGAGCACCTTTAGGCTTTACAGGGGTGCTTACAAATTAGCACCCCCCAAAATGCGAGGACAGTAAACACACCCCACAAATGACCCCATTTTGGAAAGTAGACACTTCAAGGTATTCAGAGAGGGGCATGGTGAGTCCGTGGCAGATTTCATTTTTTTTTGTCGCAAGTTAGAAGAAATGGAAACTTTTTTTTTTTTGTCACAAAGTGTCATTTTCCGCTTACTTGTGACAAAAATTAATATCTTCTATGAACTCACTATGCCTCTCAGTGAATACTTTGGGATGTCTTCTTTCCAAAATTAAGTCATTTGGGGGGTATTTTTACTATCCTCAAATTCTAGCCCCTCATGAAACATGTCAGGTGGTCAGAAATGTCATAGATGCTTGAAAATGGGAAAATTCACTTTTTGCACCATAGTTTGTAAACGCTATAACTTTTACCCAAACCAATAAATATACACTGAATGTTTTTTTTTAAATCAAAAACATGTTTGTCCACATTTTTCGCGCTGCATGTATACAGAAATTTTACTTTATTTGAAAAATGTCAGCACAGAAAGTTAAAAAAATCATTTTTTTGCCAAAATTCATGTCTTTTTTGATGAATATAATAAAAAGTAAAAATCGTAGGAGCAATCAAATAGCACCAAAAGAAAGCTTTATTAGTGACAAGAAAAGGAGCCAAAATTCATTTAGGTGGTAGGTTGTATGAGCGAGCAATAAACCGTGAAAGCTGCAGTGGTCTGAATGGAAAAAAAGTGGCCGGTCCTTAAGGGGTAGAAAGCCCTAGGTCCTCAAGTGGTTAATATGGTAGGAGATTAAACTATGACTATGGTAGCATTAGATAGTGAACTCTTCTGAGGATAATTAGTGACATGACTATGTACTCTGTAAAGTGCTGCAGAAGATGTCAGTGTTGAGGAGCGGGGGTTACAGACTGAAAGATATGAGCGAAAAGAGAGGGGAAGAGAGCACAAGTGTGGGAGAGGGGAGAGGAAGAGGGGGAGAACTACATGGGAGAGCAAAAGACAGAGATAAGAGAGATGAAGTGGAAAAGATTAATTTCCTTACCAGGACTGCTGTCTGAGCTGTACTATTTGTTTTGGACATGCCAGAAACCCAGTGGAGGGAAGACAAGCAGCAGCATGAAGCTTATCTTTATTGGAGATATCTGATTGCAGTTATCGTATATTCCGGCGTATAAGACGACTGGGCGTATAAGACGACCCCCCAACTTTTCCAATTAAAATATAGAGTTTGGGATATACTCACCGTATAAGACTACCCCTCTTCTAGCGCACACCAAATAAAAAAAAAAAAAAAAAACATTATATACTGGTGGTGCTATGTATGAACAGATACTGGTGCTGTCCTGTATGTGGTACCCAGTATATAACAGTATATAGGCGATTGACTGGTTGGATTGGTCAACTCTCCCTCTTCCTAAGTGGATTGCTCAGCTCTCCCTGTATGGAAGAATAGATCGCGCTGTGCCCATAAAACACGCCTCTTTCACTCTTCTGGCCCACCCTTGTATCTTATTTACCCCCTCCTCTGCCTCTCAGATCTCGCACATGTGCGCCTGCGCCACTTTACTACAGTCCTCAGCAGTGAGATCTGAGAGGCGGTAACAGGATAGGGCATATCACCCGGCATCAATGACACCCGGCGTATAAGACGACCCCTGACTTTACAGAAGATTTTCAAGGGTTAAAAAGTAGTCTTATACGCCAGAATATACAGTATCTTTATAGTTGTTTACTTACTTGTCTGTGCCAGGTTTCAAAGCTAGCTTCTTCCCCTTGTGGACCAAAGAGAAAGAAAAAAGTAGGTGCTTCCAAAATTCCAAACTGCCCAACAGTTATAGAGAGATATCATTGACCCATGGAGTGAGAGATTGAGTGCCTCAGATTATGAAAGATTAATTTTAACTACTTTAAGGCGCGTACACACGCCATACTTTAAAGAGAATCTGTATTGTTAAAATTTCGCCGCTCCCCGCCGCATTAAAAGTGGTTAAAAACAGTTTTAAAAAGTTTGTTTATAAACAAACAAAATGGCCACCAAAACAGGAAGTAGGTTGATGTACAGTATGTCCACACATACAAAATACATCCATACACAAGCAGGCTGTATACACCATTCCTTTTGAATCTCAAGAGATCATTTGTGTGTTTCTTTCCCCCTTCTGCTCTCATGCACTGAAGTTTCAGGCTGCTCTTTTCTTCCTGCAAACAGCTTTGCCCTTGTCTGAATTTCCTCAGTATGTGAAAGCCCAGCCAGCTCAGAGGACACTTTATCCAGCTTGTAAAAGATAGGAGAGCAGAGAGAAGCTGCACTAATCTAAATATCACACAGACAGTGTGCAGAGAGGGGCCTGAAAGGGGGAGTTCATAGCAGAACCACAACACTGAAGAACTTGGCAGCCTTCCAGACACAGGCCGACAAGTCTGACAGGGGAAAGATACATTGATTTATTACAGAGACTGTGATAGCAGAAAGTGTTGCAGTAAGCCAGAACACATTAGAATAGCTTTTGGAACTTGTAGGATGATAAAAAAACAGGATGCAATTTTTGTTACGGAGTCTCTTTAAGAAACAACGGGTCTGTCATGCCCTCCCGCTGGGCGGACATTCTGCCGACAGTAGGACCTGAGCGAATCTGTCAAAAACAGTGTTATCAGTTTGCCGACAGACTGTACACACATCCTACTGTCAGCAGAACGTCCGCCTAGCCGGAGGGCATGACGGACCCATCGTTTGCCAAAGTATGGCATGTGTACGCGACTTTAGGACCGCCGCAGTTGAAATCTGCACCCTGTTTTGATGGCTATGTGTCTGCCAGGGCGTAGATTTCAACTCACCGCTGCTGCGCACATCCGCCGTGCGCATCCGCCGTTTTCGTCACTCCCATTGATCTTGCCGCTGAATCCCCGCTGTCTCCTGCTGTGGCTCACTTGCTCTGCCTGTCTCTATGACGGCAGAGCCCTGTGAGCGGGTCAGGAGCCGATTTCATTGGCTCCTGGCCCTGTCTTTCAATGTAAGCAACTCCCAATGGCTTACATTGAAAGACAGGGTCAGGAGCCAATTAAAGCAGCTCCTGACCGTCTCACAGGAACTCTGCTGTCATAGAGACAGCAGAGTGGGTGGCCCAGGTTCCCGACGAGCGGCGGTGATGGCGGTTGCGGTTGGTATGTGCGGCGATCGTCGGGATTCCGCCGTTTCTGTACTAGCAGTCTCTGGTCTTAAGGGGGCAGAGACTGCTGCTACTTAAGTGGTAAATTACAGAGAGAACCATAATCTTCAAACTCCCTTATGCCGAGCACACATGATGTGATTTTCCGTCAGATTGACAGTCAAATTGATAATTTCCCACAGGTCTAATCTGATTTCTGATTGATTTTCTGATCACTTCTATACAAAATCATTCAGAAAAATGATTCAGAAATCAGATCAGACCTGTTGGAAATAATCTAATCACCCGTGAATCTGATGGGAAATTGCTTTGTGTGTGAAAATGTTGGGGAAGAAAATCAGGGGATGAGACATGTAGATGAGGTAGTCATCAGCACAAAGAGCCGTCTTGTGTGAAACATTGTTAATCTCCACATCAAGTTTGTCGCAAAGCAATAACCAGGTGTTCAATCACCAATACATATGGGGAGGAGACAGTGGGCAATCCTAACGGGTTCCATTAATGTCAAAGGCATCAGATAGAAATCCATTGATCCGGATGTGAGCCAATAGGTGAGAATAAAGGACCATTACTCTCCCTATGTAATTTTTATCTTACCCTGAGACCAGGTCTACCAAAGGAATAACCAGTCGACCTTGTTGAAAGTCTTCTCAGCGTTAGTGTTGAGAATGCAAGTAGAGATTGAGTGATCCTGAACGTAGGCAATAAGGTGGATAGTTCTGGTGGTATTAATCCTAGCCTTTCTCTTCAGAACAAAGCCCACTTGATCCCCCATAATAAGGTCCTGTAGCAAAGGTTGAAGCCTGAGGGCCAGCATTTTGGAACATAGTTTCAAATCAATGTTAATGAGTGAGATTGTCCTATAACTACTGCAGTTCGTCTGATCACTCCTTATACATTATGGAGTGGGATATTAGGTTAAATACAATCACAGACATTGAAGAAGGGGTCCTGAAGCAATTCCTTAAACTTCTTGTAAAACCTAGTTGAGCGCCCATCTGGGCATGGGCATTTTCCCATGGGACACAACTTGAAGGCTAATATAAACTCATCATGAGTGAAAGAATCCTCAAGAGCTGTTTTAGAAACTCTTGAGAGAGGGCTCTTGTAAATGTATTTCTCAATCTGCCTCTGCAGGACCTCAGGCTGCATGTGAGCAAATGTATGTGTTAAGTTATAGAGCTTAGAATAGAACCTTCTAAAGGCTGCCGGTATCTCTTTAGGGCTATGCATAAAACCCCCATCCATGTTGTGAACAGCAGTAACAGTGTTACCACTAGCACTGGGATGCAGATGACTAGATAATTGCCCGCATTTGCCTCCATGTTCAAAGAACAGTCTTCTCATCTTATCCCTTCCCTGGCAATCATGAACCTGTTGTCAACCAATGCCGTCCGTCGAGTGCAGATGTTAGAAAGCTTAGCAGCCGGTTTTCTCAGACATCTCTCACTTGTAAAGGAATTTAAGCTCCTTTATCTTTGTAAGTAAAGAAGCCACATGAGAGGAATGTGCTGTGGGTACTTTTCAGCGCCTACTATTGTATGGGGGGGGGGGGGGTGTAGTTAAGTCTCATTAACATTATGTTAAGCCTGATTTCACACTGCAAACCAGCGTCAGCGGTGTGGTGTGGAGCGCCAGCCGAACCGCCGCAAACAGGCCTTCAGGGCACACTGCGTTAGTACACAATGTTCCTTGTCTGGCCACCGGCCAAGCAGGAAGTGACATGTGGATAATCCCCTCAAGTGGTGAGAGCGCCTTGGGGGCTGTCTACACTGCTCCCCTTTGGGTTGTAGCTTTCAGACCGTGGTCCTGGGTGGTGAAAGCACCTGAAACCCTGCCTGTTTTGCACACCTCTGGGTTTTATCTTTCATATTTTCCATCAACTTTTCCTGCCCCCTAATAATTAGGTCCTTCATACTAAAGTAGTGTCTGGTAGACACTTTCTAAATAACATACATTAAAAATTAAAAAGGGTTGTATTGAAACTCAGTAAGTTGTGGACAATATACAGCAGGGGCGTTGCTAGGATCCTAAAGGATCTAGGACACTTTTGGTACTCCAGACGAAAAATGGGTGTGAACATGAATTGGAATGTGGGTGTGGTCATGGGTGGAGCCAAATATACATGAAGTTAACAGCAGTCTAAGTAGGCATGCCCAACAAAATGTTGGATGAAACTCCCTTCTCCATTAATAAAAAAAAAAAATGCAGCATATCACATAACTTGGCAGTGTCACATAAACATAACTAGGCAGAGTTACCTGGCTCCTGTGCTGGCTGGTCTGGCTTTCTGCTGGGTGGCTACAGGTTGTCTGGCAGTCTCCCCATAGCATTCCTTGACCTTCTACTGGACCGCTTCCCAGCATGCCCCCATAGAATAACCACAGCTCTCTGCATCCCCCCATAAAGTCATCACAGCACCCAGCATGGCACCACAGCATCCAATATGCTCACACAGAGGCACCATAGCACCCAGCATACCACCATTGATGTACCACAGCTCCCAGCATGTCTGCCATTGAGGCACCACAGCTCCCAGCATGCCCCATAGAAACTCCACAGCTCTATGGGAGTATGCTGGGAGCCGTGGTGCTTCAATGGGGGCATGCTAAATGCTGTGGTGCCTCTATGGGGCATGCTGAGTGCTGTGGTGCCTCTATGGGGCATGCTGATTGCTGTGGTGTCATGCTGGGTGGTGTGTAGTGCCTCAATGGCGCATGCTGGGTGCTGTGCTGCCTCTACTCTACCTGGGGTACATCTGGGGCACCCTAGAATAGATCAAGGGCACGTGCCACTGATATTTGGGGTTAGCAACGCCCCTGATGTACAGGTCCTTCTCAAAAAATTAGCATATTGTGATAAAGTTCATTATTTTCTGTAATGAACTGATAAACATTAGACTTTCATATATTTTAGATGCATTACACACAACTGAAGTAGTTCAAGCCTTTTATTGTTTTAATATTGATGATTTTGGCATACAGCTTATGAAAACCCCAAATTCCTATCTCAAAAAATTAGCATATCATGAAAAGGTTCTCTAAAGCTATTAACCTAATCATCTGAATCAACTAATTAACTCTAAACACCTGCAAAAGATTCCTGAGGCTTTAAAAAAACTCCCAGCCTGGTTCATTACTCAAAACCGCAATCATGGGTAAGACTGCCGACCTGACTGCTGTCCAGAAGGCCATCATTGACACCCTCAAGCAAGAGGGTAAGACACAGAAAGAAATTTCTGAACGAATGGGCTGTTCCCAGAGTGCTGTATCCGGACCCTGAGGAAGATTGTGGAGAAGGACTGATTCCAGACCTTGGGGGACCTGCGGAAGCAGTGGACTGAGTCTGGAGTAGAAACATCCAGAGCCACCGTGTACAGGCGTGTGCAGGAAATGGGCTACAGGTGCCGCATTCCCCAGGTTAAGCCACTTGTGAACCAGAAACAGCGGCAGAAGCGCCTGATCTGGGCTACAGAGAAGCAGCACTGGACTGTTGCTCAGTGGTCCAAAGTACTTTTTTCGGATGAAAGCAACTTTTGCATGTCATTCGGAAATCAAGGTGCCAGAGTCTGGAAGAAGACTGGGGAGAAAGAAATGCCAAAATGCCTGAAGTCCAGTGTCAAGTACCCACAGTCAGTGATGGTCTTGGGTGCCATGTCAGCTGCTGGTGTTGGTCCATTGTGTTTTATCAAGGGCAGGGTCAATGCAGCTAGCGATCAGGAGATTTTGTAGCACTTCATGCTTCCATCTGCTGAATAGCTTTATGGAGATGAAGATTTCATTTTTCAGCACGACCTGGCACCTGCTCACAGTGCCAAAACCACCGGTAAATGGTTTACTGACCATGGTATTACTGTGCTCAATTGGCCTGCCAACTCTCCTGACCTGAACCCCATAGAGAATCTGTGGGATATTGTGAAGAGAAAGTTGAGAGATGCAAGACCCAACACTCTGGATGAGCTTAAGGCCGCTATCGAAGCATCCTGGGCCTCCCTAACACCTGAGCAGTGCCACAGGCTGATTGCCTCCATGCCACGCCGCATTGAAGCAGTCCTTTCTGCAAAAGGATTCCCGACCAAGTATTGAGTGCATAACTGAACATAATTATTTGAAGGTTGACTTTTTTGTTTTGAAAACACTTTTCTTTTATTGGTCAGATGAAATATGCTAATTTTTTTATTAGGAATTTTGGGTTTTCATGAGCTGTATGCCTAAATCATCAATATTAAAACAATAAAAGGCTTGAACTACTTCAGTTGTAGTGTAATGAATCTAAAATATATGAAAGTCTAATGTTTATCAGTACATTACAGAAAATAATGAACTTTATCACAATATGCTAATTTTTTTAGAAGGACCTGTACAGCCTGAGCTTCCTGATTGGTTTCTCACCATGTAACATCCAGGATGTTTGTGGAAAAGGATGGAAGAGCTTTATAGGAAATTATTCTTCTACAATTACATTGAAAATGAAAAAGCAGTTCATCCTCCACTTTTATCAGGTCCATTTCTTCACATTTTTGTGAAGAAATGGACCTGCACTCGTCTGGTGGTAACACATAATGTAAACATGGTGTGTGCATGGTGTGCACTCGTTGTCTGGTGGTTACATGTAATGTAAACATGGTGTGTGCATGGAGTGCATTCGTTGTCTGGTAGTTACATGTAATGTAAACATGGTGTGTGCATGGTGTGCACTCGTTGTCTGGTGGTTACATGTAATGTAAACATGGTGTGTGCATGGAGTGCATTCGTTGTCTGGCGGTTACATGTAATGTAAACATGGTGTGTGCATGGTGTGCACTCGTTGTCTGGTGGTTACATGTAATGTAAACATGGTGTGTGCATGGCGTACACTCGTTGTCTGGTGGTAACACATAATGTAAACATGGTGTGTGCATGGTGTGCACTCGTTGTCTGGTGGTTACATGTAATATAAACATGGTGTACACTCGTTGTCTGGTGGTTACATGTAATGTAAACATGGTGTGTGCATGGTGTACACTCGTTGTCTGGTGGTTACATGTAATGTAAACATGGTGTGTGCATGGTGTACACTCGTTGTCTGGTGGTTACATGTAATGTAAACATGGTGTGTGCATGGTGTGCACTCGTTGTCTGGTGGTAACATGTAATGTAAGCATGTTGTGTGCATGGCGTACACTCGTTGTCTGGTGGTTACATGTAATGTAAACATGGTGTGTACATGGTGTACACTTGTTGTCTGGTGGTTACATGTAATGTAAACATGGTGTGTGCATGGTGTGCACTCGTTGTCTGGTGGTAACATGTAATGTAAGCATGGTGTGTGCATGGCATACACTCGTTGTCTGGTAGTTACATGTAATGTAAATATGGTATGTGCATGGTGTGCACTCGTCTAATGGCAGGTCAGTTTCTAGGCTAAAAATGCACCCAGGGCGAGGGTGTAAAAATCCAGCTTCCCCCCCCCCTTCCCCCAGTATAGGTAGCCAGGGATAGGTACCCCAGTATAGGTAGCCAGTTATAGGTCCCCCCAGTATAGGTAGCCAGGCATAGGTGCCCCAGTATAGTTGTCCTCAGTATAGGTTAGCCAGGTAGGTGTCTCCAGTATAGGTAGCCAGTATAGATGCCCCCAGTATAGGTTAGATAGGCAGGCGCCCCCCGGTATAAGTTAGATAGGTAGGTGCCCCCAGTACAGGTTAGCTAGGTGGGTGCACTTAATATAGGTAGCCAGAATAGTTGCCCCCAGCATAGGTTAGATAGGTAGGTGCCCCCAGTAAAGGTTAGTTAGGTAGGTGCCTCCCAGTATAGGATAGATTAGGTAACTGCCCCCCAGTATAGGTTAGATTAGGTAGCTGCCCCCCAGTATAGGTTAGATAGGTAGCTGCCCCCCAGTACAGGTTAGGTAGGTAGGTGCCCCCTAGTATAGGTTAGATTAGGTAGGTTCCCCCCAGTATAGGTTTGATTAGGTAGGTGCCCCCAGTATAGGTTAGATTTGGTAGCTGCCCCCCAGTATAGGTTAGATAGGTAGCTGCCCCCCAGTACAGGTTAGGTAGGTAGGTGCCCCCCAGTATAGGTTAGATTAGGTAGGTGCCCCCAGTATAGGTTAGATTAGGTAGGTGCCACCCAGTATAGGTTAGATTAGGTAGCTGCCCCCAGTATAGGTTAGGTAGGTAGCTGCCCCCCAGTATAGGTTAGGTAGGTAGGTAGGTGCCCCCCAGTATAGGTTAGATTAGGTAGGTGCCCCCCAGTATAGGTTAGCTTAGGTAGGTGCCCCCAAGGATAGGTTAGATTAGGTAGGTGCCCCCAGTATAGGTTAGATTAGGTAGGTGCCCTCCAGTATAGGTTAGATAGATAGCAGCCCCCAGTATAGGTTAGATAGGTAGCTGCCCTCCAGTATAGGTTAGCTTAGGTAGCTGCCCCCCAGTATAGGTTAGATAGGTAGCTGCCACCCAGTATAGGTTTGATAGGTAACTGCCCCACAGTATAGGTTAGCTTAGGTAGCTGCCCCCCAGTATAGGTTAGATAGGTAGCTGCCCCCCAGTATATGTTAGATAGGTAGGTGCCCCCCCCCCATAATGGAGGGGGAGCCGCGGGGAGAACAGCCCGACCTCTCCCCGGGCCACCCTTCGTACTCCCCCCTCGGACTGCAGAGTGATTGCAGCAGGGAAGCGCTCACTGTAAATAGTCACCTCAGCGATTGGAACCAGGTAGGTGAGTTACTATTTACAGTGAGTGCTTCCCTGCTGCAGTCCGAGGGGGGGGCATGGAGGGCAGCCCGGGGAGAGGAAGGGAGGGAGAGGTCGGGCTGCCCTCCCCGCGGCTGTGGCTCCCCCCCCCCCATTACAGCGCACCCCTCGCAATAGAGCTCAGGGTGACCGCATGGGCCGCACGGCCCTAGAAACGGGCCTGTCTGGTGGTAACACATATTCTAAACATTGTGTGTGCATGGTTTGCACTCGTCTGGTGGTAACACGTAATGTAAATATGGTGTGTGCATGGTGTGCACGCGTTGTCTGGTGGTAACACGTAATGTAAATGTGGTCTGTGCATGGTGTGCACTCATTGGGCTTGATTCACTAAGACAAATAGGGTGCCTTATCAGAATTAACATGCCTTATCAGAGTTAACACGCCTTATCAGAGGACCATAGTAAGCGCTACAAACTTATGTCTGCTAATTGGCAATGACGAGAGCTCCATTCGTCCTGCCCTGAGCCCCTGCGGGTCCATTCACTTTAAAGGACATTATCCCCACACTTTGGTCCAATAGGCTGCCTGTCACTTGACAGGAAACTTGACAGGCAGCCTATTGGGCCAATTAAAGTGCGGGGATAATGTCCTTTAAAGTGATTGGACCGCAGGGGCTCAGGGCAGGACGAGTGGAGCTTTTGTCATTGCCAATTAGCAGGCATAAGTTCGTAGCACTCACTATGCTGATAAGGCGTGTTAACTCTGATAAGGCATGCTATTTGTCTTAGTGAATCAAGCCCATTGCCTGGTGGTAACACGTATTATAAACATGGTGTGTGCATGGTGGGCACTCATTGTCTGGTCATCATTATGCACATCGTTTGTTAAATCCAGTATGCTTTGTTTGCAGCATAAACATTTGACAAAATTGTTTTCTTAAAAAAATAAACTTACAGAGGGAGCAAGTCGCCTTCTGAATGAATAAGGTATGCTTTGCCAATGCAAATAAAAAAATGAGGAAATTATCAGAGCAGCTCTAACACCTATTTGTCAGCACAGACTGGAATTGGAGAGCAGTAAGGTGGATAGGATATCTAGCAACCTAGGACTGTATTTTTTTAATCTGCTATAGTAAGGTTAAAGCTTGCCATACATTGGCAGACTGTCACCCAATGTGATTGACATTAAATCCGAGAGGAATCTAATACTGCCACACACTAGCGCTAGCTACATGCTTCCCCCTTCCCTTCGTTATCCCTCCCACCCCTCCGATCGCCGCCGGTGCTTTTACCCTGCAGGGAATCCCGTTCTAAACGGGATTCCCTGTAGGGGCTTCCCCATCGCCATGGCGACGATCGCGATGACGTTATCGACGTCGTGACGTCAGCGGGTGTTCCGATCCAACCCTCAGCGCTGCCTGGCACTGATTGGCCAGGCAGCGAAATGGGTCTGGGGGGGGGGGGCGGCGTGGCGGATAGTGGTGAATCGGCGGGTAGCGGCGGCGATCGTTATGCACACACAGCTAGCAAAGTGCTAGCTGCCTGTAGCAAAGAAAAAATTATGTAAATCGGCCCAGCAGGGCCTGAGCGGCACCCTCCGGCGGCTTACCCCGTGTCACACACGTAGTTACTGCCAAGGAGGTTAACGACACTCACCTGTCCAGCTGGCACCCTTCTTCTTGTGTGCCTCCGTCATCTCCCGCTGCCTGTACTCAGTGACCCAGAGGTGTTGACCCAGCAACCAGCCAAGGCAGAGCTGAAAGCTATGACGGGTGAGGTCTGAAGTGGGAGGCAGGTTTTTATGTGGACATCAGACAATGGATGCAGGCATGCAAATTCCCACACAGCTGAATGGTAATTACTCAATCCTGAACTAGTCTGATTGAAAGCTGCAAGCTGACTGTGAATGGAAAGAACTCTCATAACAAATACATGCAAAATTATGCAACAACATGCATGTAGGAAATCCAGGGCTATCTGGCTGCAGTTCAACTGCAGCAAGCAATAGGTGGAATCATGACAGTATTCTGAGCTGCTCTGAACTGCAGAGTGATTGCAAATGACAATGAGATCCATTGCAAATGCAATCCAAACTGAGCAACCGAATGCAAGCATAGAAGTCAGAACTGCCCGGTTGCAGTTCCACTGCAACCGACAGAACATGCTACAGGAGAGATCCTGACAGAAATGTTTGTTTTGGCCCACAAAGGGTATTGAATGATAATTGAATGTGTATTATCATTCAATGGGTATTGAATGAGAATACACAAATATAAAAAAAAAATAAAGGAGCTTAAAAATACAAGTAATCAGGGCTGTGGAGTCGGAGTGGGAGTCAGAGCACTTTTGGGTACCTGGAGCCGGAGGTTTCTGTAAACTGAGGAGTCGGAATAGGATTAATTTTTTAACATCTCCACAGCCCTGCAGGTAATGGTATAAATATAAACACTACTACAACATATAGAAGTCCATAGAGAATATATAAATAGACCATCTCACCTGCGCGTCACCCAGGGCCGGATTTACCATAAGGCACTGTAGGCACGTGCCTACAGGCGCCTGATGATGGAAGGGCAGTTCACTCCCTTCCCTAAGTGCCTCATTCTCTATGCAGTGTCCTGATGAGAGTGTAAATGAAAGTTTACTCACCCTGCTCTCGGCATTCTACTAATGAGATCTCTCTTCAGTGAGGAGCACCTCTAGCTACCTAATACTGAGGTTCTGCTAGCTACCTAATACTTGGGGACATCTCTAGCTACTTAATATTGAGGATAGCTTTGGCTACCTAATTCAAAGGGGCACCTGGAGTAAGCATGGCAAGAGAAGTAAGGGAGAAGTGACAGCTGGGACAGCCAGCACACTTGCGGTGTGATTCTGCGTGTATTTGTGGGTTCATGGAGGGCGAAGTCTACAGTGCCACGACATCTGTGCCTATAGGCTCCTGTGAGGTAAATCCGGGCCTGGCGTCACCAACAGTCTCTCCTCTGTAGTGACGGCAGAGCGGAATCGGGTATTCTCTTTACAGAGGTCAGAGCCTAACAGCTGCATTAGTTGATCAAATCTAAAAAAAAACCTAGCTATCAAGACCTATCCCACTAGCATTTTAAAAAAACTGTATCTTCATTACTTCTATATTATTTACTACATAAAAGTACTTACGGTGCTGTGGATATCCGTGTGTACTCGATGAACTTGCCTGGATGAGTCCTCAGATCTTCATAAAGAGCAGTAAACTGCCCTTTCATAGGCCTCTCCACAACAAGAGGATGGACCCAGAAACGGTGACGTCTCCGAGGTGGAATCCTCCTCCTCCGCATGCTCATCATCAAGTTGGTCAACATAGATAGCAGCAAGACCTCTTCAAAATCGCAAGAATCCATCCTTCCAACAGCACACCACAAAACCACAACCTACTCAATCGCCTTCTCAAAACCCACAAGGAGAAACAGGAAGGAAGTCCTTACATGTAAATTTCAGTAAAAAAAAAATCTTCCTGAGGTGACAACTTCCTTCCTGGAGCTTCCTGGAGCTCAGAGGCAGTGAGAGGGTTAAAAACGCATACATGGAAAATGCATGCGAATTCACATGAAAATTTGCATACAAACACGTACGAATTCGCATCCGCATGCAAATTCATTTATGCGTTTTCCGCAACAGAATCACACAGCACTGGTGGAAACTGGCCCTTCCTCTTTCTATTGTGATCTCAATCATACTTTGGACTTTGCTGGTCTTGAGCACGTAGCTTCCTGCAGAGGTCCATACATTAGCAGCATTATCCATGGAATTCCTCATGTCACAACATTGAATCTGAGTGCCTGCCTCACTCCTCTTTGCAATTTTTGATGATGTTATGAATAGGTTTCCTTTGTATGTTCTTTGGGAAAATATTACATTTATATTGAATCATTTAAGCTTTATTCTGGTTGTGCACCTTCCTGTATCTTTAAAATCCTTGCTGAGAGCAGAGATTTTATGACTTGTTTTGCAAACAGCTTGGAAAGTAAACTTTTAAAACCATTATCTGCATGTAATAGATCCATTCCCCATGTCACTAGATGCATTATTAACATGCCAAGAAGCAAAGATGTAACAAAGAATGTCACCTCTGGCTCACACTACTACATTTTCTCATTTAAGTGTATGAGACAGGTCATGCTGTGATTTTTGGAATTCTGCCTGGGTTGACTAAGCCCAAGTTTTTATTTCCAGTCCATCATTTGATGACTATATTATCTGTATGTCACAAGGCTGTCACGGATGTCAGTAGTTAGCAGCATTATTCATGCATGCTAACAAGCTAGACTATGTGACACACAGACACAGACAGGGTCTCTTCTGGGCCACACACTACATTTTTTGTTCATTAGTATTTCGCTTGGTACTGGTCTCCATTACGACAACACATTTTTGGAAACTCCACCGATTTTGCTTGTGTCCAAATTCTGTTTTGAATTAGTAAGATGTTGAAAATGTCACAAAAATATGTGTCAACAATTGCTTCTGGAAAGCATTTCCAGTGATCTTCGACTTTTTTCACTTTCCTTCAGTCAGGGAGGAGAAGTCAGCCAAGGTGGGGAGAGGGAAGTGAAGAGTGAGTATCTGCACTCATGTGGGGAGTGGGAGCAGGGAGGAAAAGGGGGCACCACCACAATCAGTGTACAAGGGGGTACATGGTATACAGCGCACATGGAGAACATAGTACACTTGCCCCCAACACAGT
The DNA here is from genome assembly GCF_040937935.1 of Hyperolius riggenbachi. Lineage (NCBI taxonomy): Eukaryota > Metazoa > Chordata > Amphibia > Anura > Hyperoliidae > Hyperolius > Hyperolius riggenbachi. Next base: position 130,890,598 of record NC_090647.1, read on the forward strand.
GAAACCCAGGCCTTGGCAAGGATTAGGGTCCGGGATGAATCATCCTCACTTAGGCAGACACTACTGCTCATGTTAGCCAGCAGAGTGTCTGTGCACTGCCAGTAGACACTGCTTTTCCAGCAGTGCCAGCAGGACCTCTGAATTACTGATGGTCATGTCTAGGGGAACTCATGGAGAAGCATGTGATTTGTTTACCCCACTTCCACTCCCATGGGACGAGTAACTACGTCCCTGCAAAATGCCATAACTGCTTGCAGGGGCGTAGCTACTACATCCCTCTCCGCCGCGCGTTCCCACGTGCCCTCCTGCACCCCATGCGTCCAGTGAAAAATGGCACCGGTGAAATAATGGCGCATGCTTCCGCCCGATATTTGTTTAAAACAATATTTATCATTTTAAAGGTTACAATAGTACAGACCTTGTGAACATAATTTATCGTTTTAAATACTGCTTTTTTTGTCCTGCCTGAACGTTATTTATCATTTTAAGCCCTGCTTTGCTGCTGTTTGAAAATATGTCTGCCCGCCGACTTTAACGTTTAATAGCAAAGCCCCCTTAAAAGCTAGAAACACCAAATTTTCAGGTTATGTTAAGAAGAACCATGGACAAGGGGCTCCTCCCCACCTCTGGTGCCCCAGAAGCAGGTGGAGGCGATGACTCCCTGGGGGGGTTCATGGTGGCATCTGGGAGTCCCCTTTAAGAATGGGAACCCAGGTACCCACTCCCCTCCCAGGAGAAATGAGTATAGGGGTACAAAGTACCCCTTACCCATCTCCATAAATAAAATAAAAACCCAACAACCAGATCTTTAAAAAAAAAAAAAAAGACGACGTGGGGTCCCCCTCCCGAGCCTCTGTAACCCCTTGTCTCCCATGCAGGCTGGGATAGCCAGAATGCGGAGCCCCGGCCGACTGGGGCTTCGCACCCTGAGCTATACCAGCCCACATGGTCCATGGTATGGGGGGGGGGGCTCCAATCCATGGACAAGGGGCTCTTCCCCACCTCCTTTGCCCAAGGAGGAGGTGAGGGCGACAACTCCCTGGGGGTTTCATGGTGGCATCTTTAAGTCCCCTTTAAGAATAAGAAGGAGACCCCAGATGCCTACCCCCCTCCCAGGAGAAAAGAGTATAGGGGTACAAAGTACCCCTTACTCATTTCCATAAACGGTTAAATGAAATAAATACGTAACAACGAGATCTTTTTTCTAAAAAAAAAAAAAACGTAACCCCTTGTCTCCCATGCAGGCTGGGATAGCCAGAATGCGGAGCCCCGGCTGACTGGGGCTTCACACCCTGAGCTATACCAGCCCGCATGGTCCATGGGACTCCAGGAGGAGGGGCGGCCAAGCCTTCCCCTTGCCCCCGGAGCCCTTGTCCAATCCATGGACAAGGGGCTCTTCCCCACCTCCGTTGCTCCAGGAGGAGGTGGGGGTGATGACTCCCTGGGGGGGAGATGCCCGCCCCCCTTCCAGGAGAAATTAGTATAGGGGTACAAAGTACCCCATACCCATTTCCACAAAGAGTTGAATGAAATAGAAATACAACAACGAGAAAAGTCCTTTAATTTTCTTAACCAGAAATACTTACCTGTACCTTTAAAAAATGTTCTCACGCCAATACCCTCTATCTTGTGAGCTTCAATTAAATTGATTGAAGATCTCCGCACCTGACGCCACACACGCCACCCCATGCGCAGCTATACTAGTAATTAGTATAGCTGAGAATGCGTCCTTTAGGATGCATAGCCGCTGTCTCCCGCTGTCCTCCCTGCCTCCTCACCTGTCACCCTCACCTAGCCTGTCACCTGCTGCAACCCTGGTGCACCCCCACCTCCTCCTCTCTGCCTCCCACACCTGTCACCATTACCCATGCTGGAACTCTGTGCACCCATAGGGTAAACCCCCCCCCAGGGAGTCGTCGATCCCACCTCCTCCTGGGGGAAGAGCCCCTTGTCCATGGATTGGACAAGGGCTTCAGGGGGGGAGGGGAAGGCTTGGCCACCCCTCCCCCCCAGAGCCCCCCCATACCATGGACCATGCGGGCTGGTATAGCTCAGGGTGCGAAGCCCCAGTCGGCCAGGGCTCCCCATTCTGGCTATCCCAGCCTGCATGGGTGACAAGGAGTTACAGAGGCTCGGGAGGGGGGACCCCACATTGTTGTTTTTTTGTAAAGATCTCATTGCGTTTTTATTTCATTTAACCTTTTATGGAAATGGGTAAGGGGTACTTTGTACCCCTATACTCATTTCTCCTGGCAGGTGGGTAGGCATCTGGGGTCCCCTTCTTAAAGGTGACTCCCAGATGCCACCATGAACCCCCCCCCCCCCCGGGGAGTCGTCACCCACACCTCCTCCTGGGGCACGGGAGGTGGGGAAGAGCCCCTTGTCCATGGATTGGACAAGGGCTCAGGGGGGGGGGGGGGAGGAAGGCTTGGCCGCCCCTCCCCCCCGAAGCCCCCCCATACCATGGACTATGCGAGCTGGTATAGCTCAGGGTGCGAAGCCCCAGTCGGCCCAGGCTCAACATTCTGGCTATCCCAGCCTGTATGGGTGGCGAGGGTTTAAAGAGGTTCGGGAGGGGGGAACCTATATCATTTTTTGGGGGAAAATTACCGACAATCAGCACACATTTTTTTTTAAATATTGTTTCCCACTATCTTTTTAACATATCCTGCAAATTTGGTGTTGCTAGGATGTAAGAGGCCTTTGCTATTAACTGCTAAAGTCGGCGGAAATTGTTTCCCTAAAGAACTGTCATTTACAAGCATTTAAATGTAACTTTTTTTTCCTTTGAAACTTTAAAATCGATTTTCTGAAAAAGTATAAGGTCTTTTTGAAAAAAATTTGTTTTTCCTCTTGTTCCCACTGTTCTTCTTAACGTAACCTGAAAATTTTATGATTCTTGCTTTTAAGGGGGCTTTGTAATTAACCGTTAAAGTCGGCAGGCTTTTAATTTTCCCACGGTCAGAAGAATTTTAAAAACTATTTTCTCGAAAACTATAAGGTCTTTTTGAAAAAAATGTTTTTCCTCTTGTTCCCACTGTTCTTCGTAACATTCCCTGAAAATTTGGTGTTTCTAGCTTTTACGGGGGCTTTGCTATTAAACGTTAAATTCGGCGGACAGACATTTTCCAAACGGCTGCAAAGCGGGGCTTAAAATGTTCAGACAGGACAAAAAAAGCAGGATTTAAAATGATAAATTATATTCACAAGGTCTGCATCATTTTTTAACATTTAAAACAATAAATATCGTTTGATAATGTAAGTGAATGGGGTGCCATTTTTATCTGTCGGTGCTGTGTGCCATTTTTCACTGTTCTGTGGATCTAAGTCCCCATGTGAATGACCGCAGCCATCTATGCGTCGGCACTGCCATTCACAAAGAGTGTCCACGCATCACTTCTTCTACGATATGCGTAGAATTACTATGCATCAGAAAGTGAGCGGTGAGGACATCTTGTGGTCAAAATGTAAAATTACATCTACATTTTTTTTTCAATAAAGAACCTATTTTTAACATTGATGTCTTTGATGAACAGAGGCGCCAGCAGAATAAAAACAATAATTAAAAGTTTTAAAATATGCTGGGGAGGCAGTGGTGGACTTACCTCCGAAAGCAGACTAGACTACTTGTCTAACATAAATAAACACTTTATTAGTACCCCAATAGATGCAACGCGTTTCACAGGACCAAGCCCGCTTCATCAGGCAATAAAACAAGGGAAAAACAGTAGCTCTCAGGTAGCACGTATAGCATATAGCAGAGGGATAAGGTGGCAACTCTGGTGCTGCGTTGCAGAATAAATCTTCATTTTCACTCACTGCCCATACAGTTCTATGAGCCTGTTCTGCCTTGTACCTGATTGTGTTATTCTAACTCGCTGCATGCAGGCTTTGTATTAAAGTCTATGTCTATCCTACATTGAAGTTCACACTCGTAACACATACATTATGCAAATGACCACTGTAAACCTAGCCTCAGTGCTATTGCATGAAAACATATAATACATTATTTACCTCTCTATTGATCTTGTTATGCAGTACTGTGTAAAGTGGTAGTGAATAATAGTAAAACAAATTATACTATAAAACACTGCAATAAAAGAAATAGAATTAGAACAACAGTAACAATCAGCAGTATGGCCACCAGGTGGCAGCTGTGCGCTTCTATGAAAGCATTTACTGCAATGTCACAGATGTGTTCAGTTGCATAAAGTGACCTGAAATTAAAAGGGACAATGTGTTCATTGTTCCATGAACTTACCTGGTCTTCCTTCATGCCCCCTGTAGGCTAGGTCCACACTAGGTACATTAACGTACCTGTGGCTCCGTTTTTCAGACCGGATCAAAACCGGAGCTACGGATACCAGTGTTTAAAATAACAGCTGTCTTCACCCATAAAAAACGGATCCGTCTGCGTTTGCGGGGACCTGTTTTCAAAACCTGAACAGAAGTTCCGGATCTGCTGCGTTTTCACGCAACAGATATGGATCCTGATACACGCAGGGGTACTGAAGAGCAATAGGAAAACGGATTCCCTCTACACAGGCATCTTTGGACACAGTTTTCTGTGTCACAGCCTGTGGGGGAAAAGGCAACCTCGATGCTGGTGGGGTATAGCATATTTATTTCCTTTTAAGCAATGTCAGTTGCCTGGCTATCCTGCTGATCTATTTGGATGCAGTAATGTCTGAATCACACCAGAAAGAAGCATGCAGCTAATCTTGTCAGATCTGACAATAATGTCAGAAACACCTGATCTGCTGCATGCTTGTTCAGGGCATATGGCTAAAATTATTACAGGCAGAGGATCAGTAGGGCAGCCAGGCAACTGGTATTGCTTAAAAGGAAATAAATATGGCAGCCTCCATATCCCTCTCGCTTCAGTTCTCCTTTAAGGGGCTTACTTTCTACATTCAGACCCCCCAAGCCTGGCAGGGAGGAGGGGCCCAAGCTTCCTCCTCCTCCACAAAGGCCCCCCCCTCCATTTCTGCCCTGGCTGAGCCACAGATCAGTGCAGCAGCAGTGGCGGCCAGGGCATACCTCTGCAGCCACTAGGTGTCCTCTGCCTTCCTCTTGTTCTCAGCGAAAGGCAGAGGACACTACATCAGGTCAATCAGACATGATGTGGATATGGGAAGGCACAGAGGATGAGCTATTGCAGCTGTAGTTGCATAGCTACAGACCTCAGGGCCCCAATGCAAAATTTGGACTGGGGCCCACCCCAAATCTGGGAAGAAGCACATTATTTAATGTAGGAATGGAAGGCCATTCCTACATTAAATACTGTGCTCCCTTCCAGACCATTATAGTAGCCAGATGGTAGCTAGTTGTGCCTCACTCCCTCACCTCCCCCCATAGCTAGCCAGGTATAGGTGCCCCAGTATAGGTAGCCAGGTATAAGTCCCCTTAACAAGCAAACTGCGCCTGCCCCAAGTTTTTAACTTCAATTGTCTACACTAATCCCAGTCAGAGTGTTCGGGATCAAAAGTCCAGCCAGGTTCATACATAAATGATGAATGACAGCGCTTAGTGTAACAAACATGCTGCCCCTGTGATATCTGCGCCTGATGCAAAGAACCGACCCTGATGTTGCATTTACCACAATATTATGATTATCTAATTTAGAACAACATAATAAATTCTATTGCAAGCCACCACTCACATTTTTCATCCCCTTATTGATACAGGTACATGTATTATATCCCATCCGTTTCTCTCAATCATCAGCAATGAAGCAGATCACGCTAACCTCTGTTATGTCCCCTTGGACTTTGCTTTTTTAGTTTGAATATTCATTGGGTCGCCAGCTGTGAGATTTCTCTCAGCTTTTGTCACCCACGCCATCTAGTGGGCAGCCTTCTGAATACCACAAGATGCATCACATTCTAAACTGCATATTGTAATACAACAGAAGAAATGGAAAAACGGAGGAGCGCTCCATAGTGTAAAACAGATTTATTAAGTTAAAATGCGCATAAAACAATTGCACTTACTGGAAAGTAGATGCATAAAAGCATATCAAGTGAGGGCAAAGCCCTATTCCTGGAACCCTGGAAGGCCGCCTTCTACGTACTCCGTGGCCTGCGGAGATCGTGGTCCAGATGGAAAGGACAGGAGGTGGCTGACCCTGGGGAGTGGTGCGTGCTGGCAGCGTCACAACGCGTTTCGGCGAATCCTCGCCTTTATCAGGTGACGCCGCCGACCAGCACGCCGGTTTAAATAGAAATTGATTGTGGGTTGACCCAATAAGGGTTGCCATGGCGACCAGTGGGAGGTCACAAGGGCGGGCAGTGTTTGTTGGACTGCTAATATGTAAGACCAATGATAAGGCTTGTAGTAGTGGGAGTGCTGACCCCAGTGGAGGGAAAGTTGACCACTGGCTGAAATGGCTCAGCTGTCCATCCGGGGGAGTGGCCAAAGGCAACAGCAGCAGCAGCAGGTTGCCTGGCAACCCCTGTATACAACAGGGGGGAAGGAGGCTGATCTGAATCTCAGGCTGCTCCGCTGGAGCTACAGCGTTAACTGTATAGTCAGAAAGTGTGCCTCAAATGAGGATGGAGGAATGGGGCAAATGGGATAAGCAGATGTCTACTTGCGGAGACTTGTGTAAACGAGCGATGGGCGGGAATAGCATAAACTCCGTGGTCTCTGTCCGGTGATAGGAAGAGGTGAAACCAGAGGGGCGGGGCCCTGGGTACGTCAAGTCTCCAAGACGGGGTGACTGTGGGCGGGCCGGGGGAAGCCTCCGTGTAATAGAGAGGGGAGGGGAGTAATACAACAGCACTGCTTAAACAATGTACACCAATGTTTGATCATCCATATCTCTACCCATCAAAAATTCCTCCCTTTAGTATTACTTATCTATCTGTGAGATGAATCCGATGAATCTTTAATTTGGTGGCATATATACAGTAGTGGTGTGTGGCCTGATATGAAGCAATGGCTCAAGGGTCCAGTGTGAATTGTGGCATGGTGGAGGCTCAGTGGTTTATACACAGTTTGCCCAATTTATGTTTTTTCGAGGAAAATCAAAGTGGAGAAACTGAATGAAGAATATGTGGACTGGATGACAAGCAGGATTTTGAGAGTGCCAAGCAGAACAGCATATGTGAGAACAGCATTTGTGATTATGGGGCCGATTCAGCGCGAACTCCATGCTGATTCAGCGCAAGCTCCATGACCAGCACCGTAACCTAAATCCAGGGATGCACGCTACATTCGCTCTTGCAGCACAGTGTGTGTTCCTTAGTTCCACGTGTTCCTTTACATGCCGGCCGCTGCTGTGAAGTGTCGCTACACTTCACTAGTGTGGCTGCTACAATGTTAATTGACATAGTTACCAGGGGCGTAACAATAAACCCTGCAAGGGATGCAGCCGTAGGGGGCCAGATGCTGCAGGGGGCCCCGTGGGGGGAGAGGTTTCTTTTCCCTGTCCTGAGACACTGACAACTAAGAACACAGAGAGAAAAAGTTTTCTGCTCTTTGCACAATTGGTCTAATGACTTTATCTGCTCAGTCATTGATGACGAATCATACAAAGTTTTTTAGACAGTCCCCATTCATTGTGCAGCAGGCTCTTGTGTACAGCCCCCAACCTCTCTACCCCTCCACAAGTGCTGTGTACAGTAATGATGCTGGAGATCTCTACTGAGCTGGAGCTCTGCTCCATCAGAGGTGGACAGTTTGAGTGTAATAAGCTGAGGGTGGGAGCACACTCGTCTGTCGGTTTTCTGTATCCATTTTCTGCACACCATGGGCTTAATACACTAAACCGTGATAACTCAAATGTGATCACACCTTATCAAAGATATCACACCTTATCAAGTTAACATGCCTTATCAGAGTAGCACAGCGAGTGCTATGAACTTATGCCTGCTAATTGGCAATGGCACTCTTCCTGCCCTGAGTCCCTGTGGGTTCGTAGCACTCACTATGCTACTCTGCTAAGGCATATTAACTTTGATAAGGTGTGATATCTTTGATAAGTTGTGACATTTGAGTGATCACTGTTTAATAAATCAAGCCCCATGTGTGCCTGTATGTGTGAAAACATGCACGTTTTATCACAGGAGCTTATGTAATTGATAGAGAAAATGCGTGCAATGCTTCACTGCTGTCTGTTTTTGTCTGCATGGGGAGAACACATTCAAGTGTGCACTAGCCAATTCAATAACATTGGTTCTTTGTTTACCTGTGCAGAAAGTGAGGTGGGGAAGGGGGAGGGGGCCCATTCAAAGTTTCGCAGGGGGACCCAGTGATTTCTAGTTACGCCCCTTATAGTTACTATGTTAATTACATAGTAACTATATGAATTAACATTGTACCTATGTTAATTAACATAAAAGCAACGGCTCTTATGAAGTATTGTGGCCTAACGCCAATTGGCGTCAAGTCCTGGGGCTCTAATTTGCATGAGATCGCTGCGCGCGCATCTCATGCTCGGAGGGGACGGAGCTCCACCCCCTCTTCAGTCTCCGAGCTGCAATTGTAGCCCGGGAGACTGTTAGACGGCATGATCGCCGTCTATTTACTTGTACAGCTCTGCCATCAGCAGCAGCGCTGTACAGGGGACAAGAGAGCGATCGGCTCTCATAGGCAGAAGCCTATGACAGCCGATCGCGTGATTGGCCGGCTGGGGGGAGGGAGGGGATTTGTTAGGAGAAAAAAAAAGAGTTAGTTAAAAAAAAACCATAACATAAATATTTATTAAAACATAAGTAAACACAAGGACGACCCCACAAACAGAGAGCTCTGTTGGTGGGGAGAAAAGGGGGGGGGGGGGGAATCACTCGTGTGCTGAGTTGTATGGGCCAGCAGCTATGCCTTAAAGCTGCAGTGGCCCATTTCGTTAAAATTGCTCTGGTCTTTAGGGGGGTTTTCCACTGCAGTCCTCAAGTGGTTTTAAAGAAACGTGCGTTGCTATGTAAGCAACACGCATAGGTAACCTACACTGCAAAAGCAAGGATAGCATGCAACCCAAGATTTAGGTCGTGGTGCTGGTCATGGAGCTTGCACTGATATAGCAGCGCAGCTTCATGAATCAGCCCCATGGCCCTTATTCAATTCACTTCTTCTCCCAAGTTTTCTCCTAGGAGATAACTTATTCTGAGTATTTTTTTGCATGTTGGTCATTTTATTGTTAAAGCCCCATTTGCAATTAACTTTCTCTCCTGAGCTTTCTTCATAGTAGCTGCTGTATGACTGGTTCATTCTTCCGGAGAGGTGGATCTACCCATTCTTCTCTATTTTAATCTTTTAATGTGTTATATTATCCTGGGCGTCTCCTTCCTATAGTTGTTATAATCTAAACCTTAGAATTAAGGTTATATTTTTTAGTTTCTCGCCCTGTTTGAAATTCTGCCCATACTTGCCTCCTACATCGAAGAGCCTCCTCCTACATCGAAAGCGAAAGACAAAACTCAACCAATGAAAAAGGGTTTCAGGGCAACAAAGCAGTGTATACAGATATACAGTAAATTACTTTTCATATAAAAACAAATTCAGTTGATTGCAAATGATTTAAGATTGGATACTTAGTGTTATAAAACAATATTCATAAAAACACAGGACAATAGTAATTTTGCAAATGGGTAGTATTCAGGGTCCTTTCAAACTTTATACGTTGCAGGGTGCAACTGACAAAATCATTGTTTTGTGACGCAGATGCAATGATTGTCCTATACCCCATCACATTGATTGCAGTGCGTTTCAAGGGGTTCCATCGAGATAACGCAGTGGATACACTTGCATTTACAGGGTAACGTACATATATCCACTGTATGGTCGCACTGCACCGTTATTGTGGGATGCAACTTTTCTGTAATCGTTGTGATGCGATTAACCTCCTTGGCAGTAATCCTGAGCTCGGGTTGGGGCGGAAAACCGCAGGTTAGCAGCCGCTGCCGGAGGCTGTGTGCAGAGTATAGCCTTACAGCGGGCGTTTCTACATACCTCCCGGGGGATCCCGACATCAGCCGCCATTCTTCTTCCTCTGCTCCGGGGCTCCGCTTCCTCCTGGTGAGGTTGCCGGCTGTCGTCATGACGACAGCCGTCAATTTCACTTTAGAGTTGCAGAGCCACCCGGATGATGGAGGCATAACTGCAGCGCGGGAGCCCAGGGAGGTGAGTGATTGCAGAACTGCAGATCTCCCTGGCAGCATGATTTTTTCCAGGTTTTAGGGTTTGAAAGAGTGCAAAGAAATTGCACCGCTTTTAGACCCCAATATCCGGAAAGAATCATACCGCCAAGGGGGTTAAAGAATAATCTCATCTTATTGTTGATGGTGTGGAAGGAGCCTAAAGCCTTTTACACACTTTCAATTATGATTGGCCAATCACTGACCAATTTTAACACCTCCATGTAGTATGAGAGCTTATCTACACCAGTGTTCCCCAACCCGGTCCTCAAGGCCCACCAACAGTGCATGTTTTGCAGGAAACCACAAACATGCACAGGTGAGGTAATTAGTATCTCAGCAGAGCTGATTAACTACCTCTGTGGATTTCCACAAAACATGCACTGTTGGTGGGCCCTATGATCACCGGCATCAATGAGATGCCTCCGTCACTTCCGAAATAACGTATTACTTCCTATTTGCGTACTTATAGCACACTAATAGAAAATAAATGCGTGAGGACATCTTGTGGCCAAATAGTAAAATTACACCTACATAATTAGGGACTGAATTTTTTTTAATACGGTATGTATGTCAAGAGGGTATATTACTGTTAAATTATGGACTTTTAAATAGTGATGGATGTAAAACTGAAAAAATGCACCTTGATTTCCAAATAAAATATTGTCACCATACATTGTACTAGGGATATAACTGAAATGTTGCAATAACTGGAACTAATAGGAAAATAAAATGTGTGGCTTTTATCCACAGTAAAACATTTAATTGTAAAATTATAAATGGCCGAAAACTGAGAAATAATGATTTTTTTTATTAGTCCCATTAAAATGCATTTATAGTAAAATAATACTTATTATAATGTACCACCCAAAGAAAGCCTAATTGGTGGTGAAAAAAACAAAGTATAGATCATTTTGTTGTGATACCTAGTAATAAAGTTATTGGGGAATGAATGGGAGAAGTGCTGAAATGTGAAAAATCCTCTTGTCCATAAGGTGAAAACAACCCACTGGCTGAAGTGGTTAAACCACCAGCAAGCAAGAAAATACTCAAAATAATTTTGATAGTGCTATTTTCACCTACTTTTTAATATGTTTTCAGTCACAAAGTACTAAAAGGTTATTTTAAAGAGAAGATAAACAAATTTTCTCCTAGGAGAAAACTTGGGAGAAAAAGTGAATTGCATAAGGGCCATAGGCTCTCCTAGGGCATACATTCAAAACTCTGTGCGATAATTTGAGCGTGGGCATAAACAAGAAAAAACCCAGTTAAGAGAGCCATTTATAGCAGTAGTAGAACATTGGTAAAATTACCAATATTATACAACCTAATTGATATAGTAAAATATCGATAATATTTGCCTATATTTCACTGTGACCTCCCTACTCTACACACAACCCTGCCTGGTAAACTACTAATAACCCCCGGCCTTCCCTCCAGGCAACTACGGTAATAACCCTCCCCCAGCACCTGACCTTAAACCCCCCTCCCCCCACGACAAGAAAATGGTTGCCTGCTGTGCAAACTGAACCAGAACCGTCTGCTATGCAAACTGCGGTTACTAATAGGGGTCGCTTCACACCCACTATTTATTCCTACAGTTCATATAGTGGGAGGCCCGGAAGCCATTTTGTCATGCTACAATTAGCTTTTCCGTTCCTGCATGATATTTCCCAACTTATCACTAAAATGCCTTTTAAGTCTCCAGGAAGCAAGAAAATATTCAAAATAATTGACAGTAATTCTTTTTTTACTTACCATACTTTTTACTGAAAAGTTATTTTAAACAGAAGATTAAAAAAAATCTCCGAAGAGAAAACTTAGGAGGAATGGTAAATTGAATAAGGGCCTACATACAAAAAGGGCATTGAAGGGCTGAAGGTTGTTACTGTGCAGTCTTTCCGACCATCACCTCTGTATGAAAGTGGTCGTCACTCAGGGTGCTGGAAGCTGCTGGCATGCACTTGCTATGCTTGTGGTGAGAAGAAGACTATGTGAATAGAAATGTGCAGACTGTTTGTGTTTTGTAGAAAGGCAGCAAACTATGTTGGAACCTCTTTTTATTTCCAGGGTTGCAATGCTGACCTGCTTATGTCCCTCCTCCCTTTTATCACAAAGCACTTCTTTCTTGACTCCCAGCATGTATCTCTACAGAGCTTATTACTAAACTGCCACCCGAAAGAATAGTCCATTGATTGTTTTAGGTGACAAAGGTGACAAGTCTTTTGCAGGTTTACAGTCTTTTCCAACTAATATGATAGCTAAAATGTAATGTCAGTGCCTCCTGGTCGATAGGTTTTTGGATTTATTTCTATTCAAGAATTCCTTTGCAAAAACCATCATAATTGAGAATATATATATAACTTAAATGCTATTTTATTTTATTTTTATGAATTAGAGGCACTCATTCCAACCTCATCCCCACAACATGGCACATTTGTTACAGACCTGAAGAAGCAGGGTCAAGCTGCAAAACGCGTTGTCCACTCTTGTGCAATAAATACCTCTTCTAGTAGCCGTGGTATGACTGGTTTATTCTTCTCGAGAGGTGGATCTACCCATTCTTCTCTATTTTAATCTTTTAATGTGTGTTATTATCCTGGGTGTCTCCTTTCTATAGTTGTTATAATCTACACCTTAGAATTAAAGTTATATTTTTTAGTTTCTCACCCTGTTTGAGAGTTTGTCCATACTTACCTCCTACATCAAAGAGCCTCATTATCTTTAGAATGACCACCGAGGGTCGATACCCCGACTCAAGCGGAAGCGGGAATCTTCCATGATCGCTGAAAGAAGTTGCCATTCATTAACAACCTGAAAAACAGGAGTAGAACACCTAACCTCCATCTTATAAGTTGTTATTTACAGTTTGGTATCTCCCTTTGTCCTTTTTTCCAGTATACTGGGAGTCCCAGGACAACCCACCAGGCTTAAATTAGAGAGGAAAACATTTTATAGTAAACAAGAAAGCGAAAGACAAAACTCAACCAATGAAAAAGGGTTTCAGGGCAGCACAGCAGTGTATAAAGATATAAATGACTTTGCATATAAAAACAAATTCAGTTTATTACAAATGATTTAAGATTGGATAATTAATTTTATAAAACAATATTCACAAAAACACAGGATGACAGTAATTTGCAAATGTGTAGCATGATTCTGGGTCCTTTCACATTTTGTACGTTGCTTGGTGTTGCAATGGACAAAATCATTGCTTTGTGACGCAGATGCAATGATAGTCCTATGGGGTTATCACATGGATTGCGGGATAACACCGTGGATATCCTTGCATTTACAGGGTAGCATGCATGTTTACATTGGCAGTGAGGCTACTCTCATGCCACTGTATGCCTCACTGCACCGTTATTGTGCGATACAACTTTTCTGTAAACATTGTGATGTGATTAAATAAAGAATAATCTCATCTTACTGTTAATGGTGTGGAAGGAGCCTAAAGCCTGGTACACAGGGCTGTTTCTTGGGCAGTGCGGGCGGGGTTACTGCATGCAAAGTATATTATACTAGACACTTGCGCCACGGGTTTGCATGCAAAGTATATTATACTAGACACTTGCGCCATGGGTTTGCATGCAAACCATATTGGAAGCTAAAGTTCCTTCTAGTTTAATAAATGTTAGCACTTGTCTTGGATGCAGGGCATGCATTTTTCAGTCTGGCAGAGGCGGTGTATGCCTGTGCGATTAACCATTCAATTGCAACATGTGTTTAGGGATGCGCAGCCTTTCCCCCCACCTTTCCTTAACTTTGTAACTATGTAACTGTCAGGTTAGCTGCTCCCAACCCCTCCTCCTGAGTTTCCTGTTTGCATGATAAGTAGTAGCAGATTTGCATATGATTTGCATCTGAATTGAATGCGAAGTGTGCAGAAAATCTATTTAGGTGCTGCACACTGAGCTGGTGGTCATTTCAGATGCAGCCTTAGTGGTATGCGCTGGCGTTCTCCTCGCAGATCTACTTGTGACCTGTGGCTGTGTGACTGTCCCTAAAGAGTAAGGGTTCACTAGTCCACGGGGGGTGGGGGGAATGGGGCGCAGTTTTTACACCCTCGCCCTGGGTGCAATTTTGCCTAGAAACTGCCCTGCTGGTACACACTTTCAATTATGATGCAATGATAGCCCTATGGGGTTATCACATTGATTGCAGTGCGTTGCAATGAGTTCCATCGAGATAATGCAGTGGACACACTAGCATTTACAGGGTAACATGCATATATCCACTGTATGGTCTCACTGCACCGTTATTGTGCGATGCAACTTTTCTGTGAACGTTGTGATGTTTATATCTCATCTTATTGTTAATGGTGTGGAAGGAGCCTAAAGCCTGGTACACACTCAATAATGATTGGCCTATCCCTCACCAATTTTACCACCTCCATGTAGTATGAGAGCTTATGTACACAGTATGCTCATAGTATTCAATATCTGTTGACCCTCATACTACATGGAGATGGGAAAAATTGGTCAGGGAATGGCCAACCATAATTGAAAGTGTATACCAGGCTTTAATGGCCATTTGTCAGAATAAAATTACACACTGTCAACCAACTTTTCTGCAGGATTGTGAAACCTGATGCACAGATATGTAAATCACATGCATACAGTAAAGGTACCCATACAGGGGCAAACCCGGGATTTTCAAGGGGGGTATGGGGATTCCTGAAAGGTCTCCCTCAGCCACGCACAATAGAGCATAATAATATGGCAGGACATCATTCTGGGTATACAAAATGTAATTCTCCGTCCGACCAACCAACAATGGGATGGATCAGGAGCAGTTTGAATACAGATAATAATGAGGACAGCCGACATTAGTATCGAAGGGGAAAGTGAAACATTTCACACAGCAGGGCACAGGGCTGTGCTCATACCCGACTCTGTTAAGTTCCCCAGATTCCCCAGAGCTGCTCCATGCTCCGTACAAATGCTGCTGCTCCATCCAAAGTCAACTGTAGCAGAGAAAGAAAGGGGGCGGAGCTGTGAATTGCAGGATACCTGCAGTTATTCTGGTGTCTCAACTTGTGCCTGTCCCCAGACACTGCACCGGCCCTGGTCTGAGGGGGGATTCTGGGCAGCTGTAATCCCCCCCCTGCGTTTGCCTATGCCATACACACATCAGCCTTCCCATTCCATTCCTGGCAGATGCAATCACTCTGGTTGAATCTGCCAGAAATCTGTTGTACCAACATGTCTGAATGATCAAATTTAGGTCAGTTTTGGCCTAAAATTGATCAGAAGTATCAATTGGACAAGATGGAATATTTGCATCGATCAGGGAAGAGGCAAGAGCTGTGGTTGACGGATGGGCCTTTCCGCTACATTGAACAATGCAGCGCTGCTATTTGATTGTTTTGTTTTTTAACCTCCCTGGCAGTACGCAGTTTTAGAGACTGCATCCCTGGGAGGATTTTTTAAAATAAAAATTGTCACTATATGCCTAAGCTAGTACTTCGCTAGCTAGTTATGTCCCCCAAGCCCCCCGACACCTAACTAAACCCCCCAATCGCCGCCGGTAATATTTACCCCTCCGCGATCCAGCAAGAGCCGCAGCTTCACGACCCAGCTTCACTGTCGCTATGGCGACGATCGGACATGACGTCATAGACGTTATGACATCATGCGCAGTCCCGATCCTCCCCATAGGGAAGCCTGGAGCTGATTGGAAGGCTGCGCCATCGCAGGATCCCTGGGGGGTACGTATTACGACGGTGATCAGGGGCGATCGGTGGGGACCGGAGGCACTTGGGGGACATAATTAGATAGTGAAATGCTAGCTGAAACCTATTGCACAAGTTTTATTTAAAAAAAAAATTGACACAGTGTCGGGCTTACCGCCAGGGAGGTTAATCTATGTCTTGTGTGTGGTAGAAATCTATCACAATCGGATCAGATTCTGATCCGATAATTATCAATTGGTTTGCTACAAAATTGATGAATGTATGGCTACTTTAAAGCAAGTCTGAAACGAAAAATAAAAAAAACCAAAAAACAGATCTCCCCTAAGGAGACGGAAGGCTCTGGGTCCAATAGAGCCTCCCCGTTCTCCTCACTGTGCCCGCGTTCCAATGCTGTGTCCCCCATTAGCAGCCTCCAACAGATGGGTCAGAGACTGCTCACATCTGCTGCTGTGGGAGGCTTCCGTAAGACGGGTGGCTTCGTACTGCGTATGCACGAGTAGGGATTGGCTCACCGGTAGCTACCTACTCGAATTTGTGATGCAAATGAGGCTTAATTGCCTCAGCTGTGTGCATGGGTGATGGGGGAAGAGAAGTTTAATTACCCAGAATTCCGTCAGCTTCTATGCGTCCCATACGTCTTGCACGCGGCCTATGGGATGCGTTGCAAGACTCTCTACCGCGCACTTCCTCCTTCAAGCCAGAAGGAGGAAGTGCACGGTAGTGAGTCTTGCAAAACATCCCATAGGCCCAGAGCCGGGCCGAGGCAGAGGCTAGGTGGGCTCCAGTCTATGAGCGCAGGGCTGCAGGGGCGGGGAGAAGGGGGGCCAACATCTATATCTAATTTCTCCCTTTCAGCCCCTTCTCCTGCAAGTTGTGTCTTCCTTACTGTCCTGAGCTGAGTTATAGAGCATCAGGCAAATGCTGGTCACCAGACCCTGCTCAGCTAGGAAACAAGCAGATAAGAAGAAGGAATGTGAGAGAGCTGTGTAGTGCATATAAGGGAACCCCCGCATCCCTACAGACGTGCATACTCCTCTGGGCACAGGCTGCTTGCTCTGCTCATTTCTATATACTCCACCAATATCATAGCTCCCAACTGTCCCTTTTTCGGAGGGACAATCCCTCTTTGGGAGCCCTGTCCCTCTGTCCCTCTTTCACCCTCAGTTGTCCCTCTCAGGGCCGGTTTAAGCAACAATGGGGCCCCAGGGCAAAATAAACCTGGGGGCCCCCCCAACATACACCCCGGAACAAAAATCGCCATTAGGGGACCTTTTTTGCAGCTGGTATAGTCAGGGTGTGAAGTCCCAATCGGTCGGAGCTCCACATTCTGGCTATCCCAGCCTGCATGGGGGACAAGGGGTTAAAGAGTTTCAGGAGGGGGGACCCCACATAATTTTTTTTTTTAAATTCCCACACTCTAAACATAAAAAAAAATTGGGAAAATAGGAAAAAATGCCAGGGATCTTCATACAGCCATATTGCGGCTGTATAGCGATCCCTGGCCAAAGCGCTGCGGCTGCGTATGGACCCCCTGGAAACCCCGTCAGGAAATTTATTGCGCTTTCATTTGATGCATGTAAAATTACACTACCGTTAGGTTTGCTACTAAAAGTGACATTTACCGCATTTAAAAGTATACTTTTTTACTTCGAAACTTTAAAATCGATTTTCTCAAAAACTATAAGGTCTTTTTGAAAAATTATTTTTTTCCTCTTATTCCTAATGATCTCCTTAACATATCCCGCAAATTCAGGGTTTCTAGCATTTAAGGTGGATTTGCTATTAACCATTAAAGTTGGCAGGTTTTTAAATGTGTATTTTTTTTCCTTTGAAACTTTAAAATCGATTTTCTCAAAAACTATAAGGCCGATTTGAATTTTTTTTTCCTCTTGTAGCCACTGGGGGCCCCTACAAGCTCTGGGGCCCTGGGGCAGCTGCCTCCTTTGCCTCTATGGTAGCGCCGGCCCTGGTCCCTCTTTCAGGACTTTGTCCCTCTTTCTATGTAATATATATATTTCTCTACTAAAAATGTGTTTGATAGACGCTAAACTTTATTCCCAACCTTTAAATTGATATATTACTAATTTTAAAATGTTACTATGAAGGAAAATGAACCAGGATAGAAAGGACCAGCGTGGTTTGAATTATAAAACAACATTTTTCTTATGAAATCTTTATGGTATGTGTGACTAGAGGCGTGGTGAGGGTGTGGCCAGGGGTGTGGCAGGGGCATGACTTAAAGAGAAACTCCAACCTAGAATTGAACTTTATCCCAATCAGTAGCTGATACCCCCTTTTACATGAGAAATATAATGCTTTTCACAAACAGACCTTCAGGGGGCGCTGTATGACTGATTTTGTGCTGAAACCCCTCCCACAAGAAGCTCTGAGTACCGCGGTACTTTTGGCAGTTTGTTACAATGTAACAAGGTTCACAGACAGGAATTAGCTGTTTATAGCTGTCTCCAACAGCCAAAACAGCTAGGAGCAGCTACATAACCTGCCCACAGTAAAAATGTCACCATGTAATAAATGTCACCATGTAAATTGGGGAGAGGAAAGATTTTACAATGGGAAAACACTGACTAAATCATTTACACATAATTATGGTAAAAAATGAAGCACTTTTTTTTACTACATTATTTTCACTGGAGTTCCTCTTTAAGTGTCCCTTTTTCTAATTTTAAAAAGTTGGGAGGTATGCAATATTGTTTAACTGGTTCACCCCCAAGGGTTTTTACTCTAACGGACCAGAGCAATTTTCGCTCGTCAGTGCTCCTCCCTTTTATTCCCTAATAACTTTATTATCTATACCTCTTTTTTTTCGCCACCAATTACGCTTTCTGTGGGTAGTACATTTTGCTAAGAATTTGTTTATTCTAAATGCGTTTTAATGGGGGGGGGGGGGGGGGGGGAGAAACAAAATTTGAAAAAAATAATTATTTCTCAGTTTTCAGCCATTATAGTTTTAAAATTAAACATTCTCCTGTGGTTAAAACACACACATTTTATTTGCCGCGTTGTCCCAATTATTAAACCGTTTAAATTATGTCCCTATCACAATGTACGGCGACAATATATTATTTTGAAATATAGGTGTTAGTTTTCTGTTTTTTTTTTTTTTTTGTTCTGGCCATAATTACAAGCCCTATGTAATAAATTCCCCAATCACTCAGCACGGGATCCCGACGGAAATGGTGGTGGCAGCGCCGCACACACGTGCGGAGCAGCGGCGGGAACGCGCGACGTATTAAAACGTCGTGTTGCCATTATCAGGCAAAAGCATGACATTTTAATACGATAGATTGCCGTTAAATGGTTAAAACTGTACTGACAGTGCTCATTATGTCCTTGGCCTATGGCATCTTGCATACCTCCCTCATTAGGGGGTTTGCACCCATCACCCTGTGCTCCTCACAGTCCCAGTATTTGTTGAGGAGTAGGGACGCAGCGGTAGCCATGCTTATCTCACCTCCTCTGATCTCCAGCAATGTCCTCTGCAGCTCACCGCTCACTCAAGTGCCTGCACTGCCTGATTCTGATGCATAGCATCATTACACACAATGGGCTCGATTCACAAAGCGGTGCTAACCCAGTTAGAGACTTTAGGGGCTCAATTCACAAAGCGGTGCTAACCCAGTTAGAGACTTTAGGCGTGATAACCATTGCACCATGCTGGTGAAAAGCCAGTTTAGGCGTGATAAGTTTAGGTGTGATAAGTTTAGGTGTGATAAGTTTAGGCATGCTAAGTTTAGATAAGTGTAGATAGCGTGCAAAGTCCCGCACGCAAAGCAGCACCATTAAATTCTATGCAAAGTGCACCAGACTTTGCTAGCGCAAAACTTTTGATCAGCTGTGCACTGCGGTGTTAACGCAGTTGGTGCTTAAACTTACCACACCTAAACTTATCATGCCTAAACTTATCACACCTAAACTTATCACACCTAAACTTATCATGCCTAAACTGAGTTTAGGCGTGATAAAGGGCTTTTCACCAGCGTGCTAACTGTTAGCACCGCTTTGTGAATCAGGCCCTATGGGCTTGATTCAGTAAACGGTGCCAACCCAGTTAGCACACTTAAAGACTTTGGGCGTGATAACTAGGGTGCTAACTGGGTTAGCACCGTTTACTAAATTCACATCGCGTGCAAAGTCCCACGCTGAAAACTTTGCGTGCGCACAGCGCGGTGTGCATGAAATGTCGCATCGCGGTGCGACAAAAACGGTGCACCCGATGCGGCTATAAGGTCGCATCAGGTGCGACTTTAACGTCACATGGGGCCTGATTCACAAAGCGGTGCTAACAGTTAGCACCCTGGTGAAAAGCCCTTTATCACGCCTAAACTCTGTTTAGGCATGATAAGTTTAGGTGTGATAAGTTTTTAGGCGTGATAAGTTTAAGCACCAACTGGGTTAGCACCGCAGTGCACAGCTGATCAAAAGTTTTGCGCTAGCAAAGTCTGGTGCACTTTGCATAGCGTTTAATGGCGCTGCTTTGCGTGCGGGACTTTGCATGCGATCTAAACTTATCTAAACTTAGCATGCCTAAACTTATCATGCCTAAACTTATCATGCCTAAACTTATCATGCCTAAACTGAGTTTAGGCATGATAAAAATGGTTATCACGCCTAAAGTCTCTAACTGGGTTATCACCGCTTTGTGAATCGAGCCCAGGGTGTGACGTTAAGGTTGCACCCAATTCGACCTTATAGGCGCATCGAGTGCGCTGTTTTCGCGGTGCGCATGAAAAGTTTTGCATGCGGGACTTTGCGCGCGATGTGAATTTAGTAAAGGGTGCTAACCCAGTTAGCACCCGAGTTATCACGCCCAAAGTCTTTAGATGTGAATTTATCATGCCTAAACTAACTTTAGGCGTGATATAGGGCTTTTCACAGGCGTGCTAACACTTAGCACGGTTTACTGAATCGAGCCCAATGTGAGAAGTTCAGAATGCCGGCCAGAGAGCGAGCAGTGATTTGTAGTAGAACAGACTGTAGACATTGTTTGAACGCCCAGAGGAGGTGAGATAAGCATAGCTACTGCTGTGCCCATACTCTGCTGAAAATACAGAGGCTAATGGAGCACAGGACAGGGAACCATTAGATACTAGGGAGGCTTTATGTGGGAGGGGGGAGCCACTAGACACCAGGGAAGCGAAATGATAAAGAGAGGGAGGACCATCAGACACCAGGGAGGACCAATTATAAGAGAGGGGTGTGGTATATGTAAAATTAGGGTGTGGCCTGGGTTGGATCTAAGGCCTGGTGCACACCAAAAACCGCTAGCAGATCCGCAAAATGCTAGCAGATTTTGAAGCGCTTTTTGTTATTTTTCTATGGCGTTTTGCTAGCGTTTTGCGGATTGCTGCAGCGGATTTCAGTATAGCAGATTTCATATATTGTTACAGTAAAGCTGTTACTGAACAGCTTCTGTAACAAAAACGCCGGCAAAACCGCTCTGAACAGGCGTTTTTCAGAGCGGTTTGCGTTTTTCCTATACTTAACATTGAGGCAGAAACGCACCTGCAATCCAAAAAATGCCTCACCCCGGCATTTTTCGTTTCTGCAAAACGTCTCCTGCTCCACCGTGCACCACCCCATTGAGATACATTGACCAAGCGGATCCGCAGCCGCAAGCGGCTGCAGAAACGCTGAAAAAGCCGCTCGGTGTGCACCAGCCCATAGAGTCCCTTTTTCCTGATTTCAAAAGTTGTGAGGTATGACCAATATGGGGGGGGGGGGGGGGGCATTTTAAAATCCCAGCCTCTAGTACTAGAGGACCTTGTCCCAGCCATGCATAGGCCGCCTGCAAGACATTTGGGATTCATAGAAGCCGACGGAATTCTGGGTAATTAACCCCCACGTCTCCCATGCACGCAGCTGAGGCAATTAAGCCTCATTTGAATCACGATTTTTAGTAGGTAACTACTCGTGAGGCCATCACTATGCACAAGTGCGCAAGAGAGCATGCTCACGCATGTTCAGTATGGAGCGGCCAATCTTCGGGAGCATTCGGCACCCAAAGATTGCTAAAGCCTCCCACAGCAGCAGAAGTGAGCAGTCTCCCACCCCTCTGTTGGAGCGTGCTAATGGGGGACACAGCTGTCCCTCTCCTTAGGGGAGTATCGCTTTAGACTTGCTTTAAGTTGTAACTCATGTAACTATAAACAAAACAATCAAGAACAAATGTCAAAACTTATCTTTGCTCTTGAATAAAAGCAGGGGAGCCTCTAGGCGTAGGCAGTACAGGCCATTGCCAGGAGTGCCATTGGTCCTGGGGGCGCCATGTTGCTGGATTAAGACATGCCCCTTGGATGAAGTCATGCCCCTGAATAAGCCCCACCCCCACAGGGGTTCTATTACTTGCTTTTAATGCGTCTGCTTAGCATAAATTGCAGGAAGCTGCCAATGTGTCCCTCTGTGCCTTGTACATCCCCCCCCCCCGTGTGCCTCCTTCTGTTCCTTTTGTGCCTCCTGTCTCCTTGTGCCTCCTTCAGTCCCTTGTGCCATGTCTGACCCCGTTTTTCCTTCTGTCTCCCTTTATGCCTCCTGTCTCCCTTTGTGCCTCCATCTGTCTCCATGTGCCTCCTTCAGTCCCCCTGTGCCACCTCTGCCTCCTTCTGTCCTCTTGTGCCTTTTTTTGTCCCCCTGTGCTACCTCTGCCCCCCTATTCCTCATTCAGTCCCACGCTGCCTCCTTCTGTCCTCATGTGCCTCCTTCTGTCTCCATGTGCCTCTTCAGTCCCCATGTGCCACCTTTGTCCCCCTGTGCCTCCTTCTGTGCCCTTTTGTGCCTACTGTCTCCTTGTGGCTCTGTCTGTCCCCCTCTGCCTCCTTCTGTCTCCCTGTGCCTCCTTATACCCCCTCTGTTTTCTTCTGTCACCCTTTTGTGGGTCCTTCTGTCCCCCTTTGTGCATCCTTCTGTTCCCCTTTGTGTCTCCTACTGTCTCCCTGTGCTGCCTCCTGGTCCCTTTGTGCTTTTTTCTGTCCCCATTGTGCCTCCTTCTGCCCCCTTTGTGCTTCCTCCTGTCCCCTGTGTGCTTCCTTCAGTCCCCCTGTACCTCCTTCTTTCCTCCTGTGCCTTCTTTTGTTCCCGTTTGTGCATCAATCTGTCCCCCATTGTGCCCCCTTTGTGCCTCCTTCTGCCTCACTTTGTGCCTCCTTCTGTCCCCCTGTGTGTCTCCTTCAGTCGCCCTGTGCCTCACACTGTCCTTTTTTTGTTCCTCCTTCTGACCGTCATGCCTTCTTCTGTACCCCTGTACTGCCCGTTGCCCCTCTGAGGACCTCCTTCTGTCCTCCTGTGCCTCCTTCTGTCCTCCTTTGTGTCTCATTTTTCCCCCCATTGTGCCTCATTTAGTTGCCCATTGTGCCTCCTTGTGTCCCCCTGTGTGCCTCCTTCTGTTCCCTTATGCCTCCTTCTGTCCTCTGTGATTTCTTCTGTCCCTCATGCCTCCTTCTGTCCCCCTGTGCCTCCCTATGTCGCCCTGTCTGCCTTATTCAGTCCCCCTGTGCCTCCTTCTGTCCCACTTTGTGCCTCATGAAAGTGGAGCCCTGCCTATGTGTATTTTCTGGTGAAACGCTGCCGCATATACGTTTATTTTTATGGTGAAAAGCTGCCACAATAAGTGTAATTTCTGCTGAAACAGTGACGCATTAGGATTATTTTTAGGTGAAACACAGCCGCATTATGTTTCTTTTAATGGGGGGGGAGGGGGGGGGGGACGCCACAGGTCTTCTCGCCTGAAGTGACAAAATGGCTAGGGGCGCCCCTGAATACAAGCATACATTGTATATCATCTGCGTTCCTCTTCTTTTGATTGTAGTTTGTTTGCATTTATAAATGGTTTAAACACAATCTGCGTTGAAGTAACTAAACCGTCTAGGAACAAAGCATCAGGTTGTGTGTTCCACATCAGAAAAGGACACAGACTATTAAATGATTATGTAATAAAAACAGAGCTTGGCTACTGTGAACAATATGATAATGTACATAAATAAAAATACAAAAATACAACCACATACATTAATAGGGATGGGCAATGAGATGCAAATAATTCCAAATTGATGCAGGATTATTACATTTGTATGCAAAATGCTTGAAATGGACCAATCGAGTGAAGCTGAGGTAGGATCCTATATTGGTCCATTTTCAAGATGCATATGTATGCATGAAAAATGTGCATGACACTGCATCAACTTCCTCATAATATTCAACACCCCTGTCCCCTCCCCCTCCAAACACACACATACACAACATTGTTCCCACAACTTAATGCCACTTGTGGATCACTCCCTGCATAGAGCAGAGCATACTAATAAGCTACGAGTCAAATAGTGTTTCTGTACAATGATCATTGGAAAACAGCCACCCAACAACAAATAGGTATGTTTTGGGCGACAAATTGTGCAAATGTAGACGTAGCTCAAAGTAAGGGCTAGGTGACACTTGGGCGCTTTTCAGTGCTTTGCTGATTGTCAGGTGATCAGCAAAGAAATTTTACTAATGTATCCCTATGTGATCGCCGCGTTCACGCTTTGCATATATATCGCAAACGTGCTGCATGCAGCTTTTTTGGGGCGATTGGGATTGGATTCTGGTTCTATTGAACGGGAATCACAAATGCAAAGCGCAGTAATTTCACAACGCAAAAATCGTGGTTGCAGTTGCGATTTGCATCCCAAGTGTGAACCAGCCCTGAGTGAAATCCTTTTTGTGACGTTGTGGACGTTTTTATCAATCAGAAGATTCATACAGGTTTTTTTCATCTTTTTGTCAATAAAAGTGCAAGTATTTGTGATATACTGTATATATTATATATACACAGTAATCAGTGCTATCACACAGGTCCCAGTACAGTACACTGAAGAGCAGCAGTCGATCAGATTGTGAGAAACAGTCCCTCACTTAATTCCCTGGAGTTGCTGAGTTGGCTGAAGTACTTGTATTTGTGGTTTCAGTCACATTAGCATTATGATATGGCATTCTGGCTGCATTTTCTGGCAATGGTAGCTGATAGCGGTACTGGTATCCATACGCCCGCAAGTGGTATGTGAAATATTCCAGAGTGTGCATAAGTTCTGCATTCACATAGTGATATGTTATCACCAGATCCGAGCAACACTGTGGGCCCTGTGAAAAAATAAGAAATATACATAGTCATTCATTAATAATGAGGAACTTATTGAACAGAAACGTTATGACATATTAGAACAAATAATGACCTGACTGATTCATATAAATCAAGAATGAATCCTGATTGGGTGGGTTTATAGATCATATCAACCTTAATCAAGACGCGGTTATGAAAGCTGCCCTTTCACAATCTTACCAAATCTGCATAGAAGAGGAGGGGTTCCCCCTGCTCTGCTAGCCTTTCCTTGTAGAGTCGCTCTCAAGTCACATGTTTTGCTTAGGGCCCTTTTCCATTGGCGAAAGTGATGTGATGCAGCTATGCATCACTTTCGCCTGCGCCCACCTCACTTCCTCATTTCCGGATGTGGAAGTCAATTGAAGGGATGAGACGCGGCTGCGGGCGGATGCAGCTGTGCGAGAATCTGCAGCATGCTGCAGATTCTCGGATCGCTCCGCACCACTCCCACAACATGCACACAGTGGAAACTGTTCCATTGCCGTACATGTTTTTCTGCATACCCGCGGTGCAATGAGGCTATGTAGCCGCATCGCACCACTTCTAGTGGAAACGGGCCCTTAGAGTCCTGTCCAACCTACATCTCTGACCTGGTCAGCAGATACACATCTGGCCGCTCCTCCAACAACCTCCTCCAAACCACCCCACACAACTTGCAATCCCATGCACGACTACAGGACTTTTTCTAGAGTTGCCCCCATCCTGTGGAACTCTTTCCCACTGCCCATGTCTATGCTCTCCTTACCAGGGTGCAGTTGAGGTGCTTCTGGGTTATGTGTGTGCTTAGGGGTGCTGCTTGTGTTGCCCCCTTTTCCTGGGGGCATAGGAGGCCTACATGCAGCACCCCTGTTAATGTGCAAGCATTTTTGCATGGACTAACTACCACAGGGCATAACAGTGTAGTTAACCCTCCTGGCGGATTGCTAAAAATCCGCCAGGGGGCAGCAAATCGTTTTTTTTATTTTTCATGTAGCGAGACAAGGTCTCGCTACATGATAGCCGCTGCTCAGCGGCATCCCCCCAGCCCCTCCGATCGCCGGAGGCGATCGGAGATCAGGAGATCCCGTTCAAAGAACTAGCTGCGTGTAGCAAAAAAAAAATTATGCAAATCGGCCCAGCGGGGCCTGAGCGGTGCCTTCCGGCGGCATAGCCCATGCTCAGCACGGGCTTACCGCCAGGGAAGTTAAAGTCTGGTACCTACCAGCAGCACTTTTTTTTAAGGGGCAGTGTTTTGAAAAGCTCTAGCTGATGTAATTCTATGTGTGTGATCCCATTTGAGCGATGTGATTTTTAAAAAATACCCCATAGCATTGTATTAGCAAGACCTTTACAAATCACAAGCACTTACAAAAGTGCTGCTAGTGGGTCCAAGGCCTAAGCCCTGCAAATTCTGGCAAGCGGATACAAATTGGCGCATGCTGTGTTTTTAATTAGCCGAGATGCTGATCTGCAGCGATTATAAAACTGGTGCTTCTTGGTCGTGAGCACACACCTTGCCAGTCTTTTGCAGCACTACATAGAAGAGTAAACAGGGTGAATATGTTACGGCCAGAACCCGAAGTGTGGCCACTTCTAGTTCTGGCCGGCCACTTCGGGTTCTGGCCGGCCAATGCGCGAAGTGGCCGCAGCGCATCGGCCAATGTTAGAAATGGAATGTTTCCTTTTAATATGAATGTAGTTTTCCTGGCCGTCTCTGGCCAAATGTAGCAAAAAAAAAAACAGTTTGTTCATTGAATGAGATGAAGCCGCCCGGCTTCTGCTCCGCCTCCTCTCCTCCGCCCCTGCCTCTCTCTCTCTTCTCCCCGACACTGGCAGCGGGGGACATGCGTGTCCCCTCCAGAGTCGTTAGTCGCGGCAGGCAATCCTGTCGTTCGTCCCTGCAGAGCGGGGGCTGGCAGAAGCAATGTCTGCAGCCTCCCCGCTCTGCTTTCCTGGCGCCACGAACGACTCTCGGGGACACGTGTGTCCCCGCCGGCTGCCCGAAGAAGATAGAGAGAGAGAGAGAGAGAGGCAGGGGCGGAGGAGAGGAGGCGGAGCAGAAGCCGGGCGGCTTCATTTCATTCAATGAACGAACTGTTTTTTTTTTTTGCTACATTTGGCCAGAGACGGCCAGGAAAACTACATTCATATTAAAAGGAAACATTCCATTTCTAACATTGGCCGCTGCGCTGCGGCCACTTCACGCATTGGCCGGCCAGAACCCGAAGTGGCCGGCCAGAACTAGAAGTGGCCACACTTCGGGTTCTGTCCGTAACATATATATTTTAAATGGATACTTTAGGTAGCCCATCATATTACACAGTGGTAAAACTGTGCAGTAGCGATTGTATCATTAATTGGAACCTTAAAACTCTGAGACACAGAACCAGAGGGATTAATGCAGTAAATGGAGAAAGAACAACTGATGAACAAAGCGGGGGCTCAGTGGCAATGTTGGACAATGACGTCAGGACCTTTAGGATCTCAGCTGCTCCAAGCATTGGGTCTGCCTCACAGATAGATCCTTCTGGAGTAATCACTACATAGGATGCAGCTGCCGGCGGGACTATTATTTCACGTAGGCCTCTTTCA
Organism: Hyperolius riggenbachi; assembly: GCF_040937935.1. Taxonomy (NCBI): domain Eukaryota; kingdom Metazoa; phylum Chordata; class Amphibia; order Anura; family Hyperoliidae; genus Hyperolius; species Hyperolius riggenbachi. Next base: position 130,918,148 of record NC_090647.1, read on the forward strand.
GACAGGCAGCTGACAGGCAGTGAATTCACTGCCTGTCAGCTTCTCTCCTGCACCGGCTAGGTGCTTGCTAGAGCTCGGTCTTGGCATTAGATAGGCATCGTCATCATCACCCAGCACACGGAGCTTGCCTGGACTCCAGACCTACCATGGCCCGAACGGTTCGGCGGCGAATGGTTCCAGGCAAACTTTCGATGGTTCGCGTTCGCCAGCGAAGGCGAACTTTTGCGGAAGTTGAGTTCGCCCCCATAGTGCGCCATTAGTGTCTACTTTGACCCTCTACATCACAGTCAGCAGGCACATTGTAGCCAATTAGGCTACACTCTCTCCTGGAGCCACTCCCCCCTTATAAAAGGCAGGCAGCGCTGGCTATTACACTCACTCGTGTACCTGCAGTAATTAGTGAAGGAACAGCTGCTGGCAGACTCTCATAGGGAATGATTCGTTAGGCTCTTGTAGGCTTGTTAGCTTGCTCCTGGCTGATTGTTATTGATAAAATAGAACCCCTCAACAGCTCTTTTGAGAGCTAATGTTCTCCTGATTTTTTTTTTTATTGCCCACTGACACTGCATTATACAGCCATATCTGTTGCAGCTGGACCTTGGTAGTTGCTATTACGGTGTCAGCCAGGCCCTGCCTAACTATCTATACTGGGACACCTACCTACCTATACTGGGTCTCCTACCTATGGCTAGCTAACTACTGGGTCACCTACCTATGCCTACCTACCTATACTGGGACTCCTACCTATGCCTAGCTAACTACTGGGGTGCCTACCTACCTATACTGGGACTCCTACCTATGCCTAGCTAACTACTTGGGCACCTACCTATGCCTATCTACCTATACTGGAACACCTACCTATGCCTACCTATCTATACTGGGACACCTACCCATGTTTACCTACCTATACTGGGACTCCTACCTATGCCTAGCTAACTACTGGGGCACCTACCTACCTATACTGGGACACCTACCTATGCCTACCTACCTATACTAGGGCACCTACCTACATACAAGAAGATAATAAGGTTGCTTCATTGTGGACAGACCAAATTTGACCAGCTGGACAGTCACGGTTGTTCTATCATTGAGCTACCACAGCCGGGCGACCATATGGGCTTGAACACCGCCACGGCCTGCACTCTCGCCATGGTGCGCACCAGTCCAGCACGGCCATCACTACACAAACAGCAGTTTGCGGTGCGTTACACAGTGAGTTTGTGGTGTCAGTGTGAAGCAGTACTCTAATTACACTACCTGATTAATGTATACACATGCAAGATGTTTGAAAGCACTTTAGGCCTGCAATTTAGCATTCAATGTGATTTCTGCCCTTAAAAAGGCTGCTTTGCATCAAATCCAGATTTTTCCCCGGGACTTTTGGGGGTCTATCCCACTCATCTATGCCCCCCTCCAGGTGTTAGACCCCTTGAAACATCTTTTCCATCACTTTTGTGGCCAGCATAATTGTTTCTAGTTTTGAAAGTTCGCATCCCCATTGAAGTCTATTGCGGTTCGCGAACGTTCGCGCGAACCAAACCTTTTGCGGAAGTTCGCGAACCTGAAAATCGGAGGTTCGGGCCATCTCTACTACTACCATGTACCCTTGTTGATGTCTCTCGCTGGCCACGGTCAATGTCCGAAAAGTGGAACATTCAGCATGTGAGATATGCTTGCAAATTTATGTGATCTTGTACATTCATTTCTTTTGCAATTTGCAAACTGAATTAAAGGTATTGCACCGTGGAGTGAAGTTCTCTCTCCAGTTTCTGATACAGACACTTGTAAAATCCCATCGCTGAGAGAGCTGCACTGGATGCTACCTTTCCTCCTTTCATTGCTTGACACTGGCCTTGGAGAACTGATTCACTTTGGACATAATGGGCTCTATTCACAATAAGCAGTTTGGTAAAAGCATTTTGGACAGTAAAATACCTCCTGCGATATTTTACACTTTTTTCTAAATTCACAAAAGTTTTCCCCCCCATGATGCAGAAGTTCGGTAATTTACAGAACAAACATGCCTCAATTCACAAAGCCCTGGTCAGTAAGTGTCATTTACCAGCCTTCTAGCAGGACAGCAGGCATGCAGGGAGCTGTGTGCGACTCTGAGGGCCCATTTCCACTATTGCGGTTTCCGCCGCGATTCCGCAGAGTTTCCCCGTACATGAATCGCACGGAGAAACTGCCATAGGGGATGACGGCGCCGCGGCGGAATCACTTGCGGGAGCGATTCGGCCGGGACCCCCGCAGAATCCGCAGCGGAGGCTGCGAATCCCATAGCCGTGCATGGCACGGCTCATGGGATTCGCCTGCGATCCCGCCCACCCGCTCAGTGCGGCGTGCGTCTGCGAGACGCACGCCGCACTAGTGAAAACGAGCCCTGAGGTTTTCCATCCTGTGCATATTTAAACTCATCCATTTAGATGTGCTGCAGCCACCAGGGGGCAGTCTTCTGTGTGCTATTATACGAATATGCACATCTAAAGGGATGCAGGGATGCCTGCACAATTGTCAAATTCTTCTGCTTTGATACACTGAAATATCCACCGGCATCCCTGTTGCATCCAATCACAGTGAGAAGCAGATTGTGTGGCTTTCCCTATTGTTAGCCTGGCTCTACCCAAAGGCTGTCTGTCGAGTTACTGCACAGAAACAGCAGGGGGAGAGCCAGTTATCGGCTGCTGTGAGCTGGAGAAAAACAATGAACACTTTTTGCCGGTAATTGAAATGCTGAAATCTTTGTGAATTGACATTTCTTGACAATTCCCAAGGTAATTACCGCACAAGTCGGTAATTTACCTCACTAGCAGGGCCGGATTTGTGGGAAGGCACTATAGGCCCGTGCCTAGGGTGGAGCCATGGAAGGGGCGGGCTAACAAACAGTCAATCTGCTAAACAATGTCCCGTCTCCCAACAGGAAGTGGGCTACCGTCCACACCGTTCCCCACAATGATTTATTGCCACAAAGTTTGTTTGCAGCCACCCCGACCTACCCCTGTGTCGCTCTGCACAAAGCATGTATTTATAGCTGCTCTCCGGTGTACCGATCATGTGTGGTGTCTCCGGGGGCATCCATCGTCTAGAATCACATTTCGCTCCCCGCCCCTTTCAAATTTCTACTTTCAGTGCTGAGTAGTAGCTCGCATGTGCCCATTTATGCACTGCTCAAAGAGGAAGGAAGGCTGTCACATTTTGCTGCCCTTCTGCCTCGTGGTTCACTCGTGCTGCAGTAGCTTCGAGGTCTGACACTTCCTATAGCAGTGTGCTCTTCTCTTCCCACACCTCGTATAACACACTCACAGAGAGAAGATAATAGCTGCAACTGCAAGATCACTCATCGGAATGTGTTGTGGGGGGATGGGAGCCGGACCACTGTGCAGAGATTTAGCCTAATGCAGGCAGCCCAGTCCTCAGCTTCTCACTGTTCTTGTTCCTGGAACCACCAAATACGGTACTCATCCATCCTTCATCAGTTTGTCCTTTGTTTATTTGAAGTGTACAGAATTGTGAAAACATTTACTAGTGTGAACCAGGGTCGAACTGGGCCACAGTAGTACAGTTTTTTCCCTCGGTGGGTCCCGCCTCCAGGTCTTGGATGAACCCCCCCTCCTTGACTGACAGAGCTCCAATTGCTGCCTGCAGCACAAAAATTATCTTCTCAGTGCTGTAAGCACTCATGCTGAGAGCAGTGGTGTAGCTAAGGAGCTGTAGGCCTCGATGCAAATTTTACAATGGGGCCCCCCAAGCACTCTATACATAACAATTGATACGATGCACCAAAACCTGCCAATGGCAACAACAGTGTCAGAGGTGCAAGTAGGGGATGGGGAACAGCTTGTTAATGATTACCACTGTTCAAAGTATCTATAGAAGTGATTATTATGAGCACAGGACCAATAGAGAGGTAATACTGTAGTTGAGTTAGGGCCCTTTGGCCCAAGGGCCCCGACTTGCAACCTCTGTGGTCGCAACCTCTGCAAAGTAGGACATTACTTTATATTGAAGGAGGGGAGGGGGCTGCCCAGCAAAGTTTTGCTGGGCAGCAGTGTCTCTGAATTACAATGCTGCTAAGATCATGTACATTTGGCCCTGTCCATAATACATCATGACCACGCCCACCTTCTGTTGCATTGGCACGCCCTTTTTTACCGCAATCATGGGATGTGTGGGCCCCAGGTTGAAATTTCTTTGGTGGGCCCCCAGTGTCCCAGTCCGACCCTGGTGTGAACTGTATGCCCAGCTCCTAATGTTGTGTTAATATATATAGGGACCCTTCTGGGTGATTGCTTTCTGATCAATGCTGTTTTGTTCTCAGTTTTAAAAAGCAGAGTGCCATTTTAAGATTATAAACTGGCAGTATTTTTTCTTTACAGTACAGGAAAGTGCTGTGATTATTGTAAGTAGAAATGTCATCCACTAGCTTTATCAGCACTAAAATGATCAAAAAGGCAAAAAATAGATCCGCAATTATATAAGAAAACACGAAATCTCTGTATAGCCAGACATATTAAATTACAATGGGCACAAAGAGCCAAAGTTGTCATGCTTCGGACCTTAAAATGTACCTCAGGTGAAACCTGCAAGAAAAAAAACCAAATGCTTACCTAGGTAAAGCGAAGTCTCTGGATAGTCCAGAGTCTTCCTGTGTCCTCCTCCTCCTCACTAGTGTTGGGCGAACATCTAGATGTTCGGGTTCGGGCCGAACAGGCCGAACATGGCCGCGATGTTCGGGTGTTCGACCCGAACTCCGAACATAATGGAAGTCAATGGGGACCCGAACTTTTGTGGTTTGTAAAGCCTCCTTACATGCTACATACCCCAAATTTACAGGGTATGTGCACCTTGGGAGTGGGTACAAGAGGAAAAAAAATTTAGCAAAAAGAGCTTATAGTTTTTGAGAAAATCGATTTTAAAGTTTCAAAGGGAAAACTGTCTTTTAAATGCGGGAAATGTCTGTTTTCTTTGCACAGGTAACATGCTTTTTGTCGGCATGCAGTCATAAATGTAATACATATAAGAGGTTCCAGGAAAAGGGACCGGTAATGCTAACCCAGCAGCAGCACACGTGATGGAACAGGAGGAGGGTGGCGCAGGAGGAGAAGGCCACGCTTTGTGAGACACAACAACCCAGGCCTTGCATGAGGACAAAAAGCGTGCGGATAGCATGCTTTGTACCGCCATGTAGTCATAAATGTAATAAAGATAAGAGGTTCCATAAACAGGGACCGGCAACGGTAACCCAGCAGCAGCAGCAGCAGCACACGTGATGGAACAGGAGGAGGCGCAGGAGGAGAAGGCCACGCTTTGTGAGACACAACAACCCAGGCCTTGCATGAGGACAAAAAGCGTGCGGATAGCATGCTTTGTACCGCCATGTAGTCATAAATGTAATAAAGATAAGAGGTTCCATAAACAGGGACCGGCAACGGTAACCCAGCAGCAGCAGCAGCAGCAGCAGCAGCACACGTGATGGAACAGGAGGAGGCGCAGGAGGAGAAGGCCACGCTTTGTGAGACACAACAACCCAGGCCTTGCATGAGGACAAAAAGCGTGCGGATATAGCAGCAATGCTTTTTGCCGCCATGCAGTCATAAATGTAATACAGATGAGAGGTTCAATAAACAGGGACCGGAAACGCTAAACCATCCCAGATGTTCATCGGTCATGTTACTTGGTTGGGGTCCAGGAGTGTTGCGTAGTCGTTTCCAATCCAGGATTGATTCATTTTAATTTGAGTCAGACGGTCTGCATTTTCTGTGGAGAGGCGGATACGCCGATCTGTGATGATGCCTCCGGCAGCACTGAAACAGCGTTCCGACATAACGCTGGCTGCCGGGCAAGCCAGCACCTCTATTGCGTACATTGCCAGTTCGTGCCAGGTGTCTAGCTTCATGCCCGGTTTCAGGTCCAGCGGTGCCAGCCACAAATCCGTCTGTTCCTTTATTCCCCTCCAAATTTCCTCCCCTGTGTGCTGCTTATCCCCAAGGCAGATCAGCTTCAGCAACGCTTGCTGACGCATGCCAACAGCTGTGCTGCACTGCTTCCACGATCCTACTGCTGCTGGTGCTGGGTTAGCATTTCCGGATGAGGTACAGCTTTGAGATGCGTTGGAGGAGAAGGAGTCAGAGAGGTAGGTGCTGCTGTTGTTATCCAGCTGTTTGCGGCGTGGGCAACACCCGCGCCGTAGCAGGTGAGGAATCGCTGCCAGGCTCCACAAGGTTCACCCAGTGCGCGGTAAGGGAGATGTATCGACCCTGGCCGAACGCACTCGTCCAGGTGTCAGTGGTGAGGTGAACCTTGCAGGCAACGGCATTCTTCAAGCTTCGGGTTATTTAACTGACCACGTGCTCATGCAACTCAGGCACTGCAGAGCGCGCAAAGTGGTAGCGGCTGGGAACCACGTAACGTGGGATGGCCACTGACATCATGCCCTTGAAGCTGTTTGTCTCCACCACTCGATATGGCAGCATTTCGCAGGCCAGAAGCTTGGCTATGCTGGCTGGCTGTTACTGCCACGGCCCGGGGGTCATTTGCTGGCAATTTCCTCTTGTGCTCAAACATCTCAGAGACAGACAACTCAACCGTAGCGCTGCACACCGAAGGGCTGTTGGTTGTTGTGTTTGATGAACACTGGGAGACCTCAAGAGCACTAGTCCGGAAAGTGACAGTGTCAGCATCGTCTGATGTTTGTGAATGTTGTGAACCACGCAATGGCTGGGCTACTGCTGCTGCTGAGGCGGGTCTGGTGGTGAGTCTGGTGAACCCAAGGGAGGCAGTGTTGCTGGTGGTACCCTGTCCTGCCGCGTTTGCCCACAGAGTGGGATGTTTGGATAGAATGTGGCGGCTCATGCTGGTGGTGGAGAGGTTGTTAATACTTTTCCCCCTGCTCAGGCGGGTCTTGCACACCTTGCAAATCGCCATGGTAACATCCTCAGTGCAGTCTTCAAAGAAAGCCCAGACTTTAACTGGCTGAGGACTCGGACCTCGTGCGTGATGTGCTGGTGCTGCTTAACCCACTGCTGGACGCTTGAGAGGTCATCCAAGTAATTATCTGGTCCTGTTCTTTTGGATCTGTGAGGGTTGTTGTCCTGGACAACATGGGCAGTATTGAGTGGGTTTTCTTGGGTGCTCCCCTGTGGCCTGTACGTGAACCGTCAGGGGAAACACCTCTTCCCTTGCCCCTCCCTCTTTCACCGGATTTCTTCCTCATTTCACTTATCCTTAAAGTACACGCTGACTGGCAGCAGTACAGTGGCAGTACAGAAATGCTATACAGTGGTGGGTGAGCGGTGTACCACTATTGTCAGCAGTGACACAGAGCACAATGCTATACAGTGGCGGGTGAGCGGTGTACTACTGTTCCCAGCAGACACAGAGTGGAAGTAAACACAATGCTATATAGTGTGGCTGAGCCGTGTACACAGAGTGGCATTAAACACAATGCTATATAGTCTGCTATATAGTCACCCCGAACAGGGTGATGTTCTGCAGAACCCAAACAGTGGCAAACACTGTTCGCCCAACACTACTGGGAGGGAACGCAGATTTTAGTACCTAAACACACGATACAACATGTTTTCCGGGGTCGGACTCTGAGGCACATACAGATGGTCCCGATCATCATCCTCATCATACAACTCTTCTCCTGAGTCTGACCCACCCACCACCTCTGCCACCCCAACATCCCCAGACACAGACCCCTCATCGTCCTCAACATTAACTTGGGATGCTGGCCTGAGCCAGACCTCCTCCTCCACATCAGGCCCCATCATCTCCTCAATGGCAGCCCTCATTAATCGCTCTGGCGACGGACTGATGGACACAACGTTCTCCTCCGGGGAGGGCTGCTGCTGACCACTGGCTGCTGGGGTGGATGTTATAGCTTGCGTGGGGCGTTGGCTGTTGCTGTTGTTGGGAGTGCTGCTCACAGCGGAGGTCTCTGGGGAACTCATGTTGAGCTCATATAGTGGTTGACGGTGAGTGGAGTATTACTGATCCCAGCAATATACACACTGACTGGCAGAGTACGCAATGCTATATAGTGTGGCTGAGCGGTGTACACAGAGTGGCAGTAAACACAATGCTATATAGTCTGGCTGAGCGAGCGGTGTACTACTGTTCCCAGCAGAATCAGAGTGGCAGTAAACAATGGTATATAGTCTGGCTGAGCGGTGTACACAGAGTGTCAGTAAACAATGGTATATAGTCTGGCTGAGCGGTGTACACAGAGTGGCAGTAAACACAATGCTATATAGTCTGGCTGAGCGAGCGGTGTACTACTGTTCCCAGCAGAATCAGAGTGGCAGTAAACAATGGTATATAGTCTGGCTGAGCGGTGTACACAGAGTGTCAGTAAACAATGGTATATAGTCTGGCTGAGCGGTGTACACAGAGTGTCAGTAAACAATGGTATATAGTCTGGCTGAGCGGTGTACACAGAGTGGCAGTAAACACAATGCTATATACTCTGGCTGAGCGAGCGGTGTACTACTGTTCCCAGCAGACACAGAACAGTAAACAGAATGCTATATAGTGTGGCTGAGCGAGCGGTGTACCACTATTCCCAGCAGACACAGAACAGTAAACAGAATGCTATATAGTGTGGCTGAGCGAGCGGTGTACCACTATTCCCAGCAGACACAGAACAGTAAACAGAATGCTATATAGTGTGGCTGAGCGAGCGGTGTACCACTATTCCAAACAGACACAGAACAGTGAACAGAATGCTATATAGTGTGGCTGAGCGAGCGGTGTACCACTATTCCCAGCAGACACAGAGTGGCAGTAAACAGAATGCTATATAGTGTGGCTGAGCGAGGTACACAGAGTGGCAGTAAACAGAATGCTATATAGTGTGGCTGAGCAAGCGGTGTACTACTATTCCCAGCAGACACAGAGTGGCAGTAAACAGAATGCTATATAGTGTGGCTGAGCGAGGTACACAGAGTGGCAGTAAACAGAATGCTATATAGTGTGGCTGAGCAAGCGGTGTACTACTGTTCCCAGCAGTGACACAATGACAGGGGGGACCCTGGCTAGCGTGGCTGGAGCGCGAACTACCCTGCCTGCCTACCCAAAGCTAAACCCACAGACAAATGGCGGAGATATGACGTGGTTCGGGTATTTATTTACCCGAACCACGTGACCGTTCGGCCAATCAGAGCGCGTTCGGGTCCGAACCACGTGACCCGTTCGGCCAATCACAGCGCTAGCCGAACGTTCGGGGAACGTTCGGTCATGCGCTCTTAGTTCGGCCATGTGGCCGAACGGTTTGGCCGAGCACCGTCAGGTGTTCGGCCGAACTCGAACATCACCCGAACAGGGTGATGTTCTGCAGAACCCGAACAGTGGCGAACACTGTTCGCCCAACACTACTCCTCACCATTGTAGCGCACAGCACTGGACAAAAAGCTTCTGCACTCTCCACTGTGTACGACCAGGGCTGTACTGTGCCTGCACAGGTATGGAGACGCCTGCGAGGTGAGCTGGAACTGCATGTACACAAGAAACTCCTTGTTACTGAAAAGGTGAGGCCATACTCACGCAGGCAGTACATCAGTCCTTGTGTATGAAGAGGAACGCTGCTGTGATGTTCCAGAGGGTCCTAGGCTGTGGGGGAGGGCAAGGAGGACACAAAAAGCCTCTGGAGGATTCCTAGGTAAGTATCTGTATTTTGCTGCAGCTTTCACCTCGGGCTGCCTGTAAGTAATGACCGATTGGTCTGAAACTTGTCCGCTTTTGGTTTTGTCTTTTTATTGTATAAATATGTCAAAGAAATGTTGTATTTTCCAACATTTTTTGCCTTTTTGGACATTTTAGGTGTGTGTGTAGGGGTGTGTGTGTGTGTAGGGGTGTGTGTAGGGGTGTGTGTGTGTGTGTGTGTGTGTGTAGGTGTGTGTAGGTGTGTGTAGGTGTGTGTAGGTGTGTGTAGGGGTGTGTAGGGGTGTGTGTAGGTGTGTGTAGGTGTGTGTAGGTGTGTGTAGGGGTGTGTAGGGGTGTGTAGGGGTGTGTGTAGGGGTGTGTGTGTAGGTGTGTGTAGGTGTGTGTAGGTGTGTGTAGGGGTGTGTAGGGGTGTGTAGGGGTGTGTAGGGGTGTGTAGGGGTGTGTAGGGGTGTGTAGGGGTGTGTAGGGGTGTGTAGGGGTGTGTAGGGGTGTGTAGGGGTGTGTGGGTGTGGGTGTGTGTGTCTAGGATTTTTTTTTTGTGAGACACTAAAAGGAACCTAAGAACCCCTTTACATAGAGTGTGGTAAGATTGGACAACATTGTACAGACTAGCTTCCTAACAGCATGTCTGTACAGTAGTCATTCTGAAACTGGCTTCACTAGGATGATTTGAACCACAAGGAATATTGCCATCTGAGAGGGCTGCACCCAGAGGCCTAATGCTAGCCAAACATTTTGAAAGGTTAAGTAACTAACCTGTCTTTCCAATTCATTCCTACTTGTACCTTAGTGCATCTAATTTCCATGGCTTCCCCACAACTTAGCTGTGTTTCTGAACCTGTGACCTTGCAGCGCTGGGTCAAATCCCACACTGGGCACTAGCTGCATGGAGTTTGCATGTTCTCCCCATGTCTGCATTGGTTTTTTCCAGGCGCACCAATTTCCTCCCACATCCCAAAAACATACAGATAATTTAATTGGTTTCCCCCTAAATTGGCCCTAGACTATGTTGGTCATATGAGCATGTAGGGATTAGATTATGAGCTCCTCTGAGGACAGTCAGTGACATGACTATGTACTCTGTAATGTGCAGCAGAAGATGTCAGTGCTATATAAATACATAATTATATGGTAGGACATTAGACTGTGATTAATAATTGGAAGATTTGTATAGCCATTTTCTCCTGTTGGACTCAAAGGGCTCAAGAGCTGCAGTCACTGGGACTCAAGAGGCCACCCTGTAGTGTTAGGAAGTCTTGCCATGAACTCCTTACTGAATAGGTACTGACTGTAGCCAGGATTCAAACCCTGGTCTCCCATGTCAAAGGCAGTGCCCTTAACCAGCACACTATCCAGCCACCGCCAGTGACATGACTATGTACTCTGTAAAGTGCTGCAGAAGATGTCACTGCTATATAAATACATAATAATAATATGGTAGGATATTAGACTATGACTATGGTAGGATTAGATTGTTAGCTCCTCTGAGGACAGTCATTGACATGACTATTTAATCTGTAAAGTGCTGCAGAAGATGTCAGTGCTATATAAATGCATAATAATAATAAAAATAATCAAGTTGCTCATGCCGATGGGGGAAACATGGAAGCTTGAGGAGGAAATGTGTTGGGTGGGTGGGGGAACGGATGAGGGGAGGGGGTGTTAATTAAGATGCTGTTGGTTGGGGGGCGGTTGGGGAAAGTTGGCCTTGGGTGGCAAAAAGTACAAATCCGGCCCTGCTCACTAGTAGGGAACTGTGATTTTCTGAGCAGAGATACGTTTAGTGAATTGTAACTTTGGAAGGTGATCACAGTAAAAATTAGCAGTTTTCAGCATTACCAAATGCTTTGTGAAAAGAACCCAATATCCTTTATCAGTCCTGGTTGTAAAACGCAGCGCGCATATATTTGTCTATTATTCTGTCCTGTGCAAGAGTTCAGGTCCACTTAAAGCATTGTCTGAAATTAGTTTTCAGGTGATGAGGGGGAGGCATAAGGTGCTGTAGTTAAGAAGATTTCTGTGGATTTACGCTCTTAGAAATTGAGTGCCTAAGATAATGGCTACACCCTTCGGAACATGCACATTAGCAATGCACATTAGGTTGTGTGAGAAATGACTCACATGCTGTGTCTCAGGCTGCTCTATTAGTAGGTCTGCCTATCATGACAAACATGCTACGCCCAAACATGAACACATATTGCACAACAGTACATGTGACCATTATCTACTACTAGATTTACATTACAAATCAAACAAAGAGGCCATAGATATTGTAATAGAAAAAAAGAAAGGAAAAAGAATTGCATCTTTTTTTACCTTGGCAGGCACACCTATAATACAGTACCTGAAAGTTAACTATTTCTATAGGTTCCCTTTCTAGTATTATGGAATACTTACAACAGCAGGTATTTGTGATCATTCAGATTTAAGTGTGTAACTGGTTACCCACAATGCATCACTACTGAATATGCAAATTATCTCTTTATGCCCCAGAAGCCATACCCACATCCAAAACCGCTGGTGTGTAGCAAGCCTATAGCTTTCAATTGTAAAGAGCCACACCAACCCAACATGCAGACAGCCTGTTTCAGACTGTTGGAATATTATGGAATACTATGGTTGTGAAATAGACTTGGAGAAAATACTCCACAGACTGTAGACAGACACACATTGGAAGTGCAGGTTTCATCATTTTTCTTATTAGTGGGCCCGTTAGGCCATCTGTTAAGGTTAGGCATCCGCAAAAGGGTGGTTGTTATGGTTAGTAGAGATAGCCGGAACAGTTCGCCGGCAGACCGTATGCGCGAACTGCGAACATATGGCGTGTTCGACCCACCCCCTATACAGCATCATGGAGCCAAACTTTGACCCCTTACCCCACAGTCAGCAGACACATGGCCAGGGCCGGCGCTACCATTAAGGCAAAGGAGGCAGCTGCCCCAGGGCCCCAGAGCTTGTAGGGGCCCCCAGTGGCTACAAGAGGAAAAAAAATTTTTGGAAATCGGCCTTATAGTTTTTGAGAAAAACGATTTTAAAGTTTCAAAGGGGAAAAAAAACACATTTAAAAACCTGCCGACTTTAATGGTTAATAGCAAATCCACCTTAAATGCTAGAAATCCTAAATTTGCAGGATATGTTAAGGAGATCATTAGGAATAAGAGGAAAAAACAATTTTTCAAAAAGACCTTATAGTTTTTGAGAAAATCGATTTTAAAGTTTAGAAGGAAAAAAAGTATAGTTTTAAATGCGGTAAATGTCACTTTTAGTAGCAAACCTAAGGGCCCGTTCAGACTACAAAATGCGGACCGCAACGCATGCGGACCGCAACGCGTACGAACGCACGCATGTCCGCGTTCGTATGCGTTGCGTGGCTGATCCCATCACTGAAAAGTGAATGGGACAGCCGCGCGTTTTTGTAAAATCTGCGTGCAGCATGCGTTCCCGGACCGCATAGGTCCGGAACGCATGCTGTGTGAACATCAGACATTGCACTCTATGCAATGTCTGATGTCGTGCGTTTTGGCCACCTGCACGCGTTTCCAAAACGCGGCTGGAAACGCGTGCAGTGTGAACGGGCCCTAAGGGTAGTGTAATTTTACATGCATCAAACGAAAGCGCAATAAATTTCCTGACGGGGTTTCCAGGGGGTCCATACGCAGCCGCAGCGCTTTGGCCAGGGATCGCTATACAGCCGCCATATGGCTGTATGAAGATCCCTGGTATTTTTTTCCTATTTTCCCAATTTTTTTTTATGTTTAGAGTGTGGGAATTTTTTATTTTTTTTTTAAAATTATGTGGGGTCCCCCCTCCTGAAACTTTGTAACCCCTTGTCCCCCATGCAGGCTGGGATAGCCAGAATGTGGAGCTCTGACCGATTGGGATTTCACACCCTGACTATACCAGCTGCAAAAAAGGTCCCCTAATGCCGATTTTTGTTCCGGGGTATATGTTGGGGGGGGGGGGGGGCCCCCAGGTTTATTTTGCCCTGGGGCCCCATTGTTGCTTAAACCGGCCCTGCACATGGCAGCCAATCAGCTAGCACCCCATCCTGAACTCCCCACCCCCCATCAAAAAGCATTTGTGGTGGCCATATTGGATTCATTCTCTGCTGGCTGCTGACTATTAGAGAGCAGGGTCAGACTTGCTGCAGATAGGTAGGGAACGCAATAGCTAGGCCTGTGTTCTTGTGCCTCACTTGCTGCGAAAGCACTCCAAACAGCCCTTTTGAGGGCTAGCCCTGTGCCCTAGCCAGTGTTTTTTTTTTTTGCGTGTGTGATACTCCACAGCCCACTGACACCCAGAACTCTGCGCACACTACTGCTATTTTTGTTGCCTCATTAAGTTGCACGCACAGAACCACTCCAGTGCATTATTTAACTGTATTCTGATAATACTATTGCATTTCTCTGTGTGTGACACTCCACAGCCCACTGACACCCAGGGTTGTGCATAATGTGATTTCTGCCATTTAGGGATTAAAACCAGACTTTGCGTCAACTCCGTAATTTTTGGTTGGACTTTTGGCATGGATCCCCCTCCGGGAGTACATTTGAAATCAGCGCCGGTAGACTTGGGCGCAGGATACAGCGGTATATGGCTGATCCTGCTTCTGCACAAGTCCCGGCCGTGTTAAATACTATTCCCCCTCTAGGCCGCCATGGATAGTGGGGGAATGAAATAATTCGGCTTCCAGCGATTGCTGGAGGCCGAACTATTATGCTTTTAAGCAACCTCGGCTCCGTCTTGTGACGGAGCCTACGTTATTAACTGAGCGCTGCAATAGGAGTGATTCCTATTGAAGTCTATGGAGGCGCCGGCTGCGCCCAAATCTAGCAGCGCTGAAAAGCACTGCTCCGCCCTCCGGCATGCCACAGTCCAGGTGTTAGACCGCTTGAACCAACTTTTTCATCACCTTTGTGGCCAGTCTTTGTAGGTTTTAAAATTCACCTGCCCATTGAAGTCTATGGCGGTTTGCAAACATTATCGGAAGTCCGCAAAAATATTATGTTCGCGACATCGCTAATAGTTAGACATCAGAAGGGGGTGGTTAGCGTTAGCCTTTGGCAGAGGAAGTGTTTGTTCTGTATAAGAATAGGGTTAGGTTTAGCTCTTGTAAAAGATCAGTATCATTTACTGATAATTTACTATCAGAATTAGCACTGCAAAAGAGTAAAAATAGTTGAATATTTCCGGCGAATCAGGTAAAAAGGGTACAGGAGCCCTTATAGGAAAAAAATGGTCAGCCCTTTTAGCGGTAGAAAACAGAAACTTGGGTGCATGGTGGCGCCCGCTATCAGGTGTCTGCAGGAGCCGAAATGTACCATTTTTGCTGCAAATCGCGGCTTTTTAACTGGCTAACATATTAAATTTGGGCGCCGGGAGGCACTGTCAACTAGCCCTTGGTATACTGTATTTTACTAAATATTTAAAAACTATAAATAAATTGGAGGACGCGCGTTTGGCGTTCTGACCTCCATGCCTCTCTGCTCCATGGACCCAACGTGACTACCCTCACCCACTCCTTCACCTGCTCAACAGCACCAGCGGTAAATGCCTAGCAGTACCAGCAGCAACACTATCATAAGAAGCCCAGTGGGCATTACAGTTAACAAGATGCTTAGTTTGTTTTTGCTTGGCATACTGCTGTCATCTGGGACTTGAGGTCTATATGCATCTCGGGGTGATCTGCATCTGGGTTGTTGGACTTGTCTATGTGACTGGCTGCCATAACTTGGACGGCATAATGCTTTCTGCATGCGCTGCTGCTAGCTTTAAACTTATGCAAACTGGAGCACTTTAGATCACATCCATTCAAAGGCGTTAAAGCTGAAATCATTCTGCTCACATGAACTGTGCATCATCATGGTTTGTGCATTATGCTGGTGATGTGCAATTTTACTTGCTACACTGTGCAACTATACATGCTGGTTTCTGTATGCATGGCTGCATGCTTTACACTTATGCAAATTGGAGCCACTTGTACCACACGCATCCAAAGCTGCTAAAGCTGAAGTCTATCCTGCTTACATGAACTGTGAATCACCACTGCTTGTGCATTGTGCTGGTGCTGTGCAGTTTACACTGTGCAATTATACCTGCTTGTACCTTGAATGAAGTGCCTTATCTGCTTTTCTACCAAAGTTGAATCTACATCGGCAGCTGTTTATTCAGGACACTGAGCACTGAGCAGCTACCACATTCTACCCGAAACATTACCAAGGTGTACACCTTAGGCAGGGGGAGGGGGGGGGGGGGAGGTCATGGAGCTTGGGAGCACATTTTATGGGATTTTTTTAAAGTAATTATTATGTGAAGGATTAATAAAGATTTTGTGATAATTTTCAAGTAAATCGATGTTTGTTTTCAATCGGGTCATATCCACCTCCATTTTCATCTCATAGTTTTTGCTCTATAAATATTTAACAGAACATGGTTTAAAAGGCTAACCCGCTGTAGCCAATTTAAAGGCCTTGTGCATCCAGAGCCGAGACAAGGCCCTCCAGCACCCAAGTCTGAGACACCAAAATGCACCCCTCCATCCCTCCCACCTCAGCCATCACATTGATTACTATTGGACTAAGAGGCGTCTCAGGGCCCCTAAGCCCCCTCCCCCCCCCCCCCTCCCAACGCCTTAATCTCTAGTTGCCTGGCTTGCAGTCACTGCTGCCATGTATCCTCTTTTCTTATTTCTCTCTGCTTCAAACACAATAGGGGAATGATAGCTGATGAGTTGTGCGCCACCTTCTACACTGCACTCTGAGGCTGGAGCCTCTCTTGCCTCTGCGTCAGCCCGGCCAAGTCTGCATCTACACATGATACTAAATCATAGTCTTGTGCCTCCTCAGTTCTGTAAGCTTAGGGCTAGTTCACACAGAGGGTTTGACCTGAGTGGTCGCTCAGGGCGTCATGTTCAAAGGTGCCAGCAAGGGCACTAGCTTCCCAACAAGATATAAATGCATGTGGAAGGGGGAGGCCAGAGCAGCAATGGGTCCTGGGGACGGAGTGAGGGAAGGAATAAAGCAAAAAAGTCCCTTTGGTTTTTTATTTGATAGAACCAATTATTCCGGTTTCGCAGGTAAATCATAATACAACAAAATATACTTAAATGTTTTTTAAAATCAAGTTTATCTAGTAACAATTAACCTTGCTCTTAATTGCGGATTTGGTTTGAAGAAATGATAGACTGTCTCTCTAGTAATGACTTACATTCACACCCTAATCTTTTCATTGTCACAACTTGTTTAGTCATACTACTAGCAAACTGGAACGCCCACGAACAATGCATACAAGAGGAGAGGCATTACTACGACAGCAGTCATTAAATAACTGATAGCAAAACAAAAGAATATAGTATATGACCCGGATTCTGGCCAAAGGCCCTGTGAGGTTTCTATTAATAAACTTCACTGGCTTCTACTGTTCACATGTTCCTGCAGCATATACTGAGAGTCATGATGCTCTGAAAATACCTGGAACTTCCTCCAGCCTGATAGCTCCCTTGCCTTCCTCCTGCGCCACATGCGTTTTCTGCAAATTGTCCTGGAAAGTCCTTCAGACTGGGACGTACTGCGAATGCGTGGCCCGGGCCAGACATGTGCCCCCATCGCTCTGAGTGTTCTGCGTTTGCACACTGCTACTGCACAGGCTCAGAAAGCTCCCGTCCACAAGAGGGAGCACGGCAGGGGAGTGCGCACGACCAGACTGCACTGACTAAAGGACTTTCCGGGCTGAATTGCAGAGGATACAGGCGGTGCAGGGGGATGACGAGGGAGCAATCAGCCTGGAGGGGGCTGGAGGCAACCGTAGGTATGTTTTTTTTTTTTTTTTTTTAATATCCCGTCTCAGGTGCACTTCAGTTATTTGTTTTAAGTCTCGTCCACAGCGGCTGTTTGTTCCCTGTGACAGCAGGAATGCAACGGATCGGGACAGCGGCGCCATGCGTTAGACCCACATTACATCAGGTACAGTGAAGCATAAAAGGAATGCAATGGATCGGGACAGTGGCGCCATGCGTTAGATCCATGTTACATCAGGTGCAGTGAAGCATAAAATCAATGCAAAGTATGCTTCACTTCTACTGTTAACATTTTCATTTACCAGTAATGCACAACATGCAATGCGTTCCCATACAGCAACCAGTTATATCGCATCACACCCACTGGTGGTTGTCTGTCACATAGGAGGTGCAGCAGCTGTTACACTGCACCCCAATGCACCACTGTGAACATGGCCTAATGTGCAGGTGAAGTACAGGCATTCCGCAAAGCTGCTAAAAGAAACTGGTGGCTGGATAGTGCACTGGTTAAAGGTGGCCATACACTGGTCGATTTGCCATCTGTGGTGGTCCCCCCCCCCACATACATTACCTGCTCCGCCGGCGCGTGTCCGGGATGTCACCGCTGTCTTCTTCTCCGCTGGGCTCCGGGTTCCGGCAGGCTTCACTTCTTTCTGTCCCGGGAAGTTTAAACAGTAGAGGGCACTCTACTGTTTAAACTTCCTGCCGAGACAGGAAGAAGTGAAGCCTGCTGGACTCGGACCCCAGCGCGAAGACGGAGCAGCAGTGATGTGGAGTGGTGGTAATGTATTGCCGCTGTATTGCGTTGGTCGTCGGGCATTCGAACGCCGCTATCGACGCACTCCCGACCGGCCGACCATCGAGAAAAATCTTCCGCACAGACGGCTCGACGGGAACGATTGATTTCGGACGGAAACCAATAGTTTGCGTTTGCGCAACGATTTCACAGTAGATTCGATCACAGTGATAGAATCTGCTGTATATCGGCGGGAAAATCGTTAGGTGTATAGGCGCCTTAAGGGCTCTGCTTCTGACACAGGAGACCAGGGTTAAAATCTCGGCTCTGCCTGTTCAGTAAGCAAGCACCAATTCAGTAGAAGACCTTAGGAAAGTCTCCCCAACACTAATACTGCCTTTAGAGCGTGTCCTAGCCGCTTTGTTCGCCAGGAGAAGAGAACGATATTAAATGTTATTTGTCTTGTCTAGTGTCAGTTTGCTGCCAATCCTTGGATTTGAGCAGGTGTTGCTTTATTAACAGGCAAATTCTTACAGGAAGAATTCTTCCAGTAAAGTTAACACTATTCTCTCCAAAACCACAATAAGGCCTAGTGCACACCAGAGCGGTTCGGCTGCAGTTTGCGATCCACTTGCGGGTGCGGATCTGCTAGGGTAATGTATTTCAATGGGCTGGTGCACACCAGAGCGGGAGGCGTTTTGCAGAAACGCATACTCCCAGGCTGCTGCAGATTTTAGATTGCGGATGCGTTTCTGTCTCAATGTTAAGTATAGGAAAAACGCAAACCGCTCTGAAAAACGGCACTTCAGAGCGGTTTGCCAGGCGTTTTTTGTTACAGTAGCTGTTCAGCAACAGCTTTACTGTAACAATACATGAAATCTACTATACCAAAACCGCTACACAAAACCGCAAAACGCTAGCTGAAACGCTGCAGAAAAATAAGAAAAAGCGTTTCAAAATCTGCTAGCATTTTGTGGATCTGCTAGCGGTTTTTGGTGTGCACCAGGCCTAACTGTTTATCCTATACAGGGAGTGCAGAATTATTAGGCAAGTTGTATTTTTGAGGAATAATTTTATTATTGAACAACAACCATGTTCTCAATGAACCCAAAAAACTCAATATCAAAGCTGAATATTTTTGAAAGTAGTTTAGTATGTTTTTAGTTTTAGCTATTTTAGGGGGATATCTGTGTGTGCAGGTGACTATTACTGTGCATAATTATTAAGCAACTTAACAAAATTCAAATATATACACATTTCAATTATTTATTTTTACCAGTGAAACCAATATAACATCTCAACATTCACAAATATACATTTCTGACATTCAAGAACAAAACAAAAACAAATCAGTGACCAATATAGCCACCTTTCTTTGCAAGAACACTCAAAAGCCTGCCATCCATGGATTCTGTGAGTGTTTTGAGCTGTTCACCATCAACATTGCGTGCAGCAGCAACCACAGCCTCCCAGACACTGTTCAGAGAGGTGTACTTTATTCCCTCCTTGTAAATCTCACATTTTATGATGGACCACAGGTTCTCAATGGGGTTCAGATCAGGTGAACAAGGAGACCATGTCATTAGTCTTTCTTCTTTTATACCCTTTCTTGCCAGCCACGCTGTGGAGTACTTGGACGCGTGTGATGGAGCATTGTCCTGCATGAAAATCATGTTTGTCTTGAAGGATGCAGTCTTCTTCCTGTACCACTGCTTGAAGAAGGTGTCTACCAGAAACTGGCAGTAGGACTGGGAGTTGATCTTGACTCCATCCTCAACCCGAAAAGGCCCCACAAGCTCATCTTTGATGATACCAGCCCAAACCAGTACTCCACCTCCACCTTGCTGGCGTCTGAGTCGGACTGGAGCTCTCTGCCCTTTACCAATCCAGCCACGGGCCCATCCATCTGGCCCATCAAGACTCACTCATTTTATCAGTCCATAAAACCTTAGAAAAATCAGTCTTGAGATATTTCTTGGCCCAGTCTTGACGTTTCAGCTTGTGTGTCTTGTTCAGTGGTGGTCATCTTTCAGCCTTTCTTACCTTGGCCATGTCTCTGAGTATTGCACACCTTGTGCTTTTGGGCACTCCAGTGATGTTGCAGCTCTGAAATATGGCCAAACTGGTGGCAAGTGGCATCTTGGCACCTGCACGCTTGACTTTTCTCAGTTCATGGGCAGTTATTTTGCTCCTTGGTTTTTCCACACGCTTCTTGCGACCCTGTTGACTATTTTGAATGAAACGCTTGATTGTTCGATGATCACGCTTCAGAAGCTTTGCAATTTTAAGAGTGCTGCATCCCTCTGCAAGATATCTCACTATTTTTGACTTTTCTGAGCCTGTCAAGTCCTTCTTTTGACCCATTTTGCCAAAAGAAAGGAAGTTGCCTAATAATTATGCACACCTGATATAGGGTGTTGATGTCATTAGACAACACCCCTTCTCATTACAGAGATGCACATCACCTAATATGCTTAATTGGTAGTAGGCTTTCGAGCCTATACAGCTTGGAGTATGGCCCAGTGCACACCGAGCGGTTTTTGGAGCGATCCGCCGGCCGCATCCGCCTGGAAAAACGCTTGGCTAATGTATTGCAATGGGATGGTGCACACCGGCGGTTTGAGTTTTTTGCCAAGCCGCAAACGCGCCTCCTGCTGCGCGTTTGCGGATTTCTGAAGCGTTTCGTCCTCAATGTAAAGTATAGGAAAAACGCAAACCGCTCTGAAAAACGCTACTTCAGAGCGGTTTGCCAGGCATTTTTGTTACAGTAGCTGTTCAGTAACAGCTTTTACTGTAACAATATGTGTAATCTGCTACACAAAAACGCACCCAAAACCGCTAGGTATGTTTAGAAAACCTCTCTAAACATACCTAGAATCGCTCTGAAATCAGCTCCCAAAACCACTAGCGTATTGCCGATCTGCTAGCGGTTTTGGTGTGCACTGGGCCTAAGACAACATGCATAAAGAGGATGATGTGGTCAAAATACTCATTTGCCTAATAATTCTGCACTCCCCGTATTATCTTTGTCTGCTTAAAATAATAAGAAGAAAAAGGAGAGCAGAGGAGTGTTACCTTTTACAGCTAATATTCGTTGAAAGACAAACCTTTTTTAGAAGAGCAAAATTACAGTTAAGGTAGCCATGCATCTAGCGATGATGGGCAGATTCGACCAAGAGACACATCTCTCTCTAATCAAATCTGATTAGAGAGAGAGAGCTGTCGGCTGCCCATACACCACAGGCTGATTCCAATTTCATGCTGAAATTGATCAGGAATCCGCCTTGTGCGCTGCATCTGCTGCCTCGACGACGCCTTCTCCCCGAATGTATAATGAGCCCCCACCGGGGGCGTAGCAATAGGGGTTGCAGAGGTAGCCACCGCATCAGGGCCCTTGGGCCAGAGGGGCCCCGAAGGGCCCTCCCTCAACTACAGTATTAGCTCTGTATTGGTCCTGTGCTCATAATAATCACTTCTATAAATACTTTGAATAGTGGTAATCATTAACAAACTGTTCCCCATCCCCTTCTTGCACCTCACACACTGTAGTTGCCATTGGCAGGTTTTGGTGCGCCATATCAATTGCTATGTATAGAGTGCTTAGGGGGCCCATTGTAAAACTTGCGTCGGGGCCCACAGCTCCTTAGCTTCGCCACTGAGCCCCCCGGTGCACTATACTTTTCCTGTCCCCTGCTTGTCTGCTGCTAGCTCTTGCTCCATACATGCGCCCCATGTTGTTCATCCCAATATCGCTTGCCGTTAACGCCAAGTATATGATCAAGCAAGCCCGAGGCACCAGGAAAGCAAGGGGAGGGCTGTAAGCAGCAGGATGGCAGTAGCAGTTAGCCCGCTGAACATTCGTTCTGCTACACTGAATTTGCACATAGCGGTGGGCGGCTACAAACAGCTGGATTTGGCATTCGAGGGATGAAGGGGCAGTGAACGGGCACTTACAGTGATCTCTGAGCTGCCTGTCACTCACCGGATGTGCCACTCGCCAAAGAGCATATGATCTAATCCCTGCTATCCTGTCACTTACTGTCCTCAGAGGACCTTATAATATAAATCTACAATCCAATCCCTGCCGGGTTGGGGGCAAATTTGGAATGCTGTCGGTCCTAGGGCAACTGGTGATAGTGGGCCTTGGGTGTTAAAAAAAAAGTACAAAGCCGGCCCTGCCTGTTGCTCTTTAGTTAAGCCACTGGTTCGTAAAGCATAGTAAAGGAAACACTTTTTGGAAGAAATGGTAATAGGTGAATTGAGGTCTTGCTCACCATAGGTGCCCACACCTGCGACTGTTACAGACTTTGTTATCGACCTGTGGAAGCAGGTTAGTACCCGTGAAACGCATTGTCTTTACACTGTCAGGGTGCTGGAGTGTAATGGGAGACATTCTATGTGCCCTTAGTCCCACAACCAACAACTATGGCATGTTAGGGAGGAATGTACTTCATTCCCCTACACAATGGATGTTACAATCAGAGACGCCACCCTCTACATTTACAGTAACTTTCTTTTGTCATGGAATGTACTGTTATTTTTATGGCGGTTAGTGTAGAATACCAAAAGCTGTCTGCAGAATTCTTCAATAAAAATCAAGAAAAGTTGAACTCACCTCTATGATGGGATAGTAACAGTAGCTCTCATAGGAGCTGCCTGCGGGAAAATGCCCAAACATATGAAAATCGGGTATGAAGGGGTTAAAGCGCTCTCTTTTCTTATTGTCTCTTGTGTCTACAGGGGTAACACCCATCTTCTCCATACAATAACCCAATTCCAGATCCTCCACAGACGATCTGTGAGTGCACACTCCCTTGCTAAATCCGTCTATAAAGCGTTGTAGGGCCTCCTTGCTGAGGACATAACCAGCTCCACCACTCATGTAGCCTTGATCGACAAAAGGTTTAAAACGTTTGCCAAAATAGACTGGCTGGTCAGTTGTGTAATTGGAAAGCATCAATCGCAAGTTCTCTATAGCCACATAGGTGTCATCATCGGCCTTCAAGAACCAGTCAGCTTCGTGAAAGTGATGCTTGTGTATGTATTGGAAGGCCCGAATGGTTTTCCAGTAGAGTTGCTCTCTTCCCTCTTGGACGTCCAACCCAATGGTGGGGAAACTCTCACTGGTGGCAGAACTCATGAATAAAACCTTATTGCAGTGACGAGCCCAGGTGTTCTTCACGTGGATGGTTCTAGACTCCAAATGCTGTGGTGCCGTCATAACCCAACACAACACCCGTACTTTATGGAAAAGTTCCTCCCTCACGATGTCATCTAAAATATCCAAACAAAAAGACATTAGTAAAAAGCAGTCACCGCTGATTGCATGAATTTGAAATGTTTGAAATTAAAGGGGCACTACAGTGAAAAACTGTAAAATGTAATATATGTGCAAACATATACAAATAAGAAGTACATTTTTTCCAGTGTAAAATGAGCCATAAATTACTTTTCTCCTATAATGCTGTCACTTACAGTAGACAGAAGAAATCTGACAGACGTGACAGGTTTAGGACTAGTCCATCTCTTCATAGGGGATTCTCAGCAAGGCTTTTATTCTTTATAAAGATATTCCCTAAAAAGGATTTAAACAATGATGCTGGCCAGCCTCCCTGCTCACTACACAGTTTTTTGGCAGTTGGACGGAGCAACTGCCATTCACTAAGTGCTTTTGAAAAAAAATAGATCCCTGAGAATCCCCTATAAAGAGATGGACTAGTCCAAAACCTGTCAGTTCTGTCAGATTTCTACTACCTACTGTAAGTGACAGCAACATAGGAGAAAAGTAATTTATGGCTCATTTTACTCTGGGAAAAAGTACTCCTTATTTGTATATGTTTGGACATATTTAACATTTTACAGTTTTTCGCTGTAGTGTCCTTCTGTAGTGTAACTTCTTGTTGCTAGACATTACACAAAAGACCACAGGATATTACACAAGCTCCTTTTTGCACACCTTAAATTGAAATTCATGCAAAAGGTTTTTTACATTTTTAGCGCTTACAAATGAAAATTTTACTTGTAGAGCAGGGCTAGAGGGGAGTGGCCAAATGACACATGATGGATTATTTAAACAAAGCCCACTCCACATAAATGTTCTGCAATATGAACATACTGCAATAAAGTACTATTATGTGCCTCTAGATTTCTACTGACTTAACCCCTCAACTACCCCCCTCCCCCATCATAGAGCAGTGGATCCTCCTACTTTACCTTTATCCAGCGAAGCGACAGGTCCTTTCTCCTCTCTTCGCTGTAGCCGCTGTACAGCCTATCTCCTTGTGGCTCCCATCTCTGCATGTCATGTGACATACATCAGGAGTCACAAGGAAATAGACTGTACAGTGGCTACAGTGAAGAGAGGAGTGAGGACCTGTTGCTCTGCCTGTAGAAAGTAAAGTATGAGGCTTCGCTCTGCACTTAGGCACAGGATCGGGCCCCCTTAGCCCCAGAGGTTACAGGGGCTTTTGTTAGGCCCCTGCCTGTGCACTTGGCTCCCTAGGAGGGAGTGCAGCTTCCCCAGCCCTCAGAGTGAGTTCAGCTCTCAGGCCTGGTGCACACCAAAAACCGCTAGCAGATCCGCAAAATGCTAGCAGATTTTGAATCGCTTTTTGTTATTTTTCTGCAGCGTTTCAGCTAGCATTTCGCGGTTTTGTGAAGCATTTTTGGTGTAGTAGATTTCAGATATTGTTACAGTAAGGCTGTTACTAAACAGCTTCTGTAACAAAAACGCCTGCAAAACCGCTCTGAACTGCCGTTTTTCAGAGCGGTTTGCGTTTTTCCTATACTTAACATTGAGGCATAAACGCAACCACAATCCAAAAAATGCCTCACCCCGGGAGTATGCATTTCAGCAAAACGCCTCCCGCTCTGGTGTGAACCACCCCATTGAGATACATTGACCAAGCGTATCCGCAGCCGCAAGCAGCTGCAGAAACGCTGAAAAAGCCGCTCGGTGTGCACCAGCCCTCAGTCTCTGGCATGTCGGTCACAAAAAACATAACAAAAAAAATTTCACGGAGTTTGTTTATATCACAAGGTCTACAGTGATCAAAAATAGGCTTTAGAATTCTAATTCATTGCTATGGGTTATTGACTTTTTCACATTGATATGAAACAATTTTATTTTTTGATTTAAAACAACAAAGTATCTCACCTTCCTTTGGAGACTATGAGACACAAGCAACTAAGTTGCAGCAACAAGACTTCAGTACAGTTCAGTGTAGATTTCAGTGATTGCAAGCAGTATGGTGTCAATCTCTAGTCAGATACTGAGCATGGTGGCATGCAACAGGTTGAGGCCCGATTCCAGAAATGAGCTCCGGAAAAATTCGGATGAAAGCCTAATGAGTTTCATTCATTCAGTTTCATCCTCTAACTAGTGCAGGTGTGCGTGTGTGCGTGTGTGCGTGTGTGCGTGTGTGCGCGTGTGCGTGTGTGCGCGTGTGTGCGTGCGTGCGTGTGTTTAAACTTACCCGGCAGCCTCCTTCGTTAACCCATTTCACGCTGCGCTCCAAGCCGTGGTCACATGACTACAAACACTTCCTCCTTCCGGGTTGAAGGAGGAAGTGTAGTAGTCACATAATGTGGCTTGGAACGCAGCGTGGGACGGGTTAAAGAAAAAGGCTGCTGGGTAAGTTTAACACATCCAAAGCTTTAAATATATCCCCTGGAGCACCATCAAACCCATCATCTTCAAATGGAAAGAACATGGTACCACAACAAACCTGCCAAGAGAGGACCGCCTGAAACACACACTGGCTAACGAGTGCCTTAACCTCCTGAGCGTTTCACCGCTCAGGGGGTTTTGCTAGCCTGAGTCCCCATAGTTAATTTATTAGATCAAATGGCTGCAAAAGGATTAGCTAGCACTAGGCTAGCTTGTATAGGTGGCCAGCACCCCCCGATCACCATTTACACATTACCCAGCCTGGTTCCAGCGATGGCCGCAGCCTTCCCGCGCAGCTCTGGTCTTCTCTGTGGGGAGGATTGTACATGACGTCTCCAACGTCATGCGCAGTCGCGATCCTCCCCATAGAGAAGACTGTAGCTGTGCAGGGAGGCTGCGGCTACTGCTGGAACCAGACTGGGTAATGTATAAACGGCTGGATGGGGTGATCGTGGGCGGTCAGGGGGGGGGGGGCTGGCCACCTATACAAGCTAGCCAAGTGCTAGCTAAACATTTTGCAGCCATTTGATCTAATAAATTAATCATGTGGGACTCCTGAGGCTACCGAGCGGTATGCCTGACAGTGTCAGGCATACCGCTCAGGAGGTGAATCAGAGAGGCAGCACAGAGAGCAAAGGTAACCCAGCAGGAGTTGCAGAGTTCCACACTAGAGACTGGAGTATCTGTCCATAGGACCATAATAAGCCATGCACTCCACAGAGCAGGGCTTTAGTTTCCAGAAAAAAAGCCCTTGCTTTGCATTACAAATAAGGCACATTTTGAGCTTGCCAAAAGGCATGTTGGCAACTCCCCTAATGTTTGAAGGAAGATGCTCTAGTCAAATGAGACTAAAAATTGAGCTTTTTGCCCACCAAGGAAAATGCTATGTCTGGTGCAAACCCAACAAATCCCATCACCCCAAGAACATCATCGCTACAGTGAAACATGGTGGTGGCAGGATCATGTTATGGGGAGGTCTTCAGGAGCAGAGACAAGGGAGTTGGTAAATACAGGAATATTCTTGAGCAAAACCTGTGTCAGTATGCCAGACTAGGATGGAGGTTCATCTTCCAGCGGGACAATGACCCAACGCATAGTGCTAAATCAACACTTGAGTGGTTTAAAGTATAAGAGAAATGTAGTTCCAGCCCCTAGAAGTCATTTGTGCCCCTCTCTGCAGCTTCGGTCTTCTCCGGGGTCCCACTGGCATCCTCTAAGGATCGCCGACCCCCAATGGATTGGCATCTTCTGCCCATGCATGGGTGCGTGCAAGAGCCCGCTTCACCAGGAGCATGCTGCACAGTACGCTCCCGGTGACATGGGCGAATTCTAGCATTGGGCAGACGCATGCGCAGGAGGCGCTGATCCATCAGGGGTTGGCAATCCTTACAGGCTGCCAGTGGGAACCTGTAGAAGACCGGAGCTGTGGCGAGAGACACAAATGACGTCTAGGGGCTGGAAGAGGCCCCAGGTAAGTAAAACTACATTTCTTTTCTTGCTTCACTTATCCTTCAAGGGGAAACATTTAAAATGTAGGAATCGCCTAGTCAAAGTCAATCCAATTAAATTAAAATAAAGTTGAAGATTGCTTTTCACAAGCGCAAACCATCCAACATGAAGGAGCTGGAGCAGTTTTGTCATGAGGAATGGGCAAAAATCCCAGAGGTAAGATGCGGCAAGCTCATAGAAACTTATCCAAAGAGACAAGGTGGCTCCACAAAGTACTGATTTTAGAGGCTGCAAAACATGAAAAATGGGGGAGGGGGTAAATACTTTTGCAAAGCACTGTATTTATGCCCCTAGCCTGACTGCACAGGCATCACTCAGACACCCTGCTACACACAACTAGTTTGTGATAGGCAAACGTTTTGTTTCAGAGCTAACAAGCTATTTAGATTCAATAAGGAAGAGGAAGTTGGGGTTAATAAATCACTGCTGGAAGCTGTGATATGCTAATCGTGATGTCTGCTCCTTGGGTGGAGCCAATAAACAAACTAGGATCATTTTTTGTGCAACGACGATCTTGGACAATTTGAGTTATATGTGAGCGTGTCTTGCGCGTCATACTTGTTTCCATTTTTTATCATGAAATATAGGCAAATAACTGTAAAGATGAAAGAAAAGGCTATAGTTACCCCGTATTATAGTGAAATTGGCTGTCTTCCTCCAGTACAATACACGGTATGGTAACAGCAGATGACTGATGTCTATTGTATCGCTGGTCCAGAGGAACGTTATAACAAAGCCCACAACAAAGCCAAAACTGCACGGCAGCCAAGATATCTGAGCTCCACAACAAGACATTTCCCAGTTCTGTGGAAATAATAATAATAATAATAAAATATATATATAGTGTAACAGGATGTAAGATGGATATCAAATACGGTAAAAAAAAAAAAGTTGATGACAGTCCGAAACATGGTGTCAGTGATATAGCAGCACTGAAGCAATTTTTCGACTAGACAATAGATTGTAGAGAGAATAGAGAGAGCCAGCGCACACCAAAAAGCACTGGCGTAATCGCAAATGCTCAGCGCTTTTTGAGGCGACTTTTTCACAGTGATTCTGGGCATTTGCCTAGCAATTCTCTAATCATGCCTAGCGATTTTTGGAGCATTTGTGTAGCGTTATTTTTTTTTTTTTTTACAGTAGAGCTGAAACTGAACAGCTTCTGTAACAAAAATGTTTGGAAAAGTGCTCTGTTCTAGTGCTTTTCCACTTTCCTATATTTAACATTGAGGCTGAATCACCTCAGAAAAGTGCAAAAATGCTGCAGAACACGGGAGAAAAAAAAAAAAAAAAAAAAAAAAAAAAAAAAATCACATCGCTTTGGTGTGATCCATCCAATTCAAATACATTAGCCAAGCACTTTTCAAAGCGCTAGCGTTTTTAAAGGTGCTCAGAAGCGCTCTTGGTGGAGGGGGAGAGGGACCTGCCAGCAGTAAAGAGGTCTCCTATGATGCATTCCAGAATGTAAATCAGAGAGAGGAAAGATTTACAATGGTAAAAATAATTATTGTAAAAATTACGCATTTTCATTACGTTATTTTTACTGTAGATCCTCTTTAACCATTTCAGCCTGCGGGTATTTTTCACCTTATGGACAAGAGGAATTTTCCCCTTTCACCGCTCCTCCCTTTCATTCCCCAATAACTTTTTTACTACTTATCACAAATAAATGATCTATACCTTGCTTTTTCTGCCCTGAATTAGGCTTGCTTTGGGTTGTACATTATGCCAAGTATTATTTTATTCTAAATGCATTTTAATGGGTTAAGTAAGAAAAAAATTGGAAAAAAAAATTATTATTATTTCTCAGTTTTCGGCCATTATAGTTTTAAAATACTACATGCTACCGTAATTAAAACTCACACATTTTATTTGCTCATTTGTCCCAGTTATTGCAACGTTAAAATTATATCCCTAGTATAATGTATGGTGACAATATTTTATTTGGAAATAAAGGTACATTTTTCAGTTTTACATACATCGCTAATTTCTATACATTTATAATAATATTTCCCTCTTGAGATACATATTATTTTTATTCCCTAAAGTCTATAGATGTAATTTTACTATTTGGCCACAAGATGTCCCTGCGGAGCAAAATACTAAGTAGTGTACAAGTACGCTACAAGGGAAACAATGTGTTGCTACATTATAACTAGGGAAGTGACGCTGGCTTCAGTGGAACCCTACATCACAGGTGGGCTGCGGGTAGATTAATAAAAGGAGACAAAGTTCCCATTCATAAATCTAACGATCAGGAGGCGGAAATCATCAGCGGGAGGAAGCGCGGCCGCTCTATTTAAGAATAAACACTGTTTTTGAGCAAAACCAGTGTTTATTCTCAGCGGATATGTTCGGATTGGCACAGGGGACCCTGCAGCCAATCCCCCCTGCTACTAGCAACATCATGATTGCAGGCATTTGCCTCTCACGATCTCGTGCAAACACCCCCAAACTGCAGGGACCTGACTAGCGCGTCCCTGTGCAAAATCTTGTCAGAAATGGAAGGAATCATTGTAAGAAGAAAATAGTGAGCTTCTGAGAGGAACTGACGGCAAGGTAAGTATGTAATATTTATTTAAAGCTACATCATGTGTTAATTGTACTCGGTTCAGGTCCAATTTAAAGTGTACCTGAAGGCAAGGTCTGTCATGTGACAAATGGTGATCTCACCCAAGGGATCGAGAGCCTCCAATGACCAGAAGAAAATGGGCAGCGAGCATCCAGATCCCAGGGGAAGGCAAGTTAAAACCGCTGCTGCACTGTCTGCACATATCTCCCGTCAGCTTGTTAATTGTCTGTTTGCCATCAGCCCTGACCGCAACCTTCCTACTAGATTCAGGCTCCTCTTTAGCCTGAACTACTTCATGTTGCAGCACCTCTGGTTTTCCTCCATCATCAGTCTTTGGGGTTGTGACCTGGGGGTTGACAGGCAGCCCGTTGCCCACTAGTGATGGTGGCCCATTATGCCTTACTGGTGCTCTGGTAAAGACTCATAGCCACTTAGATGCCTTGGAGGGCACACACCTGCCTTTCCTTTTCATTAGTTAATTGCAACCATTTTGTAATGGCCATTAAATATTTTAATAATTAAATACAAAAGTTTGCTTTCTTAAAACAGAAAGAATTTGCAATAATTTAGGTTGGAGTGAGCTTGAGATGTCTCCCAGTGCATCACTGCTGAATATATGCAAATTAACCATTGTTGCCCTTAGAAGCTAGACACACCTCCAGAACCACACCACTGGAATACAATTATGTGTCAACTTGATTTATTTGTACAGAGCCATAATAATCCAACATACATACAGACTGTTTCAGATTGTTTGACCCTCATCAGTGCATGGCATGGATTAATTTGGCTCTAGTGTAAGGGGCTACAATGGTCCTAAAAGTTCCCTCTGGGTGTTTCAAGCCCTACTTCATAGAGACATATTAATCCATGCCATGCACTAATGAGGGTCAAACAATCCGTAACAGTCTGTATGTATGTTGGATTATAAAGGCTCTGTACAAATTAACAAGCTGACACATCGTTGCATTCCAGCGGTTCTGGAGGTGTGTTTAGCTTCTAAGGGCAACAATGGTTAATTTGCATATATTCAGCAGTGATGCACTGAGAGACATCTCAAGCTCACTCAAACCTGAATTATCGCAAATTCTTTCTGCTTTAAGAAAGCAAACTTTTGTTTTCCATAGCATTTTAGTAAGGGGGCTTTTAGGACCATTGTAGTCCCTTACACACTCCAATGAGTTCTGGGTCACCATGAGCTTGCTGGATAGTCTGTACCAATAATTAAATAGAAAATACACTAAAATATTGTAACCCTTTAAGGTACACAAGGTATTGTACAATTGCTTACTATCTTTACTGGTCACTTTACTTACTGTATATGAAGGACTGGTGCCATCTGTCTGCCATTCTCACCCACTTTTTCCTAAGATCTTACTTATCTGCAGGTTAGTGTTACCAGAAATCATTCCCTCTTCTTGCAAAGCTCTTTTTGTCTGTGCGAAAGACAAGGAACTAATTCCCACCTCTTGTGATGACTTATGGCAGAATCTGGAAGACTTCTTTAATAAGGGAGCCTTTAGCTGTCCACGGTCCACCGCCCCCTGGGGTTTGGAAGGAGTATAGCGGGATATCGGTACCCATTCCCCTAATCATTATATGCCTCATTTGCTTATATAAATCACTGCTTTTGTAAACTCAATGAAAAAAAATAAAAAAGGAAACAAAGGCAAGTTCTTACTGGGCTTGGTACTGTATGTACTCAGGTTTATCCCATGTCAGTTCAGGAACGCTTTAAAGGACAACTGTAGTGAGAAGAAAATGGAGGCTGCCATATTTATTTCCTTTTAAACAATACAATTGCCTGGCAGCCCAGCTGGTCTGGTTGGCTGCAGTGGTGTCTGAATCACAACAGAAACAAGCATGCCACTAATCTTGTCAGATTTGACAATAATAATTTAAATCGCTAGGCTTACTTCTTTAACATAGAAATCGCAGTAGGTATTTTCCACTAACGCAATTAATTTTTTTACAAAGCGCAATCACTTTCTGGAGCAATTTTGAGAGTGATTTTTCAATGCAAATGCATTGTGTATGTAAAATCGCAATTGCTTAACTAAATTAATGAAAAATCACAATCGCTGGCATTTGTGATTAGCAATTGTTAGTGGAAAATGGCCCTATTAGAAGCAAAGGATCTGCAGGATAGCCAGGCACCTGGTATTGCTTAAAAGGAAATATACCGATATATGGCAGTCTCCATATCCCTCTCAGCTTCTACCTGAGGAAGATTCTTATTGGTCAGGCCACTGGGTCAATGAAAATCCTCAGAAGAAAATTTAAAGATGCCTTTTGCCAAAGCTTTCTTTTCTCCTCACTGGGTTGCAATATAGAACTTTTGGTAAACTCTGGCAAAAGCATTTTTTCTATCTCCTGCGAGGGTTATCTATTCAATATTGTGGCAATCAATCAGAATTCTTCCTGTAAAAAGAATTAGGCTAGGTTCACAGTGGTCGGTTACATAACTTACGCATTATAATGAGAGAGTGAACAGCAATGGAGACTGTACATAGACTTAAATACAAAGCCTGCATGTAGTGAGTTGGAATAATGTGATCGGTTACTGTGAACAGGCCTACAGAATTGTATGGGTAGTGAGTTGACATGCAGAATTATTCTGCAACACAACTGACCACCGTGAACAGGGCTTTAAGAAAACAACTGTAATGAACGATGGAGAGGCAGCGGCGGGGAACAGCGCTACCACCGCAGCTGCCTCCAGCTCTCTGCCTAGCAATGTATTCGTGCCTCGGGCGTCTAGCACGCCGAGGACGGGTCTGTCAGCCGCACATAAGGTCGCATTGTCGCGTGCGCGCGCACAGACAGGACCTTTATGCGGGGAGGAGGCGCGTCAGCTGACCGGCCGATCGGCTGACGTCAGAGGAGACGCTCGCCGCTCCTCATTGGCTGATTAGAGGGGGAGTGCCGAAGGGGTCTCCTCTGCCTTATAAGCCTAGCTGATTCATTCGCAACTTGTCTGCTGTTGCGAATACTTTGTGTTAGCGCTCAGACCTTAGATAGTTCCGGTGTGCTTTGATCCGGGAGGAAACCGGGAATTTCACACAAGATAGAAATTATTTGATAGCTGTTAATATACTTCATTACTGTACTAACAGATTCAAAGATAAAACAGCAATGTGTGCACACAATGAGGCCTTGTGGAAAAACAGGTACAAACTTGAAACCGACACAGCTCTTGCAACTTCTCTGTGCCTCCACGTTTAAGAATACAACAGTCCAATCTTGTTCATCACAGGCAAAGAAAAACGTGGGCACCAGTAAAATGCACACCTCTGGTTTTAATGATGCATAGCAGCAAACATTCCAACAGATTTGACAGCAAATAGGCAATACTTCACCCCATCCAGGTGCACCCAGCATAGAGACCCCTCGGTCAACAATTGTTTCACATCAGAGATGCATCATCAAGGACCCTTCAGATCTTGGCAGTGTGGGACAGAGCTCCACGCCAGCAAGACAGCGCTTCCCTTTTAAAGAACTTCCGGGTGCGCTCACATGATCCCGCCAGCCAATCAGATTCTCCTGTACGCATGACACGGCCGCATGCGTACAAAAATACGCATGCGACATATGGGTTGGCTGCCTCCCACGGCTGAGTGTCGCATACCATGCGTCCATTCATCCGCGTGGGATACTTCATTACTGTGTTATTATCTGTGTATGACTCTGGCTCGTTCTGACTACTCTTCCACTCAGTGATTCTGTACTTCTGCCCATCTGATCTTGCTGCAAACTCTGCCTGTTTATATCTTCCTGCCTCTGCCTTCCGATTTTGTACTGCATCTGTCCGTCTGTTGCCAACTCGATCAGTCTGACCACTCTACTCTCACCAGAGGGCCCCTTGACTCTGGTGAGGGGTTCTGTACTGTGAGTACCCACCAGCTCCTCTAGGGAGGTTTAAGCTAAACCTATCAGTACTACTGTTGCACCAATCACTATACTTGCTATTAGCTATCTCATCAGCTGTCTGGTATATCTGTATTATAGGTGATACTGCAGATCACCTGATAATCAGAACTCTGTTCATGCTGACACAAATCGTTACAACAACATAATAAAAATAAATAAAAAATGTATTACAAAGTAGCAGCAATTTGAGCTTTGTACCAGACTAACACAGATGAAAAGTTTAGCACATCTGTCAGAGGAAAGGACAGTCTGAATAAAAAACAAAATGGGTTGATCAACGTATAGCTGGGAGGAGGACATTTTTTGCACGGCATTCTTTCTTAAAAAGGAGCCTTAGGTGAGAGGCAGATGAAGGCTGACAAATTTGCCTTTACACAATGCAAACTATCTGTCAGGCACGCAGGGCCGGATTAACACACTAAGCACCTCAAGCAGCTGCTTGGGGCCTCAGTCAGAGTGTAATGGGCCCCATCAGCATGTAATCAGGCTCTTCACTGTTCCTCCTTTTTCCTCCTGGCAGGAGGGGAATCACACTCACACTTAGCAGCCTGGCCCTAGCAAATGACACTGATAACAGCTGAAAGCAGAGGGGCTTTTTAAATTAACCTCTTCAGTAGCACAGGCTGTATTGTAGTGTGCCTGTCTGTGCTGTTTTCCAGTTACAGGCGTCTCTTGGTCACTGAGGGCAGGAGCTGTGACACCATGTGGAGAGTAGAGATGGCCTGAACCATTCGCCGAGCGAATCTCTCTGTGCCCTGTACTACTTCCGGGTTGCTATGACCCGTAGTAGTACGCCTGCGCTGGCCCGGCGGTGCACGTCTTTGATAGCGTGCCTGTTGCCGGACAGTCTCTGCGCATGAGCGTGACGTCACTCATGACGTCACACACATGCACAGAAAGTGCCCGGCAACAGCAGCGCGATCTAGGACACGCACCGCCGGGCCAGTGCAGGCGTACTACTCCGGGTCATAGCGACCCGGAAGTAGTACAGGGCACAGAGAGACAGAGATGTTCGCCGGCGAACAGTTCGGGAACCGTTCGCGACATCTCTAGTGGAGAGAGCATGGACAGGCATACACAGAATACAGCCTTTGCTGCCTGAGGGGATAACCTATAGCCCTGCTGCTTCCAGGTAGGTAAGGTGAAGGGGACAACTTGTAGAAAAAGTGCAGCTACAAAGAGCGTATTAAACAAAGTAAATTGGGCTGGGCAAACTTTATCAGCCCCCTCCCCCCCAATTAGATGTATCAGTTGCTGTCTGAATTATTATTATTTAGTATTTATCTAGCACCGACATCTTCCACAGTGCTGTACAGACTATATACAGTTTTGTCACTAACTGTCCCTCAGAGGAGCTCGCAATCTAAACCCTGCCATAGTCATGTGTCTGTATTGTAGTCTAGGTATATACAGTATATATGTATGCCAATGTAGGGGGAAGCCTATTAACTTATCTGTATGTTTTAGGGATGTGGGAGGAAACCAACATGCCCAGAGGAAACCCACGTAGATATGGGGAGAATATACAAACTCCTTGCAGATGTTGACCTGGCTGGGAATCAAACCGGGGACCCAGCGCTGCAAGGCGAGAGCGCTAACCACTACGCCATCGTGCTGCCCTGTATCCCCATCCCTCAATCCAATGGAACAAGGGGCCACACACCTGCCTTTCATTCAAACTGCTCACACCAGAGCCTTCTCACCTGTCCAGAAGGAGCACTACCATTCTTTATGCTGCGTCCTCTCACCTATAATAATAAATATATATATATATATATATATATATATATATATATATATATATATATATATATATATCTATCATTCAGATATTCGAGGGGGGCCCAAATCTGCTACTTTGCTTAGGGCCCATTCAGCCTTAATCCGGCTCTGCAGGCACGACTGATAGGGGAAGGGGGAGGAGATTTCCCCTGGGTTGCCTCTTCTAAAACATTTGAGGCTGGTGTGATGCCCTGACAATTTTAACTACTGTTAGTAGAGCTCTGCATCGTCCCCAGCCACTTGTTTCCAAGCCCCGCCCCATTGTATATACAGTATATGTATTTCTAGCTCATCTAACTTGGGGTTTGAGGGGGAAAGAATTTTTCTCCCCTTTTTGGATGACCCTTCTAATGGACTACCAGCACAGAATTAAAGACTAAATGAGCAGTGTATATGTAAAAAAAAAAACCTGTGTGATCCTACTTTGAGAGGTGAACTGAAAGGGAATAAACAACCAGTCATGCCCATTTTGAGGCATACGTATGAATTGGCAACCGGGAGTTAGCTTATCCTGCTGCACAAGTTCCCGGTGGCGTTAAATACTATTCCCCCTCTAGGTCCCCGTGGATGGTGGGGAATGATGTAATTTGGCTTCCAGCTTTTGCTGGAGGACGGCTTACAGTGTTTTAAATGTAACTTCTGCTCCGTTTTATGACGGCGCCGAAGTTACGCAGTGTGCACCACTATAGCCATAATTCCTATTATGGCCTATGGTGACACCGGCTGCACCCAAATCTCCTGTGCTGTAATTACAGCGATCGCACTTTGAGGGCTGGACACCTCCTAATTGCTATTGTGTTTTTTTATTTGTGTGGGTTGTGTTTGTGTGTTAGAGGGTGGCATGCAGGCTAGACTCCTAGTGATTCTTTTTTTTTTGGGGGGGGGGAGGGGGGGGGAAGAGGGGAGGAGGGGGCACAAGTGACATGCTAGTTTATTTTAAGCCCCCTGGTTGGGGGGGGGGGCTGCTCTATGGGGGGGATATTGGATGCATGCTGCATGTATGAGCAGACACCATACTGAGCAGAGCATGTGAGGAGGTATCTGTGAGAGTACTGGGGGTGTGGGGCAGGCATAGTGAAATATTCAGGGAAGGGGGGAGAGGCAGTTAATGGCAGACAGTGTGGCTGCATTATGGAGGAGGAGGCAAATGTGACATGTAGGGGCATAACTACCTAGTGGCAGGCCCCACTTCTGATGTCTGTTGGCTGCCCTCCCCCCCCCCCCCCCCCCCTCAACCTCATCATAAGGTGGGGGTGCAAACTAGAGATGATGGTCCTGTGGGCATGCAGAGTGACAATGTAGCATTATATGTTACCTGCTCCCAGCAGCAATACAGGTCCTCTTCACACCCCTTTTGTGTATGAGTGCTTTGCCACTCAATATGCAGCTTCTGTCACATGAGGAGGCAGGAGGGAGGTAGGAGGCAGGAAGGGCAGGCTGCAATTGAGGGGAATAGTGAAATAATGGGGTAAGAGTGGATACAGCAACAGGCAGTGTGGCTGATTTATATGGGAGGAGGTGAATACTGAGGCCCCATTCACACTTAGAAACGCAAAACGGCGGAGATTTTTTTCGGGGTTTCGCAGGAGTGATTTTTCCGCAATTTCACATGGAAAAATCACTGAACAGTGCGGCGATTTTGCCGCGATCGCATTTAGCGCTTCTAAAGGACTGAAACGCGATCATCGGTAAATCGCCTGAAAATGGTGCAGGCAACGCATTTGCGTTTCGCGTTTTTGGGCGATTTGCGCCGATTAGCGCACATTGCCCAAGTAAGAACGGGCCCGTAGGGTTTCATTTAACGTTTGAGCGTTTTGCCGAAATCGCGGCAAAACACTCTAGTGCGAATGGGGCCTTAATTTAGGCTCACCAAGTTGATGGGGGAAATGGCTGCATGACTGAGGGGACCCTAAGGGCTCGTTCCCACTGTTGCGACGCGATTTCGGCCGCATTCCGACGCTTGTAAAAACGCATGCGGATGCGTTTCCACATGCGTTTTTACCCGCGATTTCGCATGCGATTTCGCATGGCAGGGTGCCATGCGAAATTAACCATGACACTGCCAGGGCTAAATAAAATTGAAAAAGGTGCGAAATCGCACGCGAAATCGCGGGTAAAAACGCATGTAACAAACGCATGCGTTTTTACTATTAAATACATTAGCGGCGATTCGCACGGATTCCCGACGCAGGCGAAATCGTTGGCTCTTTTGTGCGTTTTTTTCACGCTGAAAAAAACGCACCTCAACAACGCTACAGTGGAAACAGGCCCATCCACTTGTATTACATGTGCGGATCTGCATGCGTTGGACGCATGCAGATTCGCGATAGTGGAAACGAGCCCTCACTGCACACAACACCACACTGAGTACTTAGAGAGGGAAGGCGGTGTATTGTGTGTTGTGTGCTGATTATAGAAAAAAAAAATCCTATCTGCCAAGCATCTGGGAAAGGAAAGCAGATGCAGTGGAGCAGATTATGTAGCTGGTGAGCATTCTTGTTGATCCTTCAATCCTTATCAGCTGGAAGATCCACTCCACTATGCCTGGTGAATTAGTACAGGCTTCGCAGATAGGAATTTTCACAATGCTACTTGTGTGTGTTTGTCACATTATTATACAGCATTAAAGCAGACCTGTAATTAGAGGGGAGCAAGAGCAGGGGCGCCTCTGGCTATTTTGTCACTCCAGGCGAGAAATCCTGGTGTCCCCCCCCCCCCCCCGGAGCGCCCACCCATGAAAATAATCATAGTGCGCCAATGTTTCACCAGAAAATAATCGTAATGCGGCAGTGTTTCACCAGAAATTACACTTATTGCAACAGAGCGAGAGCATCACTAAAAAACACATGTAAATGCGGCAACGTTTTACCCGAAAATACACGTAATGTGGGCAGAGAGGGCACAGAGGGACACAGCAACAGCTGCCTGCAACTTACGCTAAGCAGATGCAGCAGAAGCAAGTAATAGAACACCCACAGGGCAGGGCTTAGTCCGTGGGCAGTGCTTTATTCAGGGGCGGGACTTAATCCAGCAACATGGCCCCCCAGAGGCAATGGCACTCCAGGCAATGTACTGCCTATGCCTAAAACTGCCTAAAATCGCCTGAGCAAAACGCTAGTGTGAATGGGCCCTTAAAGTTATTTCACTTTCTACCCTGCCTGCTGTCTCACCTGTTGGGAATGTCAGTGTTGCACTCAAATAATGTAAAAGAAAAGGATGACCTTTTACACTGTGGGGTTTGAGTGTACACAACTCTCAGAAAGTTATCACTGCCTGGAATCTATATAAATTCTTTATACAACTATTGAGCGACAGAAAAACTTGAAAGTCTGGAAGGCATGGGTGTGTGGATTGTCCCCTTCACTCCCAGTGTCTATCTCCTTAGACAACACATGTAGCACTAGCAATGTCAAGGTTTCACTGGGCACTTCAGTAGCAAACATACACTCCTTGTATTCGTATTCATCCATTATTGTGTCAGGTTAGAAATGGACACAGCCGTTTCACTACATATAGAAGCCCTAGCCTGCAGGAATATACAGAAGCCCTAGCCTGCAGGAATATACTGAGGCCCTAGCATGCAAGAATACACAGAAGCCCTAGCCTGCAGGAATATACAGAAGCCCTAGCATGCAAGAATACACAGAAGCCCTAGCCTGCAGGAATATACAGAAGCCCTAGCATGCAAGAATACACAGAAGCCCTAGCCTGCAGGAATATACTGAAACCCTAGAATGCAAGAATACACAGAAGCCCTAGCCCGCAAGAATATACAGAAGCCCTAGCATGCAATGCAAGAATACACAGAAGCCCTAGCCTTAGGGAATATACTGAGGCCCTAGCATGCAAGAATACACAGAAGCCCTAGCCTGCAGGAATATACAGAAGCCCTAGCATGCAAGAATACACAGAAGCCCTAGCCCGCAGGAATATACAGAAGCCCTAGCATGCAAGAATACACAGAAGCCCTAGCCTTAGGGAATATACAGAAGCCCTAGCATGCAAGAATACACAGAAGCCCTAGCCTGCAGGAATATACAGAAGCCCTAGCATGCAATGCAAGAATACACAGAAGCCCTAGCCTGCAGGAATATACTGAGGCCCTAGCATGCAAGAATACACAGAAGCCCTAGCCTGCAGGAATATACAGAAGCCCTAGCATGCAAGAATACACAGAAGCCCTAGCCTGCAGGAATATACAGAAGCCCTAGCATGCAATGCAAGAATACACAGAAGCCCTAGCCTGCAGGAATATACAGAAGCCCTAGCATGCAATGCAAGAATACACAGAAGCCCTAGCCTGCAGGAATATACAGAAGCCCTAGCATGCAATGCAAGAATACACAGAAGCCCTAGCCTTAGGGAATATACTGAGGCCCTAGCATGCAAGAATACACAGAAGCCCTAGCCTGCAGGAATATACTGAGGCCCTAGCATGCAAGAATACACAGAAGCCCTAGCCCGCAGGAATATACTGAAGCCCTAGCGAATATATGGACCTTTCCACCATTAAAGGGAACCTAAACTGAGAAGGATATGGATTTTACCTTTTAAAATAATACCAGTTGCCTGACTCTTCTGCTGATCCTGTGTGTCTAATACTTTTAGCGACAGCCCCTGAACAAGCATGCGGATCAGGTGCTCTGACTGAAGTCAGACTGGATTAGCTGTATGCTTGTTTCAGGTGTGCGATTCAGCCACTTCTGCAGCCAAAGAGATCAGCAGGACTAACAAGCAACTGGTATTGTTTAAAAGGAAACATCCATATCCCTCTCAGTTTAGGTTCCCTTTAACTAGGGTTTCATCAGGTATGCAAGTGACAGTTTCTGTCCAGTTCGGGACCAGGTCGGACTGGGTCAGACTATAGCATAACCCTCACTGATAATTACAGCCATAAAACACTTTCCTTTCAGTAAATGGCTTCTGAGAGCAGGAAAGAGATCAATAGGGTCAATAATAATTCAAGGATTTGAGCTCTGGCATACTTCAATTAATGTGTCATTGAGCAGAGACAGTGAAACAGTAAAAACTATAAAAACTAGATTTAAATATAAAATAAACTGTGAGATATCTAAAAAAAAAAAAAGTCATTTTTAGGAGACTGAGGATAGATACAATTGTTTTTCTCAGTTTATTTTCACCTCTGATGTCCTTTAGGCTACTTACACACTAATACATTGCGTTTTAGGGGACGTTATGGTTGCATAACGTGCCCCTAACGCAATGCATGGTGGTGCGGGAGAGGACGTTAGAGTGAGCCGCGTTAGGCGGCTCTATCCGCATAAGGTCTCCCAGAGTGGCGCGGATTTACCAGCGGGACCACGTGATGCGGATTGCGGAGCGAGACACTCCGCATCACGTGGTCCCGCTGGCCAATCAGTGGCCGCCAGTGCAGTGCATATTAAGTAGCCATGTGCGCGGCTACTGTAACGGCAACTCCCCACCTCCTCTCCGCTCCCCACTGAGCATGTGCAAACAGTCTAACGTTGAACGCACAGCATGCTGCACTTTCAATACAACGTGCAGCGTTACATGTAACACAACGTGGGCACTGTGAACAGCCCACTTGTGTTACATTGCTGTGCGTTGGGGGAGTGTTACAGGCTGCACTAACGTGCACCTGTAACGTCCCACTGTGAAAGCAGCCTTAAGGTGCGTACACACGCACTACAAAAGGCA
This sequence comes from Hyperolius riggenbachi, assembly GCF_040937935.1. NCBI lineage: Eukaryota > Metazoa > Chordata > Amphibia > Anura > Hyperoliidae > Hyperolius > Hyperolius riggenbachi. Next base: position 130,959,486 of record NC_090647.1, read on the forward strand.
ACGACGGGTCCGCCGGACCCTCCTGCTGGGCGGTCTTTTAGCCGACAGTAGCGCATGTGTATGCGCTGTCGGCGGACTGATAATGCTGTTTCTGAACGATCCGCTCAGCGAAGCAATAACACAAGGAAGTCTAACCACAATCTATCACTTACTGCAATGGAAGGTTCACATTTGCCAGTGTGGAAGACGTTTTTTCCCACTCAAGTTTTGAAAATGTGCAGGGTGAAGAAGTATTACCCACATGTGAAAATCGCATTTAGATTTGAACAAGTTCCTTGACTTATATTTGTTGTGAGTGCTAATACGAACTTGCATGCAAGACAACAAATCGATTGATCTCTGCCTAAGGGTTCATTGCTGCATATGAATAGGCCATGTTCACATCTTTAAATGCAGATGCCTTTCTGTGTAACGTTTGTTTTAACTACGGCCGTTTTTTGACATAGGCAAACCGGACAGATCGCTGAAGTAACAACTGTTGGAGTGGCACTGTAGAGCTATTCTTAGCACACTGATAAAAACGCGCCTAGTTAAAAATGGCGCCGGCAAAAAAATGGCGCCCCCTTCTGCCCGATATATGTTTAAAACGATATTTATCGTTTTAAAGGTTAAAATAGTGCAGACCTTTTGAACGAAATTTATCGTTTTAAAACTTTTTTTTTTGTCCTGCCTGAACGATATTTATCGTTTTAACCCCTACTTTGCTGCCGTTTGGAGAATATCTGCCCGCCGGCTTTAATGTTTAATAGCAAAGCCCCCTTAAAAGCTAAAAACACCAAATTTGCAGGGAATGTTAAGAAAAAAATTGTGAACAAGAGGAAACTTTTTTTTTTCAAAAAGACCTTATAGTTTTTGAGAAAATCGATTTTAAATATTCTTCGTCTGACCGTGGGAAAATTAAACGCCCGCCGACTTTTTTTTTTGTAACACTATTTTTATTGTTTGGATTTAAAGAGTAGCATATGATCACATCATCCAACTTTCGTAGTCATTAAAGTATAGTACATTCAATATAAACTTAGGTAAGACAGTAATAAGTAACATTTGGTTGGTTTGACAAATATCAACTTGGGTAAACAGGATGATGTCATAAAGATATTAACATTAACATTATCTTCGGTCTAACATATTAGACTCTGATAAGTTCCCTTTTGTGAAAATGAAATAGAGCATCATGTGTCTATCGTATAATTTTACTATAGTCTAGGAAGGTAGGGAACATAAACCTATAGGGGAGGGGGGGGGGGGAATTGTGAAATGCCCGCCGACTTTAGCGGTTAATAGCAAAGCCCCTTTAAATGCTAGAAACACCAAATGTGTAGGGAATGTTAAGAAGAATAGTGGGAACACGAAGAAAAAAAATTGTTCAAAAAGACCTTATAGTTTTTGAGAAAATCGATTTTAAATCTTCAAAGAGGAAATGTATCTATTTAAATCGCGTACTGACATTTCCGTGGAAACTTTTTCCGCCGACTTTAGCAGTTAATAGCAAAGTCCCCTTAAATCCTAGCAACACCAAATTTGCAGGATATGTTAAAAAGATACTGGGAAACAATATTTTAAAAAAAAATTGAATTTTTTTTTTTTAAATCTAAATTTTTGGGTTATGTTCAGAGTGTGGGAAATTTTTTGAAAAAAATGACGTGGGGTCCCCCCCTCCCGAGCCTCTTTAACCCCTTGTCTCCCATGCAGGCTGGGATAGCCAGAATGCGGAGCCCCGGCCGACTGGGGCTTCGCACCCTGAGCTATACCAGCCCGCATGGTCCATGGTATGGGGGGGCTTCGGGGGGGAGGGACGGCCAAGCCTTCCCCTCCCCCCGGAGCCCTTGTCCAATCCATGGACAAGGGGCTCTTCCCCACCTCCGGTGCCCCAGGAGGAGGTGGGGGCGACGACTCCCTGGGGGGGGGGTTCATGGTGGCATCTGGTAGTCCCCTTTAAGAAGGGGAACCCAGATGCCTGCCCCCCTCCCAGGAGAAATTAGTATAGGGGTGCACCCCTTACCCATTTCCATAAAGGGTTAAATTAAATAAAAACACAACAACGAGAAAAGTCCTTTAGGGCTGGTGCACACCGAGCGGCTTTTTGGGCGTTTTCAGATCTGCTTGCGGCTGCGGATCTGCTTGGTCAATGTATCTCAATGGGGTGGTGCACACCAGAGCGGCAGGCGTTTTGCAGAAACGAAAAATGCCTGGGTGAGGCATTTTTTGGATTTCGGATGCGTTTCTGCCTCAATGTTAAGTATAGGAAAAACGCAAACCGCTCTGAAAAACGCCTGTTCAGAGCGGTTTTGCAGGCGTTTTTGTTACAGAAGCTGTTCAGTAACAGCTTTACTGTAACAATATATGAAATCTACTATACTGAAAACCGCAGCAGCAATCCGCAAAACGCTAGCAAAACGCCTCATAAAAATAAAAAAAAGCGTTTAAAAATCTGCTAGCATTTTGCGGATCTGCTTGCGGTTTTTGGTGTGCACCAGCCCTCAATGTTCTAAATTAACCAGAAATACTTACCTGTACCTTTAAGAAAAAAACCCCACGTCAATTAGGTCCCACGACAGTATCCTCTATCTTGCGACCTTCTGTTACATCTTGATTGAAGATCTCCGCCGCCCCGACGCCACACACGCCGCCTCCGCCGCACTGCTTTCAACTATACTTAGTATAGCTAAGAGCAAAAAGCATCTTTAAATTTTAGCTCCAATGGTCCCCATTGGTTCCTTAACAGACCAATGGGGATCAGGAGGATCCCCATTGGTCGATAAGGAACCAATGGTGAGCCTTGGAGCCAAAATTTAAAGATGCTTTTTGTTCTCAGCTATACTTAGTATAGCTGAGAGTTGCGTCTATGCATCTATATAGACGCATTAGCGCTAGCTGCCGCTGCCCTCCCTGCCTCCCCCCACCTGTCACCCTCACCCATGCTGGCACCCATGGGTGCATTGGGTGCCAGCATGGGTGAGGGTGACATGTGGGGGGAGGCAGGGAGGGCAGCGGCAGCTAGCGCTAATGCGTCTGTATAGACGCATAGACGCAACTCTCAGCTATACTTAGTATAGCTGAGAGCAGTGCGGCGGAGGCGGCGTGTGTGGCGTCGGGGCGGCGGAGATCTTCAATCAAGATGTATCAGAAGATTGCAAGATAGAGGATACTGTCGTGGGACCTGATTGGCGTTGGATTTTTTTCTTAAAGGTACAGGTAAGTATTTGTGGTTAATTTAGAACATTAAAGGACTTTTCTCGTGGTTGTGTTTTTATTTCATTTAACACTTTGTGGAAATGGGTAAGGGGTACAAAGTACACCTATACTCATTTCTCCTGGGAGGGGGGGTGGGCATCTGGGGGTCCCCTTCTTAAATATTGTTTCCCAGTATCTTTTTAACATATCCTGCAAATTTGGTGTTGCTAGGATTTAAGGGGACTTTGCTATTAACTGCTAAAGTCGGCGGAAAAAGTTTCCACGGAAATGTCAGTACGCGATTTAAATAGATACATTTCCTCTTTAAAGATTTAAAATCGATTTTCTCAAAAACTATAAGGTCTTTTTGAACATTTTTTTTTCTTCGTGTTCCCACTACTCTTCTTAGCATTCCCTACACATTTGGTGTTTCTAGCATTTAAAGGGTCTTTGCTATTAACCGCTAAAGTCAGCGGGCGTTTATTTTCCCACGGTCAGAAGAAGAATATTCAAAATCGATTTTCTCAAAAACTATAAGGTCTTTTTGAACAATTTTTTTTCTTCGTGTTCCCACTATTCTTCTTAGCATTCCCTACACATTTGGTGTTTCTAGCATTTAAAGGGGCTTTGCTATTAACCGCTAAAGTCGGCGGGCGTTTATTTTCCCACGGTCAGAAGAAGAATATTCAAAATCGATTTTCTCAAAAACTATAAGTTCTTTTTGAAAAAAAAAATATTTTTCCTCTTGTTCACAATTTTCTTCTTAACATTCCCTGCAAATTTGGTGTTTTTAGCTTTCAAGGGGGCTTTGCTATTAAACATTAAAGCCGGCGGGCAGATATTTTCCAAACGGCAGCAAAGCAGGGGTTAAAACGAAAAATATCATTTGGGAGCAATACAAATATAATTATAAACGATAAATATCGTTTTTAAAGCCGGCGCCATTTTTTAGCTGTCAAAAACGAAAAATAACTAGCGATAGTTGTTCTCTATGGGGCGCCGTTTTTTAACTACGATAACTGGCGCCATTTTTAACGGACCCGGATAAAAACAACTAGATTGCAAGGATTACTCTTGATTTGAATTTGATATGGTCACATCCCTTTGCACAACCCTTTCCTCCATATGGTCTGTGTAGGATGAGCACCGCCTTTTTGTATGTTAGGGGTATATCAGACAATGGCACCTCCAGCGGCAGCCATTATGCTCCTTGTCTGACTATGTCCGGTATCTGAAGCTGGAGAGAGCAATCCACTGTTCAAATAATAAATAAACAAAATGATAATAAATATAGATTTGCGTTGCTTTTTTTTTTTTTCTTACAATTTTACATTGTTAAAAATGATCATCCCATATCAGTGTTTTTCTTTTACATTTGCTCTGAGAAACACCCACCTTGCTGCAGGTGTAATTGGCTGCACAGAGCAGATTGCACTATTAGGGCTGGTGCACACCGAGCGGGTTTTTGGGCGTTTTTACAGCCGCTTGCGGCTGCGGATACGCTTGGTCAATGTATCTCAATGGGGTGGTTCACACCAGAGCGGGAGGCCTTTTGCTGAAACGCATACTCCCGGGGTGAGGCATTTTTGAGATTGCGGAGGCGTTTTTGCCTCCAATGTAAAGTATAGGAAAAACACAAACCGCTCTTAAAAACGGCAGTTCAGAGCGGTTTTGCAGGCGTTTTTGTTACAGAAGCTGTTCAGTAACAGCTTTACTGTAACAATATATGAAATCTACTACACCAAAAACGCTTCATAAAATGCTAGGTGAAACGCTACAGAAAAAGAAAAAGCGTTTCAAAATCTGCAAGCATTTTGCGGATCTGCTAGCAGGTTTTGGTGTGCACCAGGCCTTAGGGTGCGTTTCCACTAGTGCGGTGGGGAATCGCAGCGGATTCTCCACGGACGAATTCGCATGCAGGAGCAAAATCGCATGCGGTTATATGCGAATTTTACAGCGAATTCACATACGATTTCGCATGGATGATGCTGTGTGCGAATTTAACCATGTAAGGGTGCGTTTCCACTAACGCGAATTCACATGCGAACCCCGCATGCAAATTCGCATAACCAATAAAAGTAAATGAGCCTGTGTCCACTTGTCAGGAAAACGGAGCGTTTTCTTGTGCAGGAAAAAACTGCACAGCAGAGCCATCCGAATTCGGACACCACACATACCGCATGCGATTCCGGCCGGCGCGAGTCCCCTGGTCCCTGCTGTCTTCTTTCCGCACTGGGTTCCGGACCGGCTGCAGCTACACATAACTTCCTGTCCCGGCAGGAAGTTTAAACAGTAGAGCGCCCTCCACTGTTTAAACTTCCCCTGGACAGGAAGTTCAGTAGCTGCAGGAACGGTCTGGAGCCAGTGAAGAAGACAGCGGGGACCAGGGGACTCGCGCCAGCCGGAACAGGTAATGTATGCAGGGGGGGGCGGCAGGAGCAGCAGCTCCACAGATTGTGATCAGTTTCAGGCTGAAATCGATTCACAGTCTGTTTGCAGTAAAGGTGGCCATACGATCCCTCTCTGATCAGATTCGATCAGAGAGGGATCTATCTGTTGGTCGAATCTGATGGCAAATCGACCAGTGTATGGCCACCTTAACCTCCTTAGCGGTATGGACGACCATTACCGCCGGAGGGCGCCGCTCAGGCCCCGCTGGGCCGATTTTGTTAAAAAAAATTTAAAATCGTGCAGCTTGCACTTTGCTAGCTGCAAGTCATACTAATCTCCTGTGTAGTCTACTCCTCAATCTATTTTTCCTCTCCTGCGTCCTGTTTGTCCACTGTGATCAATGGAATTCTCCGTCCTCCATTTTGAAAATGGCTATTACCCCATAACAGCTTCCTGGTCAGCACACTGTTAAACTGTAACATCGCCCACTTGAGCCATAGGGAAACATGGACACATCAGTTCTCCTCTCAGCTGTAACTGACAGCAACTGATATATAACTGACAGCAACTGATATATTTCAGTTCTGACAAAATGTTGTAGGAACTGGAAGGGATCACTGTAAGAAGAAAATGGTGAGCTTCTGAGAGGAACTGATGGCAAGGTAACTATGTAATGTTCATTTGAAGTTACCTCATGTGTTTATTTTAAATAATTTTACTCAGTACAGGTTCTCTTTAACCCCCTTGGCGGTAATCCCGAGCTGAGCTCGGGGTATGCCGCCGGAGGTCGCCGCTCAGGCCCTGCTGGGCCGATTTTCATTCTGTAAAGAGCAGCACACGCAGCCGGCACTTTGCCAGCCGCGTGTGCTGCCCGATCGCCGCCGCTCCGCGGCGATCCGCCGCGTGCAGCGGCGAAAGAGGGTCCCCCCAGCCGCCCGAGCCCAGTGCAGCCGGAACAAACAGTTCCGGCCGGCGCTAGGGGCTGGATCGGGCGGCTCTGACGTCAGGACGTCGACTGACGTCCATGACGTCACTCCGCTCGTCGCCATGGCGACGAGGAAAGCAAAACAAGATAGGCCGCTCGTTGCGGCCTATCTTGTTACTTTCGATTGCCGGAGGCGATCGAAAGTGCGGATCCGGAGCGCCCTCTAGTGGGCTTTCATGCAGCCAACTTTCAGTTGGCTGCATGAAATAGTTTTTTTTTAATTTAAAAAAAACCCTCCGGCAGCCTCCCTGGCGATTTTAATAGAACGCCAGGGAGGTTAAGGAAGCCCCAGGTAAGTAGGGTACCTGAGACGAGAAGCTTGAAGCAATGGAGTTACAACATAGAGACACAGGATTGGATTCTTAACAATCAAACCAGTAATTCACTGTAACTCCTCAAGAATGAGGGATTATATACACTTAGGTGCTACCAGGGGCGTAGCAATAGGGGGTGCAGAAGTAGCGACCGCATCGGGGCCCTTGGGCCAGAGGGGCCCCGAAGGGTCCACCCTCTATCACAGTATTACCTCTCTATTGGTCCTGTGCTGGTAATAATCACTTCTATTGATGCTTTGAATAGTAGTAATCCTTAACACACTGTTCCCCAACCCCTTCTTGCACCTCTGACACTGGGGTTGTCCTTGGCAGGTATTGGTGCGCCGTATCAATTGCTATGTATAGAGTGCTTGGGGGGGCCCCATGTGAAACTTGCACCGGGGCCCACAGCTCTTTAGCTACGCCACTGGGTGCTACGTGCTGATGCCATGTATACCGCTAATGGAAGTGCGGCAGATTCAGAAGAGGGATGGGCACCGCGTTACAGGACAGGTAGTGTATAAATGCACACATACATGTACATTTATACACGGGGGACATCGCCCGGGATTTTGTTGCGTTCGTCCCGATATCACTTACCGTTACCATCGCACACCCGATTGACCACGACGGCACGACATCTTGAAGCACAGTGGTGTAGCATATACGACATGCTCAGCCCGAAATTGGTCACATTGTCGATCCGGCATGCACTTGGCAGCACTGATTTTCTTCCGATTCAATATAATTATTGAATCGGCTAAAGGAAATAAACTTCTGGTATGCACTTTGCTAGCTGCGTGGGGGATTCGATTCGATCGCCGCCGCTTGCCGCCGCTCCGCCGCTACCCGACGTGAAAGGAGCCCCCCCCCCCGCATACCCCGTGCGCAGCCTAGCCAATCAGTGGCAGGCAGCGCCGCGGGGTGGATCGGGACTCCGGATGACGTCACGACGTCGATGACGTCATCTCGATTGGCGCCATGGCGACGGGGGAACCCTAAAGGAAATCTTGTTCAGAACGGGATTTCCGGACGGGCTAATGCGCCGGCGGCGATTGAAGGGTAGGGAGGGATGCCGCAGGGAGGGGGGGGAATCATGTAGCTAGCGCTAGGTTAGCTACATGATTTAAAAAATAAATAAATAAATAAAATAGTGCTGCGCTGCCACCCTGGCAATGTTGATAAAACGCCAGGGTGGTTAAGTGAGATCTTAACTTAGTTGCCTGTTTTTGTACCCGTTTTAGAAGGTCCATGTCCTTTCCATAGTGTGGTGTCATAAAATTGTATCCCGTATCCCATACCCCAGATGTGGCCTCACAATTGATTTATAGTAGGGATTAGTATACTACCATATCGAGATTTTATTTCCCCTTTTATGCATACCAGAAGTTTATTTGCTTTAGCCGATTCAATAATTATATTGAATCGGAAGAAAATCAGTGCTGCCAAGTGCATGCCGGATCGACGATGTGACCAATTTCGGGCTGAGCATGTCGTATATGCTACACCACTGTGCTTCAAGATGTCGGGCCGTCGTGGTCAATCGGGTGCGCGATGGTAACGGTAAGTGATATCGGGACGAACGCGACAAAATCCCGGGCGATGTCCGCCGTGTATAAATGTACATGTATGTGTGCATTTATACACTACCTGTCCTGTGACGCGGTGCCCATCCCTCTTCTGAATCTGCCGCACTTCCATTAGCGGTATACATGGCATCGGCACGTAGCACCTAAGTGTATATAATCCCTCATTCTTGAGGAGTTACAGTGAATTACTGGTTTGATTGTTAAGAATCCCATCCTGTGTCTCTATGTTGTAACTCCATTGCTTCAAGCTTCTCGTCTCAGGTACCCTACTTACCTGGGGCTTCCTTAAAGAGAACCTGTACTGAGTAAAATTATTTAAAATAAACACATGAGGTAACTTCAAATGAACATTACATAGTTACCTCGCCGCCAGTTCCTCTCAGAAGCTCACCATTTTCTTCTTACAGTGATCCCTTCCAGTTCCTACAACATTTTGTCAGAACTAGTGTTGGGCCGAACAGTTCGCCTGGCGAACCTCTCTGGGCCTCTTACTACTTCCGGGTTGCAATGATCCGGAGTAGTACGCCTGCACTGCCCGGCGGAGCGCGTCCTAGATCGCGCTCCTGTTGCCGGGCACTCTCTGCGCATGAGCGTGACGTCACTCATGACGTCACGCACATGCGCAGAGAGTGCCCGGCAACGGGGGCGCGATCTAGGACGCGCTCCGCCGGGCAGCGCAGGCGTACTACTCCGGGTCATTGCGACCCGGAAGTAGTAAGAGGCCCATGGATTTAGAGATGTTCGCCGGCGAACGGTTCGGGAACCGTTCGCCACATCTCTAGTCAGAACTAAAATATATCAGTTGCTGTCAGTTATATATCAGTTGCTGTCAGTTACAGCTGAGAGGAGTGTGTCCATGTTTCCCTATGGCTCAAGTGGGCGATGTTACAGTTTAACAGTGTGCTGACCAGGAAGCTCTTATGAGGTAATAGCCATTTTCAAAATGGAGGACGGAGAATTCCATTGATCACAGTGGACAAACAGGACGCAGGAGAGGAAAAATAGATTGAAGAGTAGACTACACAGGAGATTAGTATGACTTGTGTATGTTTATTTTGACTTTTAATTTTTAGTTCAGGTTTTCTTTAAAGGAAACATCCAAGCTTACAAAAAAAAAAAAAGATCCACTTACCTGGGACTTCCTTCAGCCCGTGGCAGCTGCCCTGTGCCCTCGCAGAACCAGACCTCGCCAGGTCGGGTTCCGAGTCAGCGTCTTCTGGTCCGGCCGACGTCATCAGGACGGTACTGCGCAGGCGCAAAAATAGTAGTTCTGCACCTGTGCAGTACCGTCAAGTGTGTACACAGCTTTAGCACTTGTGATTTGAAAAACTCTTTCTAATGCAATGCGATGTGGGATCACACATATAGCATTGCATAAGCAAGAGCTTTTCAAAACACAAGCGCTTAGAAAGGCACTGCTATTGGGTTACAGGCCTTAAAGGAACACTTAAACCGCAAATAAAAAAATCAGTTTTACTTGCCTGGGGCTTCTACCAGCCCCCTGCAGCCGTCCTGTGTCCTCGCAGTAACTTACTGAGCCTCCGATCCCCCCGCCGCAAGCTAGGTTTTTTTTTAGTCGCTGACAGGCCCTGACAGGGTGTCGGCAGGCTTTCTGCACAGGCCTGGCCAGTTGTATCCTTCTTCCAGTGGCGTAGCTAAGGAGCTGTGGGCCCCGATGCAAGTTTTACATGGGGCCCCCCAAGCACTCTATACATAACAATTGATACGGCACACCAAAATCTGCCAATGGCAACTACAGTGTTTGAGGTGCAAGAAGGGGATGGGGAGCTGTTTGCTAATGATTACCACTATTCAAAGCATCTATAGAAGTGATTATTATGAGCACAGGACCAATAGAGAGCTAATACTGCAGTTTAGGGAGGGCGCTACTGGGCCCCTCTAGCCCAAGGGCCCCGATGCGGTCGCAACCTCTGCAACCCCTATTGCTACGCCCCTGCCTTTTTCATGTTCCCATCCTCAATAGCATCCTGCACAAATGCAGGATGCCATTGCGGACAAGAACTCGAAGAAAAATATGCGTGGCCAGGCCTGTCAGGGAGAACAAAACTAGCTAGCGCCGGGGGACTGGAGGCTCTGTGAGTGACTGCGAGGGCACGGGATGGCTAGAGGGGGCTGGTAGAAGCCCCAGGAAAGTAAAACTGGATTTTTTTATTCCTGGCTTAAGTGTCCTTTTAGGCTACTTGCACACCAAGACGTTGTGTTAGGTGCTACGTTAAGGTCGCATAACGTGCACCTAAGGCAACGTATGGTGGTGTGGGAGAGGACGGTAGAGTGAGCCGCGTTAGGCGGCTCTATCTGTATAAGGTCTCCCAGAGTGCCGTTGATTGGCCGGCGGGACCACGTGATGCGGAGTGAGACACTCCGCATCACGTGGTCCCGCCGGCAAATCAGCGGCCGCCAGTGCAGTGAATATTAAGTAGCCATGTGCGCGGCTACGTAGCGGCCTCTCCCCGCCTCCTCTCCGTCCCCCACTGAGCATGTGCAAACAGTCTAACGCGGCTATAGCCGCTCTAACGCCGTAGCATGCTGCACTTTCGGCAGAAAGTGCAGCGTTACATGTAACGCAACGTGGGCTGTGTGAACAGCCCACTTGTGTTACATTGCTGTGCGCCTGTGACGTCTTGGTGTGTAAGCAGCCTTAATGTGCAGTTCAGCTGCTTACTGATTTGCCAGGGGACGTGGCCCACACAGTTGCTATGTAATGCAATGTGTGTCGCAGCCAGTTGACATGTGGGGCCATATGCAATTCACCCCTCCACCCCTCAGCCTGGTCGATGGCAGAGAGACCTACGTAATCTCAGCCCAAATGTCCTAGCAAGTCCCCTTCTCTCCCTCTCCTCCCACCTACCCACACTAACATGCCCCAATGAAGCGGCTGCACAATATAACCTTGCCCTCTCATCTGCTTTAGATCAAGCTGCCCCCTCAATCTTCCGCCCTATCAAGCCCCCCAACCCCCAACCCTGGCACAACACCCACACACGTAACCTCAGGAAAGAAACTCGAGCAGCCGAACGGAAATGGAGGAAATCACATCTCAATGCTGACTTCCTAGATTACAAGGCCAAACTGTTACTCTTCCACACTGCCCTCTCCGAGGCTAAACAAAGGTACTTTGCAGCACTGATTGTAACCCAAGCTTCCAACCCTCGACAGCTTTCTGCTACCTTCAATTCCCTCCTCAACCCCACTCCTCCCCCTCCCAGCTCCTCCCTCTCAGCCAATGACCTTGCCAACCACTTCACCACTAAAATCGCAACAATACGCAATGAAATTTCCCTCCTCCATCCCTCCCTTACCAATGCGTCTCAGGTTGTCCCCTTGCCTTCCCTCCCAGCGGCTCCCTTGTCTCATCCACCCCTCGCCTCTTTTGCTCCTGCCACCATTGATGAAGTCAGCCTGCTGCTAGTGGCTTCCCCCCCCACATCCTCTCCCTGTGATCCGGTACCCGCGAATACTATTCGTCCCCACTTCTCTGACCTGGCCCCAGTCCTCACCTCCTTGTTCAATCTCTCCCTTTCCACAGGCATCTTCCCCAAAGCATTCAAACAGGCCACTGTGCTTCCCCTGCTGAAAAAACCCTCACTCGACCCATCCCTACCCTCAAACTACCGCCCAATCTCCCTCCTTCCCTATGCTTCTAAACTCCTCGAACGCCTAGTCCACCAGCGCATTACCCAATACATCAACACCAATGCCCTACTTGACCCCCTACAGTCTGGATTCCGACCTGCGCACTCAACTGAAACAGCCCTCGCCAAGGTGGTCAACGACCTTACCCTTGCCAAGGCCAAAGGCAGTTATTCCATCCTGCTCCTCCTTGACCTCTCTGCAGCATTTGACACTGTTGACCACTCCCTCCTCCTCCAATCACTACAGTCCATGGGCATCCATGGGCTTGCCTTGGCCTGGATCTCCTCCTACCTATCCAATCGCTCCTTCACCACTTCCTTCAATGGCTCCTCCTCAACTCCTGCCCCCCTTTCAGTTGGGGTCCCCCAGGGCTCTGTTCTAGGCCCCCTTCTTTTCTCCATATACACTTCCTCAATTGGCAAGCTTATCTCCTCCCTGGGCTTCAATTACCACCTTTATGCAGATGACACTCAGATTTACCTCCATACCCCTGATCTCTCAGCCACCACCATAAACAAGGTCTCCTCGTGTCTCTCAGCAATTTCCTCCTGGATGTCAGCTAGGTTCCTAAAGCTTAACCTAGACAAAACTGAGCTCCTGATCCTTCCACCCCATGCTGCTGCACCCATCCCAGGCTTCCACCTCACAATCGACAACACAACCATTCTCCCTACCTCCCAGGCCCGCTGCCTGGGTGTCACCTTGGACTCTGACCTCTCCTTCATCCCACACATCCAAAACATCACAAGAGCCTGCAATTTCCACCTCCGTAATATCTCCAAGATCCGCCCATTCTTAACCCCGGACACGACCAAACTGCTCATCCATGCCCTCATCATCTCCCGCCTTGATTACTGTAACTCACTCCTTTCTGGCCTCCCCCTGAAACGCACTGCCCCCCTTCAATCAGTGATGAACGCGGCTGCAAGACTCATCCATTCTTCGCACCGCTCTGCATCCACATCTCCCCTTTGTGAATCCCTGCACTGGCTCCCTATCCGTCTCAGGATAAGTTTCAAGATTCTATGCCTGGCGTATAAATCTGTGCACAAAACATGCCCTACCTACATCTCGCAGCTTGTTCACAAGTATACACCAGGTCGCCCCCTCCGTTCCTCCAACGACCTTCGCCTCACCACCCCGCGCATTTCACACTCCCATGCCCGCCTGCAGGATTTCTCAAGAGCTGCCCCCACCCTCTGGAATGCCCTTCCACCACCCATCAGACTTGCTCCCTCTTTCAACACATTCAAGCAAGCCCTCAAAACCCACCTCTTTATGATGGCCTACCCACCTCCTACCACACAGTAACTCTCTAAGGAATATTTAACAGCCCCCCCCCCTAGTGTTTCCACCCCTCCCTTTAGATTGTAAGCCTCTGGCAGGGTCCTCCACTCCCTAGTGTAATCTACAGGATCATGTGCTCCTGTCCTATGACAGCCTGTACTTGTATTACTGGGCCTACCTAACCAGCCCATATTGCATGATCATGTATTTTGTACAATTTGTATGTATAACTTTGTTCTATGTATGTCATCCTTGTATCATTGTATATATTTATTGTCCAGCGCTGCGTAATATGTTGGCGCTTTATAAATACAATAAATAATAATAATAATATGCAATTCACTTTTTCACCTGAGTTTTCTCCTAGGAGATCATTTTTCATTTTCAATTTAAATTGATTTTCCAGCACTGTTCCACTAAAAAAAGTACCAAAAAGTAGGTGAAAAAGTGATCTCAAAATTATTTTGAGTATTTCCTTGCTATATGTTGGCTTAAAAGGCATTTTATTGACAAGTTTAAAAATATCACCTCGGAGAAAACTCAGGAGAAAAAAAGGTAATTGCATATTGGTCATGGGCCCGTATGCAATTCACTTTTTGGGCTGGTGCACACCGAGCGGCTTTTTGGGCGTTTTCAGATCCGCTTGCGGCTGCGGATCTGCTTGGTCAATGTATCTCAATGGGGTGGTGCACACCAGAGCGGCAGGCGTTTTGCAGAAACGAAAAATGCCTGGGTGAGGCATTTTTTGGATTTCGGATGCGTTTCTGCCTCAATGTTAAGTATAGGAAAAACGCAAACCGCTCTGAAAAACGGCACTTCAGAGCGGTTTTGCAGGCGTTTTTGTTACAGAAGCTGTTCAGTAACAGCTTTACTGTAACAATATATGAAATCTACTATACTGAAAACCGCAGCAGCAATCCGCAAAACGCTAGCAAAACGCCTCATAAAGATAAAAAAAAGCGTTTAAAAATCTGCTAGCATTTTGCGGATCTGCTAGCGGGTTTTGGTGTGCACCAGCCCTTTCTCCTGAGTTTTCTTCTAGGTGATATTTTCATAACTTGCAAATAAAATGCCTTTTAAACCACCAGCAAGCAATCAAATACTCAAATAATAATATTTGTATAGCGCTTTTCTCCAATCGGACTCAAAGAGCTTCAAGGCAGCCACTAGAGCGCACGCAGTAGGCAGTAGCAGTGTTAGGGCCAATAACTGAATAGGTGCTGGCTAAACCTACGTACACACATGCGACAACGATCGTTCGTTGTCAACGACGAACGAACTTTTAATTGACGAAAGAACAACCTAAGTAAAGTTAGTTTTAGAACGTGTGTAACGATCACATCGTTATAACGAACGTTATATCACGTAAAAGCACCTATTGTGCCTGCGCATAAAAATGAAAAGTTCCATGGAGAAATAGTGAAATGCGCATGTCAAGCCTAGTACGAACGACCGTTTCCAACGATGTACTACTTTTGCAAACGATCGTCGTTGGGAAAAATCCGCCAAGCTAGATCGCTTGTTTTTAACGATCTAGCTCGTCTGTCGTTAGACTTCATGGTCGTTGGCTGCTTTTTTCTAAAAGATCGTCGTTTGAAACGATCGGGGAACGATTGTTTCAAACGACTATAGTCGCATGTGTGTACGCACCTTTAGGCTCTTTTCCCACTTGTTGCCGAGCAGGAGTGTACCGTGTAGTGTTCGCTCTAATGGTCCGCTGTGGTCCGGCTGGAGCCCAGGGATGATGTGTAACGTCACACATGTGACGGGTGCTACATGCCGATGCCATGTATACCGGTAATGGAAGTGCGGCAGATTCAGAAGAGGGATGGGCACTGCGTCACAGGACAGGTAGTGTATAAATGCACACATACATGTACATTTATACACTGGGGGACATCGCCCGGGATTTCATCGCGTTCATCCCGATACCACTTACCGTGACCATCGCGCAGGGACGGATCTAGGGGAGGGCAGGCGGGTATCTTGCCCAGGCGCAGTTTGTTGAATTCTTAAAAAGGGGGGCAAAATTTGGATGGGGAATGGCAGTTTAGGCGCCAAAACCTGACCTTGCCCCAGGCGCAACTTGGTCTAGATCCGTCCCTGCCATCGCGCACCCGATTGACCACGACGACCCGACATCTTGTAGCACAGTGGTGTAGTATATCCGACATGCTAAGCCCGAAATTGGTCACATCGTCGATCCGGCATGCACTTGGCAGCTCTGATTTTCTTCCGATTCGAAGAACAGTGGTTAACCTTTTTGAAACCAAACTGGTTTGGTTTGGAGAGCAGACCAGGGCCGGTTCTCTCATGAAGCAAGGTGAAACATTTGCATCAGGCGCAGAGATTACAGGGGCAGCATTTTTGTAACAGCATGCAGTCAGAGTAGGAGGAGAAGCGAGAGGTGAGCGAGGGGAAGAGGTCAATATTGGGGAAAAGCAGCTTATTGTGTTGTGTGAGGAGTCCGAAAGTGAGTGAGGAGGGGGGGAGCTAGGAGGGCAGCAGTGTTTCATTTGACTTGCACAGCAAAAGGGAGGAGGTGGCACTGTTGTCCTGACTGAGGAGGGGGTGCATCCCCACAAGTTTGCCTCAGGCAGCAAATAGTCTAGAACCGGCCCTAGAGCAGTCAAAACAGTTTTACATGACCGTATGAACCAAAAAAAGGCATCAATGGTGGGTTTTAGTCACATCCTTCAAAAGTGGAAAAGCGATACTGAGATATTTATAGCAGTAGCCGTGTACATGTTTTCAGGAGTGTAAGAATTATGAAATAGTTTTCCTTCTACATTCCATCATGTATTCAACGGTTCACACAAAATTAGGTTTTATCCAAATTAAATAAAAGTGGGGCCCAGTGCACACACCGAGCGGTTTTGGATGCAATCCGCCGGCCGCTTCCGCCTGTAAAACAGCTTGGCTAAAGTATTTCAATGGGATGGTGCACGCCGGCGGTTTGAGGTTTGTAGCAAACTGCAAACGTGCCTCCTGCTGTACGTTTGCGGTTTGCAGAAGCGTTTCTGCCTCAATGTACAGAATGAAAAGCTCTGAAAAACGCTACATCAGAGCGGTTTGCCAGGCGTTTTTGTTACAGAAGCTGTTCAGTAACAGCTTTTACTCACCGGCGTACCTACCGGGGATGCGACCCCCTCAGCCGCAGGGGGGCCCGGGGCTGCTCTGGGGCCCGCTCACTGTGCGCGGGGGGAGCGCTGCTCTGGACCCCCCAGCAAGGTGCTCAACTGGCCGCAGCGTCTGATAGACGCTGCGCCAGTTCATTCCCCGCAGCCCCGCTCCAGCAGCCTGCATAGTCTCCGGCAGGCAGAGCAGGGCTACGGCAAGATGGCCGCCGAAGCCCTGTACGATTTTCTGGTGACTGCTGCCCACATTACGATTTTCTGGTGACTGCTGCCCACATTGTGATTTTCTGGTGAACTCTGCCCACATTACGATTTTCTGGCCCACATTACGATTTTCTGGTGAACGCAGTGCCCACATTATGATTGTCTGGTGACTGGTGTCCACGTTACAATTTTCTGGTGACTGCTGCCCACGTTACAATTTTCTGGTGAACTCTGCCCACATTATGATTTTCTGGCCCACATTACGATTTTCTGGTGAACTCTGCCCACATTACGATTGTCTGGTAAAATGCTGCCCACTTTACAATTAATTTACAGTGAAACGCTGCCCCATTATGATTATTTGGCACCTATGGGGGGGGGGGGGGGGCCCATCCAAATATTCGCAGGGGGGCCCAGTGATTTCTAGTTACACCCCTGCTTTTACTGTAACAGTATAAGTAATCTGCTACCCAAAAACGCTCCCAAAACCGCTAGGCATGTTTAGAAGACGACTCTAAACATGCCTAGAATCACTCTGAAATCCGCTCCAAAAACCGCTAGCGTTTTGTGGATCTGCTAGCGGTTTTGGTGTGCACTGGGCCTAAGACAAATTGCCATCCTATGCTGGCCGATAACATGATAACATTGTATGATTCCTCAACACCACAGACCCTAAACAAGCGTGCAGATTTGACTGCATTTTCCACATGCTGGTTTTAGGTGTGCGATTTAGATATTACTGATGCATGAAAAGGTCAGGCAACTGGTATTGTTTAAAAGGAAATAAATAGGTCAGCCTCCATATCTCTCTCAGGTCATGTGTACTTTAAAGGGGCCCATACGCTGGTTGATTTCAGCCATCAATCAAGTCTATAGAATTGATCAGAAATCGATTCTATCAAATCGATCCATTTGCGGCCAATTTCGATCGATTTGATCCATCTGACAGGATGGAAAATCTAGGTTGATCTGCTGCTGGCAGGGAGGGAGTAAAAAAAATGACCAAACCATCTGTTATTTACGTTGCCTGACAAAGCTTCCCTATTCTGGATTTATAGGTACAAAAGTCCACCAGCGTAGATGCAGGAGTGACATATACAGGGGACAGTGACATGTGGATTTTTAAAGGGATCATGCTAAAACATGACACACAGTGTAATAAACAGTATATCTAATATATCGAATTAAGTACAATTAGTAAAGAACAGTAATATTGTACTGGTTTAGAGCACCTTTATGCCACCTTTATGTAATATGTGCGGAAATGAAGCTTTTTTGACCACTGGAGGGCAGCCCATATGCTTGCCCCCCCATTACACAGAGTTACTATATATCTAAATACTGTATATATCTATATAGAACACATATATGACACATACATATGAAGAAACAGATGTATATAGATTTAAATCTACAAAGATAGAGAAAATATTGATACTCACCAAAGTATAAAGCCACCAGCAAGCTCACCAGATTGAAATGCATCAAACAATCCTGATTGACGCAGAATGTGAGAGTCGTGATACGACCCAGGATAGGCTGTCACAACATTTAAAGTGGACCTGAACTCTTGCACAGAACAGAAGGAAACCTAGAGAAATACACCCTGAGTGTATTCAGAGAGTTTAGCCTGTCTAATTCCCCTTATCTGTGACTAATCACAACTGTAATTTGATCTCTCAGCTGTGTCAGCTGGCTCCCTCAGCAGAGCAGCTAATTTGTAAAACAAAGGATGTTAACCCTATGCCAGCTTCCATGAAAGCAGCAAGTAGACACACTGCAGATATATTGCAGGATTTGTATCAACTGTAAGGCCTGGAACCCACTGAAATCAGCAAACGCAAAACGCAACCGCTAGCGTTTTGTCTGAGCGGTTTGCAAGCGGATTCATGCGCGTTTTTGGTCGTGTTTTGCAACATTGTATTTTTTTGCCCAGCGGTTTTGCGTTTTGCGTTTTGCGTTTTCATCCTGATTGGTCCTGTGAATTATTTTTCATTTTGTTACAGTGTGCTGAACCGCAAAACGCTAGCAAAACCGCTCAGTTTAGGTTTTGCTGAGCGTTTCTGCTAGCGTTTCAATACTTTACATTGAAGCGCTAACGCTCCCAAAATGCCGCAGGTCCTGCGTTTGCGTTTCTGGGAAACGCAAACGCTCCTGTGGAAGTTGCCCCATCCATTAACATTAGCCCAGCGTTTTGGCAAACTGCTAGCGTATCGCAGTGCTGCCAAAACGCTGCCAAAAGCGCTCCTGTGGGTTCCAGCCCTAAGGGCTCGTTCACACTAAGGGCGTTTTTTCCCCTTTTTTCAAGCGCAGACGATTTTCACCCTAAAACGCTTGTGCAATGATTCCCTACAAGAGAGTTTACATCTGAGCGGTTTGTTTGCGATCCGCTCAGCAAAGTATTTTTTTTTTAGGCGATTCCATCTCAATGGAAGGTATAGGAAAAAATAAAAAAGGCAGAACGCTTACAAAATCGCTTTGTGCAGTGATTGCGTTTGCAGAGGAGGAATTTCCTCCTTGGCATCTGTAAAATCATCTAACTGTACATGGTCTGAAAGTGCGCCTGAAAATAAGACACACTCCGCTTCTCTGCCTCCTTGGGCTGGCGCACACCTAGAGCGCTTCTGCGCGCTTTTTAAAAACACTAGCGCTTTGAAAAGCACTTGGCTGATGTATTTGAGTGGGATGGATCACATCAGAGTGATGTGATTTTTTTCCAATTGCAAACGTGGATTATGCAGCATTTTTGAGGCGATTCAGCATCATAGGAAAGTGGAAAAACTTGCTAAAAAGCGCTAGAACGGAGCAGTTTTCCAAGTGTTTTTTTTTTTGTTTTTTGTTTTTTCTACAAAAGCTGTACACTTCTTGCTCTACTGTACAAAAAAATAAATAAATAAACACCAAAACACTTCAAAAATCGCTAGGCATAAGGGCTTGTTTCCACTGTTGCGACGCGATTTCGGCCGCATTCCGACGCTTGTAAAAACGCATGCGGATGCGTTTCCACATGCGTTTTTACCCGCGATTTCGCCTGCGATTTCGCATGGCAGGGTGCCATGCGAAATTAACCATGACACTGCCAGGGCTAAATAAAATTGAAAAAGGTGCGAAATCGCACGCGAAATCGCGGGTAAAAACGCATGTAATAAACGCATGCGTTTTTACTATTAAATACATTAGCGGCGATTCGCACGGATTCCCGACGCAGGCGAAATCGTTGGCTCTTTTGTGCGTTTTTTTCACGCTGAAAAAAACGCACCTCAACAACGCTACAGTGGAAACAGGCCCATCCACTTGTATTACATGTGCGGATCTGCATGCGTTGGACGCATGCAGATTCGCGATAGTGGAAACGAGCCCTTACTAGAAAATGGCTAGGCATATGCCTAAAATCGCTTAGAAAAATCGCTTCTAAACATGCTGAGCGTTCAAGCTTACGCTAGCGCTTTTACGTGTGCACCAGCCCCTTCTCCGTAAAATACTTATAAACTCCAGCAAACACAGCTCAAAAGGCAAGGCTCCATCCTACAAGTCAGGAGTGGAGGTGTGAAATATATCACCTGCTATTTGTAGGGGATTTAAAAAATAAAAAAATCAATCAATAATAATAATTATAGTTTAAAAAAAATCCATAATTAAGATCAAGTGAATACACTCTTTTTCAATTGAGAATTTCATTTGAGTGAAAAAAAAATAATTTTTTTTACCGCACATTTATCGCACGCGGTAATTTAGGATGAAAATGAATGTACGTTTCAATTAAGCGAGACTTTGGTTGGTAATTTTCACACACTTCATTTCCACATGCGGTAACTTATTGTGGACAGAGCCCATTGTAGCATTAGTATACAAAACATGTACATCAGTGAAACGTACGCACTATTGCTATATATTGGTAAAACTTGATAAAAGAACTAAATCACAGCACATTTTCTATCTGATTCCTAAATTAACATTTATAAATATTTCTTAGCTAAGAAGAGACAGGATAAAACAGAGACTTTTGTACTTACAGCCCTCTGACAGGTGCATATGGAAATTCTTATGCCAGGTATTGTAATAAGAAAGGACATACATTTCCCTCAGGTATTTTAGTGCCTGTCAGTGATTGGAGCCACATGTTTTCTGTGAGATAATGTGAAGGATTCACCAATCAGCTTCCCAGGGCTATAGCATATTAACATGCCATTCACAAAGGAAGCCACACCCAGCTCCCAGCCCAGCATTCAGGTGTCATTTTACTCTCTGTAGGTGAATGCATGTGGAAGGGACACACCTGTAAGCATCACCTTACACTTTTCTCTCCTTGCTGCATGGACCATTTATTATATATTTTTTTGTAGATTTGGAGCAAAATATAAAGTACAGTAAGTCCTCTTTCCATTCATGTTTAGGGAGTGTGTAATGTGCCTTATTGTACTTTACGCTTATGACCTATTTTAGAGCAGGAACCCAAATCCTTGCACAGTATGTGTTTTATATGCCATGTCAAATTTCACCTCATGGACATTACACTGGCTCCTGTCTGACTGTTGTTTAGTGAGGGCAGTTTATAGGTACATGTGTTATTTGGCTGCCTAGTCTGTTGGGCTCAGGTTGAGCCAAATGATGGCTCACTCTGCAGCCGCTGAAATACCGGGCAGTGTTAAAGAGAACCTGAACTGAAAATAAAAAGTCAAAATAACCATACACAGGTCATACTTACCTCCTGTGTAGTCTACTCTTCAATCTTTCTCCTCTCCTGCGTCTTGTTTGTCCACTGTGATCAATGGAATTTCCTGTCCTCCATTTTGAAAATGGCCATTACCCCATAACAGCTTCCTGGTCAGCACACTGTTCAATTGTTATATCGCCCACTTAAGCCATAGGGAAACATGGACATTACCTTGTTGGACTGGGAGGTGGAAAAACTGAGAAAATCCACCTGCTGGCCAAGCAGCAGAAACCATCTGTTATCACTTCCAATAGAAACCTGCAGCAAGTCTTCACTGTGAGCAGCAGCACCTGATTACTGCTGCTTGGTCAACAAGTGGCTTTCCTCAGCTTTTCCATCTCCCAGTCTGACACTGCTAGAAACTGATCTGGTTACTGGTTAGCCATAGGCAGGGAGGGATTTGTTTTTTTTACCGCCCCAGACCCACTATCTCCAGCCGCCCAATGACAACAGTGGGGATATGAAGGGGTTATCCGACATACGGAGGTGGGTGGATAGATATACTTAATATAGGGTGACCATATTTTGATTTTCAAAAAAGAGGACGATCACCACAGCATGTGGGTGTGGTCATGGGTGGGGCCAAATATACAAGACCTTAGCAGTGTGCTGTCCAACTTCGTGGGCATGGAGGGCCGTTTTTTTTTCTTCCAGACCACATGGTGGAGGGCCGGCCAACCACAAAATGCAATCAGATTTGCAGAAGATTTCCCCACAAAATGCAATGAGATTGGCAACAGATTTCCCCACAAATGGAATCAGATTGGCAGCATATTTCCCCACAAATGCAATCAGATTGGCAGCATATTTCCCCACAAATGCAATCAGATTGGCAGCATATTTCCCTACAAATGCAATCAGATTGGCAGCATATTTCCCCACAAATGCAATGAGATTGGCAACATTTTCCCCCACAAATGCAATCAGATTGGCAGCATATTTCCCTGCAAATGCAATCAGATTGGCAGCATATTTCCCTATAAATGCAATGAGATTGGCAGCATATTTCCCCACAAATGCAATGAGATTGGCAGCAGATTTCCCCACAAATGCTATGAGATTGGCAGCAGATTCCCCACAAATGCAATCTTATTGTCAGCAGATTCCCCACAAATGCAATCTTATTGGCAGCACATTTCCCCACAAATGCAATCTTATTGGCAGCACATTTCCCCACAAATGCAATCTTATTGGCAGCACATTTTCGCACAAAGTGCTACGACATTGAAACGGAAAGGTCTCCTGTGCTGAATAACGACACGCAGCAGTGATATCACACGTGTCTGAGCACCCCGGGGTGTTATATATTCTGTGAAGCCGCATACCTGGCCGGTGGGGGCACCCGTGAGGTCCGGTTTCGGCTTCCCCTCAGCATGTTGCTAGCGTCTGGAATATACCTTCGTCCTTGTACGCGGCTGTGTCAATGTAATTGCGTCAGGAAAGCCGGCTCTTTGGGAGCCGAGCGGCCGAGCCAAAAGAGCCGATGCTTAAAGAGTCGGAATTCTCATCACTAGACTGAGTCTCAGTGATGGGAATTCCGGCTCTTTAGAAAGCATCGGCTCTTCTGGCTTGGCCGCTCGGCTCCCTTTAAAGAGCCTGCTCGTATTTGGCTCCCAAATGGCTCTTTGCCCGGACATTTCAAAAACCTGCCAGGACACCCCGGACAGGTCGGAAAAAGTGGACCTGTCTGGGCAAAAGAGGATGCCTGGTCACCCTAACTAATAGATTAGGAGATTAGACTCTGATTATGGTAGGGATTAGATTGTGAGCTCCTGAGGACAGTCAGTGACATGACTATGTACTCTAATGTGCTGCAGAATGTTAGTGCTATATAAATACATAATAATATGGTAGAACAGACTCTGACTATGGTAGAGATTAGGGTGTGAGCTCTTCTAAGGACAGTCAGTGACATGAGTATGTACTCTGTAATGTGCTTCAGAATATGTTAGTGCTAGATAAATACATAATAATAATATGGTGGAACAGACTCTAACTATGGTAGAGATTAGAGTGTGAGCTCCTCTGTGGACAGTCAGTGACATGACTACGTACTCTGTGAAGTGCTGCAGAAGATGTCAGTGCTATATAAAAACATATTAATACGAATATGGAAGGACATTAGACTGACTATGGTCGGGGTTAGATTGTGAGCTCCTCTGAGGACAGTCAGTGACATGACTACGTACTCTGTGAAGTGCTGTAGAAGATGTCAGTGCTATATAAATACATATTAATAAGAATATGGAAGGACATTAGACTGACTATGGTCGGGGTTAGATTGTGAGCTCCTCTGAGGACAGTCAGTGACATAACTACGTACTCTGTGAAGTGCTGTAGAAGATGTCAGTGCTATATAAATACATATTAATAAGAATATGGAAGGACATTAGACTGACTATGGTCGGGGTTAGATTGTGAGCTCCTCTGAGGACAGTCAGTGACATGACTATGTACACTGTAAAGTGCTGCAGAAGATGTTAGTGTTGCTGGTGGGGAAACAGACTGCAAGATAGGATAGAAAAGAGGGGAAGAGAGCACTACATGGCAGAGAGGGGGAGGGTAATGCTGGGAACACACGGGTCGTTTTTGCGGCAGATAGATAGTTAGATCATTTCCGACATGTCCGATTTCTCGTTTTGCCGCTCGATTCCTGATAGAGTTGAATGGAAAAAGATACGAAAAATGAGCGGAAGATAAGAGAATAGAGTGGGGAATTGAGCGTCAAAATCGATCAAGCGGAGAATCGAGCGGGAAAAACGGCCTGTGTATTCCCAGCATTAGAGACAGATTATGATACTGAGGAAAGTGTGGAAAGAGGAGGAGGAAAAGACATTTTTATTACCAGGATTGCAGTCTGAGCTGCACTGTTTGTCTTGGATATGCTAGGGGAGGAAAGACCAGTAAATAGCAACAGCCTTAGTTTCCCCTCCCTCCAGTATTGGAGCTTATCTTTATTGCAGATATCTTTATAATTGCTTTACTTGCCTGTGACTTCTCCCCCATTTAGGATCTGATCACCTTGGGTGACAGTTGGGCCAGGCTGCACACACGTGTGTCATGTCAGCTATAGCTGGTGACGTGCTGTGTTGCTATCTGCCAGGCGGATTGCTCGGGGCTGCCATACAAGCCTGATTATCGGCTGAGGCGATCGTTATCGGTCGCCTCGGGCCACTTAAGTCAGGCATGTGTACAGCCAGGCCTATACATGACTTAAAGGACAACTGTAGTGAGAGGTATGTAGAGGCTGACATTTATATCCTTTTAGCCTTCTGGGGACTGGGCAGCGTAAATCCTATACCGCACTTGTTGCTGCCTAACTCTGATGCGGCGTAGGATTTACGCCACCTGCCATTTCTGCTCCCGATGCGATCGTGTGCACCCGAGGGGGGAGATTAAGCTGACATCTCCCCTCAGTGATCAGGAACCATCGTGATTGGTGTCAACTAGTAAAAACAATTATTTGCTCACCTGACGTCATCACTAAAGTTCTTTGTTTGTTTGTTTTTTTGCGGTGCAGTAAATGCAGCGTTTTGTCTGTGTGAACCGGGCCTAACCCTTCCATTACCAGATCGACATGTATGCACGCCGGAAATTTTAAAGTACTTTAAATACTTTATTCCACAAATTTAGGAATGTAATTTCTGCCCTTTAGAGATTATGCCACACCTCTACCTAAAATCCATATTTTTTTCGTGCAAATGTTGGCACTGTGTCCAGGTGTTAATACGTTTACATCTGTTTTGTGGCCAGAAATAGTCCCTATAAATGTTAGAATTTGCCTGCCCATTGATGTCTATGGGGGTTCGTGAACGGATGCCATCACTATACATGTAGTATCAGCTCAGGTGTCCTTTAAACATTGACAGTTTATCACAAAAAGGGAAGCAAACTGCATTTTTTCCCCTGCAGTTTGTCTTCTAATAACTGTAGGAGCTGAAGGACAGATCTTAACCACTTGAGGACCAGAGGTTTATACCTCCCTAGTGACCAGGCCATTTTTTACAATTCCACACTTCACAACTTTAACGATTTGTTGCTTGGTCATACAATTTGGCACCCAAATTAACCTCCTGGGCGATACAATAACATCGCCAAGAGGGCGGGGCAGCACTTTTTTTAATGTTTTTTATTTAATCATGTAGCTAGCCAAGCGCTAGCTACATGATGGCCGCTGTGCAGCGGCATCCCCCCACCCCTTCCGATCGCCTCCGGCGATCAGAGCAAACAGAAAATCCCGTTCAGAATGGGATTTCCTATTTGGCTTCCCCCATCGCCATGGCGACGATCGCGATCATGTCATCGACGTCGTGACGTCAAAGGGAGTCCCGATCCACCCCTCAGCGCTGCCTGGCACTGATTAGCCAGGCTGCGCATGGTGTCTCGGGGGGGCCCTGTAACGAGGCGGGTAGCGGCGGATCAGCGGCGAGCGGTTGTTGCATGCAGCTAGCAAAGTGCTAGCTGTGTGTAACAAAAAAAAAATGCAAATCGGCCAAGCAGGGCCTGAGAAATCCTCCGCGGCGGTATAGCCCGAGCTGAGCTCGGGATTATCGCCCAGGAGGTTAATTTTACCTCCTTTTCTTCTCGCAAATAGAGCTTTCTTTTGGTGGTCTCTGATGCTGCGATTGGCTGCCGCTGGCAGGCTGATCGTTGCGGCCATCTGTTTACAATGACAGGAACTCGCACTCAAACGAGCGCGTCTAATCTCACTCCTCGTGAGATGACGCTATATGGCGTGATGAAGGAATCAACAGAGCCACTCTGCGGTCGCCAATCAGCGTTCGCAGAGAGGTTGAGTCAGGAAAGAGTTAACTGAAGCATAGATCACTGCTGCTATTAAACTCTCTGGCTAGCAAGAAAAAACAATCATAAATTTAGGTTTAGATAAGAAAGTCATTAACAGAGCTGGGGTCAGTCTGCAAGCTATAGGAGAGGGGGAGAGCAAACTAGCAGAGCTGATATTCAGTCTGTAAATGCGTGCATTAAAACTCACCCAATCTCAGTTCTGTCTGCTCTGTACTGTGCCCATACACTCGTCAGATTGGCAGCAGATAGATAAGAAATGCATCTGATGATCTATCTGATGCGTTTTTAGAACATTTTTTACCAGGATAGAATTCCAATAGATTTCAGTTTGAAATCTATTGAAATTCGATCTGATGGCATTTTTTTGCCATCAGATTTCCATTAAGGCCAATGCAAACTGATAAGCAATCTCATCAGATCGACCTAAATTTTCCATCCTGCCAGTTCGATGGAAATCCATCGAAATCGATCAAAATCGGCCATCGATCGGTCGATTGGCCAACCGATTTTCAATCGATCAATCGATCGATCGATCGGGATCGATCGGTCGGCCAGAAAATCGGCTGAGTGTATGGGCCCCTTAATCCCTGGTATTTCTCACAGCTTGTATGTCCATCATACAGAGGACATGCTGACTGTCATAACACAACTGGAAGTGAGAGAGATGCAGGGCTTGGGGAACTCTGGAATTCAGGCATTAGTGCCTGATTTCTATGGACCAGAAGAGATTTATTTATTTATTTATTTATTTATTTATTTATATAGCGCTGACATAGTACGCACCGCTGTACAGAGTATATTGTCTTGTCACTAACTGTCCCTCAGAGGCGCTCACAATCTAGTCGCTACCATAGTCATTTGTCTATGTATGTATCATGTAGTGTATGTATCATAGTCTAGGGCCAATTTAGGGGGAAGCCAATTAACTTATCTGTATGTTTTTGGGCTGTGGGAGGAAACCGGAGTGCCCAGAGGAAACCCACAGAGACACGGGGAGATCATACAAACTCCTTGCAGATGTTGACCTGGTTGGGATTCAAAGTGGGGACCCAGCGCTGCAAGGTGAGAGCGCTAACCACTACGCCATCGTGTTGCCCTTATGATGTACTTTGACATATGACCTTCTGATTTTATCTGATTTCATCACCCAAGGCCTTGGCCTTTGTGGCCATTCCAGAAATCCTGTAAGTAACACCGCCCCTGTGTAAACCTATTTAAAGGGAACCTGAGATGGGGGAGTGGCATTTAAAAGAAAATGTACATACCTGGGGTTTCCTCCACCCCCTCTAGGCTGATCGCTCCCTCACTGTCCTCCTGCGCCGTTTGGATCTTCCGTAATTTGGCCATGAAAGTCCTTCGGCCTGGGGCGTACTGCCCATGTGCAGCCTGGCCACGCGTATGCTCCCATCACCGGGAGCCCTCTGAGAAAGCCCCCTGTGACTGGGGAGCATGTGCAGCCGGTCTGTGCCTGCAACGACTGGCCCCGACTGAAGGACTTTATAGGCTGAATTACGGAGAATTCAGGTGTCGCAGGAGGACGGCAAGGGAACGATCAACCTGGAGGGGGCTGGAGGAAGCCCCAGGTATGCAGTATATATATATATATATATATATATATATATATATATATATATATATATATATATATATATATATATATATACACAGTATATAGTATATAGTCCCCCGTCTCCGGTTCACTTTAAATAGGTTTACACTGGGGTGTTTAAAATGGAGCAATTGAATCAATCCTCGGTTACTTTCCATTTCAAGCAGCATACATTTGCATCAGGGCCGGCGCTACCATAAAGGCAAAGGAGGCAGCTGCCCCAGGGCCCAGAGCTTGTAGGGACCCCCAGTGGCTACAAGAGGAAACATTTTTTTTTCAAATCGGCCTTATAGTTTTTGAGAAAATCGATTTTAAAGTTTCAAAGGAAAAAAAATACACATTTAAAAACCTGCCGACTTTAATGGTTAATAGCAAATCCACCTTAAATGCTAGAAACCCTAAATTTGCAGGATATGTTAAGATCATTAGGAATAAGAGGAAAAAAACTATTTTTCAAAAAGACCTTATAGCTTTTGAGAAAATCGATTTTAAATTTTCGAAGGAAAAAAGTATACTTTTAAATTCGGTACATGTCACTTTTAGTAGCAAACCTAACGGTAGTGTAATTTTACATGCATCAAACGAAAGCGCAATAAATTTCCTGACGGGGTTTCCAGGGGGTCTATACGCAGCCACAGCGCTTTGGCCAGGGATCGCTATACAGCCGCAATATGGCTGTATGAATATCCCTGGCATTTTTTCCTATTTTCCCAATTTTTTTTTTATGTTTAGAGTGTGGAATTTTTTTTTTTTTAAACTATGTGGGGTCCCCCCTCCTGAAACTTTATAACCCCTTGTCCCCCATGCAGGCTGGGGTAGCCAGAATGTGGAGCTCCGACCGATTGGGACTTCACACCCTGACTATACCAGCTGCAAAAAAGGTCCCCTAATGCCGATTTTTGTTCCGGGGTATATGTTGGGGGGGGGGGCCCCCAGGTTTATTTTGCCCTGGGGCCCCATTGTTGCTTAAACCGGCCCTGATTTGCATAATTCTGCGCCAACTGAGTTATTTGCATCTCATTGACCATCTCCAAGACGTGCTTACATTTCCTGCTAGATTTATTTAGATCATCTTAGATTTTATTGCTAGCTTAAATGCTGCTGCTAAGGCCCCGTTCACACTTGCGGTTTTGCAAAAACCGCACCGGATGTCCGGACCGCACCGGAGCCGGATCGGACCTGAACCGTACGGTTCCTGTCCGGATCCGGTCCGGATCCGGTCCGGTTGCATACGGTTTCCGTGCGGTATGAACACGGTTGCGGTCCGGATCCGGATTCTTAAAGAGATAACAACCTGTATAAATACCTGGGGTTCTGGGAGGTCAGCAGAAGCTCTGGGGTCATTGTTGGAGACAGCTGGACGTGTGGAGACCATCCTTGGATACAGAGACAGCAGTTGGGACCATGGATCCAGTCATTTTTTACGCTTATTACCTGGGAATTCTCTCCTTCCTGTTGTTTACCTACTACTATGTGGGGAGAAGGCGTGCTCCTCGCAGGAGATGGTGGGTGCACCCTCTACTAGCCAGGAGGCAGAGGAAGAGAGAGTTCCAGGCCCTCTACCGGGACCTCAGACGACACCCACAGAAGTTCTACAGCTACACTCGGATGTCTATTCCCCTGTAAGTATATAGGCCTAAATACACCAACCCCCACCATTCCTAAACACCCCACCCTCACCCCCACAACACCTCATCCCTGTATACCTAGCTAAACACACCACCCTGACCCCCACACCCCTGTATACCTAGCTATACACTACACCCCCACCCTCCACAACACTCCCAAACCTCTGTAAACACACCTCCCCCATCCTCCACCCAACACCTTGTCCCACAACATACTTTACAGCTTCTTCCTTTCCATCTCCTGACAGGTTTGATACCCTTTTGGAGATGGTGAAGGATGACCTTAGGAAGAAGGATACCACGTTCAGGAGAGCAGTCACACCACAAGAACAACTACTCATCACACTGAGGTATGTAAAAACAAATTTTTTTATTGCAAAAACAACCACTTTCCAACATGGAAACATTCTTCCAACATGGAAGACAAAAAATTAACATATCTATGGTATAGCCCGGTCAGTTTTAAGGAACACCAACCACCAACTTTGTGCTGGAAGAGTTGTAGGGCATAGCTGCCCAAGTGTCTTTCGGGGACACCAGGCCCTAAAATTGAAGTGCTTCAAAAACCTAACCACTGGCACATGACCCTCTGAGCCATAGATGAAGGACACAGGGCAGTGAAAAGGCTAGGCCTCTCACCGACCAGTCAAGGTGTCCTTCATCCATGGCTCCAAGGGTCTTGTGCAAGTGGTTAGGAACAAGAACAAAGTGAGGAGCAAGAGGAACCGATGGCAGAGGTGCATGACTACAGGTGCAGTGCAACAGGCACAAGGTTGTGACCCAGGTAGTGTCTTTCGGGGACACCAGGCCCTAAAATTGAAGTGCTTCAAAAACCTAACCACTGGCACATGACCCTCTGAGCCATGGATGAAGGACACATGGCAGTGAAAAGGCTAGGCCTCTCACCGACCAGTCAAGGTGTCCTTCATCCATGGCTCCAAGGGTCTTGTGCAAGTGGTTAGGAACAAGAACAAAGTGAGGAGCAAGAGGAACCGATGGCAGAGGTGCATGACTACCGGTGCAGTGCAACAGGCACAAGGTTGTGACCCAGGTAGTGTCTTTCGGGGACACCAGGCCCTAAAGTTGAAGTGCTTCAAAAACCTAACCACTGGCACATGACCCTCTGAGCCATGGATGAAGGACACAGGTCAGTGAAAAGGCTAGGCCTCTCATCGACCAGTCAAGGTGTCCTTCATCCATGGCTCCAAGGGTCTTGTGCAAGTGATTAGGAACAAGAACAAAGTGAGGAGCAAGAGGAACCGATGGCAGAGGAGCAGGACTACAGGTAGTGTCTTTTGGGGACAAAAGGCCCTAAATTATTAGTGCTTCAAAAACCTAACCACTGGCACAGGACCCTCTGAGCCATGGATGAAGGACACAGGTCAGTGAAAAGGCTAGGCCTCTCACCGACCAGTCAAGGTGTCCTTCATCCATGGTTCAAAGGGTCTTGTGCAAGTGGTTAGGAACAAGAACAAAGTGAGGAGCAAGAGGAACCGATGGCAGAGGAGCATGACTACAGGTGCAGTGCAACAGGCACAAGGTTGTGACCCAGGTAGTGTCTTTCGGGGACACCAGGCCCTAAATTATTAGTGCTTCTAAAACCTAACCACTGGCACAGGACCCTCTGAGCCATGGATGAAGGACACAGGTCAGTGAAAAGGCTAGGCCTCTCACCGACCAGTGAAGGTATCCTTCACCCATGGCTCCAAGGGTCTTGTGCAAGTGATTAGGAACAACAAAGTAAGGAACAAGAGGAATCAAAGGCACAGGAGCAGGACTACAGGTGCTGTGCAACAGGCACAAGGTTGTGACCCAGGTAGTGTCTTTCGGGGACACCAGGCCCTAAATTATTAGTGCTTCTAAAACCTAACGACTGGCACATGACCCTCTGAGCCATGGATGAAGGACACAGGGCAGTGAAAAGGCTAGGCCTCTCACCGACCAGTCAAGGTGTCCTTCACCCATGGCTCCAAGGGTCTTGTGCAAGTGATTAGGATCAACAAAGTAAGGAACAAGAGGAATCAAAGGCACAGGTGCAGGACTACAGGTGCTGTGCAACAGGCACAAGGTTGTGACCCAGGTAGTGTCTTTCGGGGACACCAGGCCCTAAATTATTAGTGCTTCTAAAACCTAACGACTGGCACAGGACCCTCTGAGCCATGGATGAAGGACACAGGTCAGTGAAAAGGCTAGGCCTCTCACCGACCAGTGAAGGTGTCCTTCACCCATGGCTCCAAGGGTCTTGTGCAAGTGATTAGGATCAACAAAGTAAGGAACAAGAGGAATCAAAGGCACAGGTGCAGGACTACAGGTGCAGTGCAACAGGCACAAGGTTGTGACCCAGGTAGTGTCTTTCGGGGACACCAGGCCCTAAAGTTCAAGTCCAGCAAAACCAAAAGTTAAAAAGCCCTGTGATGGTATCCTTCCTCCGAGGATCGGAGGTATTCAGAGGAGCATGTCCAGGAACAATTTGACTCTTTTTTTCAAATTGTATCGGCACCACTACTAGAAAAGGTGGGAGTTGCTGCCTGGAAATCTGGACTCTCTTGGGTGCTGGTCGTGGATGAGCTGGACCCTGACAGCGGTGGCCCATATTGACTGCCTCTGTAGCCGGTGTACATCTGTGATGATTGCCAGGTGGGCACCGCTGTTGGTTGTGGGGGTCTAAAAATTGGTGGTTGCAATAATGGCGTGTCCATGTGCTGTTTAATCACCTCCAGCAAATTGGAATGGCACGCCATCAGGTTTTGTGAAGGCACCTTTTCAAGATATGGTATTAGAGACATCACAGTGTGAAAACACGGGTGTGCCTGCAATTTCAGTAGTTCCTTGCTTTGTTGATGCATTTGCTGCATCATGTTCTGCAGCTGGCCCACCGACTGATGATGCTGCGCACGCAGTTGGTCGATTTCTCCTCTGTGCATCTCATGCATCATTTTAAGCTCGTCCCTGTAGTGCCCATGTACAGCGTCGAGCTCACATTGCAGTGTAGTGATGTGGGACTTGTACTGCTCCATGATATGGCCCCTGTCCTCATCTTGCAACTGCCGGGTTATGAGAGTTTGGTGGCTCTGAAGAATCCCGAGAAGTCCGGAGACAGCCCCGGACATCTCGGACTCTGTCTCTCTCCTTGTTGGGGGGAGGGTACCTCGACGCCTCACTGGTGTGGTGGTCCTCACTGGTGGTGTGGCAGCATCTTCCCGTCCTCTGGCCTGTGTCGGGGTTGCCCTGCGCGCTGGTTGTGCTGCAGTCTCTCGGTGCTCCTCACTTTGTTCTTGTTCCCCTGGAGCTTCCATAGCGGTCGATTGTGGAGGTTCAGCTTCTTCCACACTCGGTCCTGCAACCTCAACATCCAAGCTCTCTTCTGCCAAGTCATCATCAAAGGACGGAGTTGTGATTAAGGACTCCCTCCTCCTACTCCTCGCCTCGGGGCAATAGGTTACATCGGCGACGTCATCATCCACCAAGCTCTCCTCACTGCTGAACCGTGCCTCCTGGGTCGGTTCCTCTTGCTCCAAATTGTCTTCAGTCCTGTAGATAAAAAAAATATTTATTGGTGTGCCAAACAGCATGTGGCGTCAATTCACAGAGCTAGCAAACACTAGCAATCACTTTATCACCCGTTTCTACCCAACATTTGATAAAGCTTGTGAGAAAAGTTCGCTAGCCATGGGAATTGAGGCCATAGCAATACATGGCCGAAGTCATGGTAAATGAGCTCTCAGTTCCTGCCCACAGTAGTGGTACTTACAGTCTAGGTTCCAGGCTTGCATTGATGAAAGACAATTGCTTGGCAAATTGGTAGTCTTTTTGTCGCCTTCCCCCGCCACTGCCACTTCGTTCGGCAAGTTTTTTCTTCCGTAGCCATTTCACATATGCATCCCGTATATTGCGCCACCTTGTCTTGTACCTTTCTCCTGTAACGACATGAAAAATTGATTTCGATTATTTCTCTTGTAGGTACATCGCAACTGGACAAACATATACATCGCTACATGTCACATTTCGTATTGGGAAGAGCACGGTGGCAGGCATCGTCGTGAGGACTTCGAGGATCCTTTGGACGCGACTGAGGGCCAGATACATGCCTGTGCCGGACACCACGAAATGGGAGGAGATCGCCCAGGGCTTCTGGACCGAGTGCAAGTTTCCTAATTGTGTTGGCGCACTGGATGGGAAACACATCCGGATTCAGAAACCCGTGGGGAGTGGCAGCCATTATTTCAACTATAAAAAATACTTCAGCATTGTTCTAATGGCAGTGGCAGATGCGGACTACAAGTTTGTGTACGTGGACGTGGGGTCGTACGGTAGTTCCAATGACTCTGGAATTTTCCAGCGTACGACCCTTTGCCGGCTGATGGAGGAAGGCAGACTGCGTCTCCCCCGTGACAGACCCTGGCCTGGGACAAGGGCACCGGCCTACCCCTATGTGTTTGTGGGGGACGAGGCCTTCGCCCTGTCCGACCATGTAATGCGTCCGTACCCAGACAGGGGACTTGATGCCAGCCAGCTACACTTCAGTGCTCGGTTGAGCCGTGCAAGGAGAATGGTGGAGTGCACATTTGGGATCCTGGTGTCAAAGTGGAGGGTGTTCCACACGCCCATGCTGCTGAAACCGGGCAACGCAGTTGTCGTGGTGAAGGCAGCATGCATCCTCCACAACTTTGTGCGGCAGGAGGAAAGAGAGACTCCGGAACCCCCGAATGTGCTTCCACTAATGCCCCTGCGGAGGTATGCAACCAGGCCAAGGGTAGTGTCACTGCGGAACAGGGACCAACTGAGACTTTATTTGACCACACCACCTGGACGAGGGTGAATGTTTGGTTTTTAATATGTTTTGTTGAAATGTGTTTATTTTGGAGTTTCAAGTTTGAGTGATTTTAAATGTATTAATTTTTTAAAATAAATTGATGTATAATAATTGGTCATTGTGTATGTTTTATGTGCACAGGTGGGGTACATCGCAGGTGGGTGGGATACATCACAGGTGGGATACATCACAGGTGGGGTAGAGGTGGGTGGGATACATCACAGGTGGGGTAGAGGTGGGTGGGATACATCACAGGTGGGGTAGAGGTGGGTGGAATACATCACAGGTGGGGTAGAGGTGGGTGGGATACATCACAGGTGGGGTACTGGTGGGTGGGATACATCACAGGTGGGGTAGAGGTGGGTGGGATACATCACAGGTGGGGTAGAGGTGGGTGGGATACATCACAGGTGTGGTTACAGGTGGGTGGGATACATCACAGGTGGGGTACAGGTGGGTGGGATACATCACAGGTGGGGTACAGGTGGGTGGGATACATCACAGGTGGGTGGGATACATCACAGGTGGGATACACCACAGGTGGGATACATCACAGGTGGGATACATCACAGGTGGGGTACAGGTGGGTGTGATACATCACAGGTGGGTGGGATACAGCACAGGTGGGGTACAGGTGGGTGGGATACATCACAGGTGGGATACATCACAGGTGGGGTACAGGTGGGTGGGATACATCACAGGTGGGGTAGAGGTGGGTGGGATACATCACAGGTGGGGTAGAGGTGGGTGGAATACATCACAGGTGGGGTAGAGGTGGGTGGGATACATCACAGGTGGGGTACTGGTGGGTGGGATACATCACAGGTGGGATACATCACAGGTGGGGTACAGGTGGGTGGGATACATCACAGGTGGGGTACTGGTGGGTGGGATACATCACAGGTGGGATACATCACAGGTGGGGTACAGGTGGGTGTGATACATCACAGGTGGGTGGGATACAGCACAGGTGGGGTACAGGTGGGTGGGATACATCACAGGTGGGATACATCACAGGTGGGGTACAGGTGGGTGGGATACATCACAGGTGGGGTACAGGTGGGTGGGATACATCACAGGTGGGGTACTGGTGGGTGGGATACATCACAGGTGGGATACATCACAGGTGGGGTACAGGTGGGTGTGATACATCACAGGTGGGTGGGATACAGCACAGGTGGGGTACAGGTGGGTGGGATACATCACAGGTGGGGTACAGGTGGGTGGGATACATCACAGGTGGGGTACAGGTGGGTGGGGAACAGGTGGGTGGGCCACGGGTGGGTGGGCAACACGTGGGTGACACAAATCCATAGCAAAAGTTGAATACATCACAAGCTTAAACCACAAGCCCCCCCCCAAAAAAACTTCTAGTCAACATACCCTCTGTGCCTTGCTGTCTCTTGCTCAAGTTCTCAAAGTCCTCCACATACAGCTTGGCAATTTTTTTCCACAGGCCTCTGCATTTTTTGATGTTGCTGTGGTCCGCATCCCCCTTGTCCCACAGGGCTGGTACCTGCTGCACCTGTAGGATGAGGTCTTCTGATGTGTAGGGCCTCACCCCCTCGCTATCAGACAGATCCTGCTCCATATTGCTGCCAAAGAGCTCCAGCATGAAGTCACTGCTGCTCCACTCTGTGAACGCTGGTGCCATGTGGTCCCCATCCAAAATGGCCACCATACCATAGAGTCAGCATAGGAAGTGTGGTACAACATCCGGTTTTTATAGCCAGTGTGTTGTGCGCTCTCCGGTTCTCATTGGTTTCCATTGGCCGGATGCAACATTCCGGCTCCGGTCCGGATACGTCAGCCGGACCAGCCGGACCAAAAAATAGCGCATGTTGGAACGGACGCCGGAGTCCGGATCCGGTCCGGCTCCGGTCCGGACGAAACGGACGCATGTGAACGGTCGCATAGACTTTCATTGCTATGCCGTGCGTCCGTTTCGTCCGGTCCGCATGCGGTCCGGCTCCGGCACGGCTCCGGCACGGCGATTCCGGATAGCAACCGCTAATGTGAACCGGGCCTAACAGTCCGACCGCCTCTGCCGAGAATCTAGTGCGTGTACAGCGGCCACTGATCAGCCCAGCAGTTTGATTTGGCTGACAGCATCGTTCTCCCAGACCACCGCCTGACTTCCCTCTAGTGCTGCACTACCTGCCCTAAAGAGCCCTCGCATAGCAACAGCCTCTGCTGTGCAATGTCACCCGCCAAACGACAACACTCATACGTGTGTACGAGGCTTCCTAACCAAAGATACAGTTCAGCCCAGGGAGATCTCATTGTAAAAGGAAAATACACTGCCGAGTTGAATTTCACTTGATACCTCTTGTGCATACTGGCATCGTCCATATAATATAGGATATTCTATAGAATTTCTATGCTGCTGTGCCCTAAGAAAGAAAAGGATATAGTTGTGATCTAGGATTTGTAAGTGATCTCTGCAGATTCACATGACTCCATATACTCGTCTATTGTTGTGAGGCAGTCAGTACAGGTTTTTCTGCTCCTTCATCCTGTCGTGCAATGAAAGCATTGAACTTGACTTGCTAAACAACTATTCGCTGTGATACCCATTTTAGTCACTGTTAACAAATGTAGGGCTTCCTGAATTGAAGCTGTTATTATCACAAAGTAACTAAGGAATTGCTTCTTTAATAGGAGCTGCTCCTCTTGCTCTTTACATCTTTTGCAGCTTATTTAAAGCAGTCAGTTTTATGTGCGCGTTTTTATGTGTGTGATGTAATCGATAGGGAAAATGCACACAGTGCTGCATTTGAGTTTGTTTTTGTTTTCTTCTGCATGTGAAAAACACATTCGCCTTCATTCAAAATGAGTTTCTGCATCAGTAAACATATGTTGGTAAATTACCGATTGCGGTAACCACAAGTTAAAATCCAATCCTTTCTGCCTAAAATTACCGATTGCGTAAAAAAAGCACAATAACATGTTGCATAACGTGCATTAAATGCTGTTTTAAAGGTACATGCCACAAAAATGTAATTCATCATAAGAGTGCATTGTTTTATCGTTCATTTTGTTTGTTTTTTGTTTTTTTTTATACCTCCTATAAGTACCTGGCACTATTTTTTACTTTACATTTGATCAGATGTTGTATAGAGCCCTTTCAATGATGAGAGGCGCCCACACCCGCTACTGCTGCAGACTTAGGCACTTTATTATTGACACGAGGAAGTAGGATGGTACCCATGAAACACATTCTAGTACATTATTGTTGTTTATATGGACCATATAACCACAACGTTGGCCAAGTCTTATTTCAGTGGGCTCTTAGAACATATATTTATATGTTTTCATTGTAGGCACTTTATTACTGACCGGAGGAAGCGGGCCAGTACCTGTGAAACACGTTTTGGTCTTTTTTTGGGCATCATTAAAGTTTTTCTCAACCCATATGACAAAAGACCTCTAACGACAGCAACAAACAATATTTCTCTCTTCTTTTCGATCCATCCCGGTGGATCTGACCTGCAGACGGCTGTTCATTGAACAAGGTGTGTATGAGATCTGCAGATATTTCTTAACTTTTGTGTGCACACACATGCGTGAAAAAGTAAGTAGACTATGAAAGCATTTTGATCTATAGCCGGAACTGATGTTTTGCGTACGTGCAGCATCTTTAGAAAGATCAGTCTTTCAAACCTCCCTGACAAACCTATGCAACAGATTAATTCCTCAGTTTGCAAAGATTTTCATTTACTCAGCTTAAAAATAGACTCTGTAGATATGCTCTCATAGTGATAACATTGGACTTTGATCTTTCATTTTCCAAAGAGTTTTATCTCATGTGTGAACCTAGCATAATTAATTACAGGTGAATCTCTGCCCTCTCCATCAGCAAAACAATCCCAGGCATTTTTTCCAAAGCCTTCTGAAGATCTGGCCACCCCCACCTGCGTTGGTGTGGCATGCCCCCAGCTTGGCAGCCACTAATTAGGCTGCAGCTGCCGAGCTGGGGCAAACCACGGGAATGCAGGTGAGGGTGGCCAGAGCTTCAGAAGACTCTAGAAAAAGCACCAGGGTGGCTTTGCCTAGGAGGCGGGTGGAGTTTCTGACACTGATGAACAGGGCCGGATTTCTGGAAAGGCCAGAAAGGCCACGGCCTAGGGCGATAAAATTAGATAAGATAAGAAGGGCGGCATGACTTGGAGAGAGAAGAGGTCATATGTCAAAGTAAATCATCTCTTCTGGTCCCGCAGCGCAGCCATCCAGCGCCCTGCTCTGCACTAATAGCTGAATTCCAGAGTTCCCCAATCCCTGCATCTCTCTCTCACTTCCTGATGTGTTAAAACAATCAGGATCAATCATAACGGTCTCCTGATAATCCATTCCTTTCTTTGTATGATAGACTTACAGATCGATGTGAGAAATACCAGAGAATTACATTACAAAGCAGATAGAACTAAGTTCCGCTGAGTTTTAATGTAGGCATTCCCAAACATCAGAGAGCTCTGCAGTTTCTTCACCTCTTTTACAGCTTTGACCCCAGCAGCTGTTAATTTATCTAATCATAATTTATGACGGTCTTTCTTTTTTTTTTTTCCTAGTAGCACTGGTCGCTTCTCTTCCTTAGTTAACTCTTTCCTGACTCATTTTCTGTCCTGCAGCTCCTACCATCTATGAGACTGCAGGATAAAAAATGCTGTTTTCTTCCCTTTCATTGCTAAACTGTTATTTTAAATACACCTGAGCAGTGGTGCTCATCCAATATTTGGGTATCCGAACTACCCAGATAATCTGAACTTTTTCCACTATCCGAACTTTGAATAGCAATTCGGATATTTTTTAAAATCTGAAAAGCACTATCCGAGCAAACTCGGATTTTCCATCTGAGAGAGAGAGAGAGAGGGATTTTAAGTCCCCACATCATTAAAAAAACATGATGCTACATGCAGTGGCGTTCCTACCGTCAAGCGGCAGGGGCGGCCCGCACCGGGTGTCTTGATGCTTAGGGGGTGACACCGGGAGTCCTGTGTTGCCGCCCCTGCCGCTGCAGTCAGTGCACATGTTGTGCAAATTTGGGATTTTACACCCTCCCCCCGTGGCCGTCCCCGCTGACAACCTATGTGTGCCCCCCCCCCCCCCGGGGCCTTCCCCGGTGACAGGCAGGACTCAGGAGCAGCCCAGCTTCAGACCTCCGACCAGCCGGCGACCAGTATGCGGGCGCTAGGACCCAGCGGACACCGCACTGATATGCGGAAGTGACATCACTTCCGCATATACGGCGTGGTGTTCACTGAGTTCGGTGCGCCCGCATACTGGTCGCCGGCTGATACTGAGGTCTGAAGCTGGGCTGCTCCTGCCTGTCACCGGGGAAGGCCGGTGAGGTGAGGGGGGGGGGGTAGGTTGTCAGCGGGGACGGCCACGGGGGGTGTAAAATCCCAAATTTGCACAACGAGTGAAGGGCACCTGTCACTATCTAACCTGGGGGGGATCCCTATTACTATCTAACCTAGGGGGTCCCTGTCACTAACTGGGGGTCGCTGTCACTATCTTACCTGGGGCAGTGGGGGGTCCCTGTCACTATCTAACCTGGGGTGTCCCTGTCACTATCTAACCTGGGGTGTCCCTGTCACTATCTAACCTGGGGTGTCCCTGTCACTATCTAACCTGGGGGGTCCCTGTCACTAACCTGGGGGTCGCTGTCACTATCTAACCTGGGGGGGTCCCTGTCACTATCTAACCTGGGGGGGTCCCTGTCACTATCTAACCTGGGGGGGTCCCAGTCACTAACTAACCTGGGGGTCACTGTCACTATCTAACCTGGGGGTCGCTGTCACTATCTATCCTGGGGGTCGCTGTCACTATCTAACCTGGGGGGTCTCTGTCACTATCTAAACGGGGGTCGCTGTCACTAACCTGGGGGTCGCTGTCACTAACCTGGGGGGTCCCTGTCACTGCCTAACCTGGGGGGTCCCTGTCAATGCCTAACCTGGGGGGTCCCTGTCACTGCCTAACCTGGGGGGTCCCTGTCACTGCCTAACCGGGGGTTGCTGTCACTAACCTGGGGGTCGCTGTCACTATCTAACCTGGGGGGTCCCTGTCACTATCTAACCTGGGGTCGCTGTCACTAACCTGGGGGTCCCTGTCACTATCTACCTGGGGGGTCCCTGTCACTATCTAACCTGGGGGGTCCCTGTCACTATCTAACCTGGGGGGTCCCTGTCACTATCTAACCTGGGGGGTCCCTGTCACTATCTAACCGGGGGTCGCTGTCACTATCTAACCGGGGGTCGCTGTCACTAACCTGGGGGTCGCTGTCACTAACCTGGGGGGTCCCTGTCGCTATCTAACCTGGGGGGTCGCTGTCACTATCTAACCTGGGGGGTCGCTGTCACTATCTAACCTGGGGGGTCCCTGTCACTATCTAACCGGGGGTCGCTGTCACTATCTAACCTGGGGGGGTCCCTGTCACTATCTAACCTGGGGGGGTCCCTGTCACTATCTAACCTGGGGGGGTCCCTGTCACTATCTAACCTGGGGGGGTCGCTGTCACTATCTAACCTGGGGGATCCCTGTCACTATCTAACCTGGGGGATCCCTGTCACTATCTAACTGGGGGTCGCTGTCACTATCTAACCTGGGGGGTCCCTGTCACTATCTAACCTGGGGGTCGCTGTCACTATCTAACCTGGGGGGTCGCTGTCACTACCTAACCTGGGGTTTCCTGTCACTATCTAACCTGGGGGTCGCTGTCACTATCTAACCTGGGGGTCGCTGTCACTATCTAACCTGGGGGTCACTGTCACTATCTAACCTGGGGGTCACTGTCACTATGTAACCTGGGGGGTCCCTGTCACTATGTAACCTGGGGGGTCCCTGTCACTATCTAACCTGGGGGGTCCCTGTCGCTGTCTAACCTGGGGGGGGTCGCTGTCTAACCTGGGGGGGTCGCTGTCTAACCTGGGGGGGTCGCTGTCTAACCTGGGGGGGTCGCTGTCTAACCTGGGGGGTCGCTGTCTAAACTGGGGGTCCCTGTCGCTATCTAAACTGGGGGTCCCTGTCACTATCTAGAATTCAAATATACCAGCACTCCAGCTTTCTCAAAGAATCACGCTCTTTTATTGATATTGGTAACCACACACGCCTTGAGAAAGGGGGACCCTGCGAGGCCCCGAAACAATTGTCGGTCATTTCTGTGGATATGTTAGCTCAATAAAAGAGCGTGATTCTTTGAGAAAGCTGGAGTGCTGGTATATTTGAATTCTGGACTTATACTTTGGTGGTTTGCCTATACCACAATACCAAGCACCCTACCAAAGATGGTGTGCCCAGTCACAACTTTTCCTGTTCCTGTCACTATCTAAACTGGGGGTTCATGTCACTACACAAACTGGGGGGCACCAGTCACTAGCTGAACTGGGGGGCACCAGTCACTAGCTAAACTGGGGGGCACCTGTCACTAGCTGAACTGGGGGGCACCTGTCACTACCTAAACTGGGGGGTACCTGTCACTACCTAAACTGGGGGGTACCTGTCACTAACTGAACTGGGGGGCTCCAGTCACTAATTGAGCTGGGGGGCTCCTGTAACTACTTAAACTGGGGGGCTCCTGGCACTACCTAAACTGTGGGGCACCTCTCACTACCTAAACTATCTAGACCAGCCAGCCCAACATAACCACCAGCCAACCAGCCCAGAATCACTGGCAAAAAGGCCACAGCATCACCACCAGTCAGGCCAGCATTTACTTCAACCAGCCAGTCCAGCCACAGCATCACCGCCAGCCAGCCCAGCCACAGCATCACCGCCAGTCAGGCCACAGCATCACTGCCAGGCCTTTCAGCTCACACATCATCGCCAATCCAGACAAAAATAGTATTGCCAGCCAGGCACAGCAGCCAGTAGAGGAGAATTCAGAAGCCAGGTGAGAGGTGTCTACCATATTAATGGGGCATTTTGCCTATTTATTTGAAATGCTGTCTATTTATGTGCCTCATGACTGCTGAATTTGTCTTGTTGGTGGCCTCATGGTTACTGGATTTGTCTTTTTGGGGGCCTCATGATTTGTTGTGGGCCTCAAGATTGCTGAATTTGTCTTGCTGGGGGCCTCATGATTGCTGAATTTGTCTTGTTGGGGGACTCATAATTTATTGGGGGCCTCATGATTGCTGAATTTGACTTGTTGGGGGCCTCAAGATTGCTGAATTTGTCTTGTTGGGGGCCTCATGATTTGTTGGGGGCCTCAAGATTGCTGAATTTGTCTTGTTGGGGGCCTCATGATTGCTAACTGCGAGACTATGGGAAAAGCGGAATCAACCTCATATGAGACAATAGCATTGAGGCCTGGAACCCACTGAAAACCGCAAACGCAAAACGCAACCGCTAGCGTTTTGTCTGAGCGGTTTGCAAGCGGATTCATGCGCGCTTTTGGTCGTGTTTTGCAACATTGTATTTTTTTCCCCAGCGGGTGCCTAGCGTTTTGCGTTTTGCGTTTTTATCCTGATTGGTCCTGTGAATTATTTTTCATTTTGTTAGTGTGCTGAACCGCAAAACGCTAGCAAAACCGC
This sequence comes from Hyperolius riggenbachi, assembly GCF_040937935.1. Lineage (NCBI taxonomy): Eukaryota > Metazoa > Chordata > Amphibia > Anura > Hyperoliidae > Hyperolius > Hyperolius riggenbachi. Next base: position 131,002,322 of record NC_090647.1, read on the forward strand.
TCAGTTTAGGTTTTGCTGAGCGTTTCCGCTAGCGGTTCAATACTTTACATTGAAGCGCTAACGCTCCCAAAATGCTGCATGTCCTGCGTTTGCGTTTCTGAGAAACGCAAACGCTCCTGTGGAAGTTGCCCCATCCATTAACATTAGCCCATCGTTTTGGCAAACTGCTAGCGTATCGCAGTGCTGCCAAAACGCTGCCAAAAGCGCTCCTGTGGGTTTCAGCCCTAAAGGAGTTATCCGGGCAGTTTTAATAAAATTAACCGGGGGCTTCCTCCAGCCCCAAGCTCCCAGGACCTCCCTCGCCGCATCTCTGCTCTCAGCCGTTCGCCGGAGCTCCGACCCGGTCCCCGGCGATGATGTCAGAGCGACCTGGAGGTTGCTCTGTACTGCGCCTGCGCGATCGGCGCTGTCAATCACCGCCACGTGGGCCGGAGCGGACTGCGCAGGTGGTAGTAGTTCTTAGCCTCCGGCGAGCGGCTGAGAGCAGAGATGCGGCGAGGGAGGTCCTGGGAGCTTGGGGCATTCATTTTATTAAAACTGCCCGGATAACTCCTTTAAACCTACTTTTTTTTTTTTTTTTTTTTAGCTTTTTAAAACAGAAAATAAAACTGGGGGGGTTTTAAAAAAAAAAAAAATACATTTTTCAGGAGTAGGATGGATGAAATTGTTTATCTTCACAGTTTATTTTCAACTTGGATTTTCCATAATGTTCATGTATGAGTTAAAATGTTTGTATTTAGTTTAAATTGCTGTTGGCACTTTGCGATAGATAAGTGACTTTTCGCCACCACTGTCCTAATCTAATGTCCCACCATTGCTAAGTTCATGTAAACTAGTCTCCACCCGTGACCACACCCACATTTTGGTATATGACCACACACATTTTTTGCGCAACGTAGCCCCAATTACGGGGGGGCAGGGCTGTGGAGTCTGAGTCGAAGAGTCGGAGTCTGGGCAATTTTGGGCACCTGGAGTTGGAGTTGGAGTCGGAGTCGTTGATTTCATAAACTGAGGAGTCGGGTGATTTTGGTACAAAATCCACAGCCCTGTTAAGTATTAAGACTAAGGAGTCGGAGTTGAAGCTATTTTGGGTACCCGGAGTCGGAGTTGGAGTCGTGGTTTCATAAACTGAGGAGTCGGAAGATTTTTGTACCGACTCCACAGCCCGGGGGGGGGGGGTGACTGTGGATAACCAGCACCGGGTGCCAAATACCCTAGGTACGCCACTGGCTACATGCCTCATTTACCCTAAAAAAACGTTTTAAAGGCAATTTAAATAAGCCTTCTTCAGACTTTGTTCCCGTATACTGTCAATATGTTAGAGCACACCACCATATGTACATTCAGCATTCAAAAGAGATGCATAGATTTTTCAGCAAATATAAATATATGTCATTCAGATGCTTTAAAGTGGAGCTGAACTCTTGCACAGGACAGAAGGAAAACAGAGAAATGTACCATTTATGTATTTAGAGAGCCTGTCTAATTCCCCCTCCTCTGTGTCACAAGTTGTAATTTGATCTCTACACTGTGTCACCCGACTGCCACAACAGCTAAGCTCATTTGAAAGCACAGGATGCTAAAAAATATGTCTGCTTCCATAAAAGCAGGAAGTAGACACACTGCAGATTTATTGCAGGATTTGTATCAGCTGTAACAAAAATGTTTTTATTGAAAGGTTATGTTGTTGCGTATCTTTTAGAGCAGAGAGGAAGTTCTGAGTTCAGGTCCACTGTAATTACAACAGAACATCCAAAGTGGGTCTTGATAGGATGTTTGCTACTTACCTGTTCTCTGTTTTGGATGGGCTTCTCTACATTGCACTGCCCTGCCACCTGTTTGTGGCTCCGACTGCAGCCAGTCGCACAGAGGACAAAGAAGCAGTGCATGCTCTGGCCACTCGCGCTCCCTGTAATTTCTCGCTCCTGCCCAGATGTGCACAGCAACCGAGGCCGGTACAGTGTTATGCATTCTTGACAAGTACCGGTCATACATCAGCGTCATTTCTCAAGTATGCAAGCCCAGAACACTATCGGCTGCTGTGCACATTCGGGCAGGAGCGCAAATTACAGGAATTATTTGTTGAATGGGAGGCAGAGCAGCACAACTGAGATGGGCCCATTCAAACCAATGATCGCTGGTCAGAGTGTTGGACATTTTTTTTGGGGGGGGGGGGGGGGGGGGGGGGGCGCGCTTGGTGACAGCAGGCCTAGGGCTCTGGAAAGTACAAATCCGGCCCTGCTGATGAATTAGAGGAGTATTAATAGCCCTGAGACTCGCCGATCCTGGCAGCATTAATGACAGGCACTGCCTTTTTCACTGGAAGTGCACGTTGCATAATGCACAGATTATATCGTGTTAGAACTGCAATAGACTTTATACAAACCCTGCATGCAGTGACTAATGCGATTAGTTACAACGCAGAGGTGTGAACAGGCCCATAGCAGTAGCGTAGTATGGCTACAGAGGCACCAAAAGGATAAAAGTATCTAAAAAGTTTAAAACATGAGGAGGCAGTGGTGGACTTACCTCCTCCAAGCAGTCACAAAAATGGTCAATGTGTTTGTCAAATACAAGAAGTCTATTAACCACTTAAAGAGAACCCGAGGTGTGTTTAAAGAATGTTATCTGCATACAGAGGCTGGATCTGCCTATACAGCCCAGCCTCTGTTGCTATCCCAAACCCCACTAAGGTCCCCCTGCACTCTGCAATCCCTCATAAATCACAGCCGTGCTGTGAGGCTGTGTTTACATCTGTAGTGTCAGTCTCAGCTGCTCCCCTGCCTCCTGCATAGCTCCGGTCCCTGCCCCTGTCCCTTCCCTCCAATCAGCAGGGTGGGAAGATATGCAGGCGGGGACTGGAGTTCTGCAGGAGGCGGGGAGAGCAGCAGACTGACACTATAGAGATAAAAACAGCCAGCTCTGACAAGCTGTTTGTCAGCAGTGTGGCTGTGATTTATGAGTGATTGCAGAGTGCAGGGGGACCTTGGGGGGGTTTGGGATAGCAACAGAGGCTGGGCTGTATAGGCAGATCCAGCCTCTGTATGCAGATAATATTCTTCAAACCCACCTCGGGTTCTCTTTAAGGACTGCGGTGTTAAAACCCCCTAGTGACCAGGCCATTTGTGACTAAATAGGCCACTGCAGCTTTAAGGCCTCGCTGCAGGGCCGCACAACACCGCACACAAGTGATTTCCCCCCCCCCCCCTTTTCTCCCCACCAACAGAGCTCTCTGTTGGTAGGGTCTGATCACGCCCCAATTATTATTTTTATTTTTTTTATAAATATTTTTATTCGTTTATTTGCATTTTTTCCCTCCTCCTGCCCCTGTCAGCCTATCATTGCGGATCGCTTCCCTGTGTCCCAGGGGGACAGCCGTGTCACACGGATGTCCCCAGTACAGCGCTGCCTCAGATCGCAGCGCTGTACAGTCTTATTAGACGGCGGGTTTTCGCCGTCTAACAGTCTCCGAGCAGCGATTGCTGCTAGGAGACTGAAGGTGGAGCGGAGCTCCTGCAATGCTTATAGGAAACCATTCACGCCAATTGGCATGGAGTGGTCGGCAAGAGGTTAAGGGACAATGCAATGCATTTCGCAGGTTTGGTCCCGCTTCATCAGGCAATAACGGAGCAATAGCATATGTGGTCAGTAGAAGAGCCAGGCACCTCGTTGTTTTGCAAGTCTCTAGGCCCATAGCATTGTATGGGCAGTGAGCTGACATGCAGAAGTATTCTGCTACGCAACTGATGCAGCGTGAAAGGGTTCTTACACAATTTCATGCCACTGGCTGCATACTTGTCATAGATGTGACTGACAACCTACTGAAGACAAAAGATTAGCATAATAGCTGGTTATTTTTAAAATGAACATTTTCATAAGAGATTGTGTTTCCACAAGGGTTTTGCATAAAGAGAATCACCAGCAAAGGATTAACCAAATAAGCTTCTATTTGTTAGCATAGCATTAAAAGCAGTGGGATAATGCTCAGGTCCATTGCCAACATTTAACTGTGACAATCTGAGCAGCTTATTCACCTGCTGCTAGAGACGCTGTGCCGCAACTCCACTCTGCTGCAATATACTCTCTGCCTTTACACACTGGACTGGGGGAGCGCAGGAGGGGACGGAACAGATAGTGGGACAAGAGGACAGAAGGAGGCACAGTGGGAAAGAGGGAGGCACACAGGGACGCACACAGAGCCGGATCATCCACAAGGTAACTTAGGCAGGTGCTTAGGGCCTAAAGAGAGTCTAGAGGTCCGGTTTATGCTAACCCACAACTAATCTTGCCAAAAAAAGCCAGGTGGCCATCAAGCAAGGGACAAGTCATTGCTTGCCTACTAGGGCACCATTTCACTTCAATCCATCTCTGGATGCAGAAGAGCACAGGGGGACGGAAGATGGCACAAGGAGACAGAATGAGGCGCAAGGTGACAGAGGGACACACAGGGGGGCAGAGGTGGCACAGGGGGACTGAAGTTGGCACAAGGAGACCTCCTGTCTCCTTGTGCCAACTTCAGTCCCAAGGGACAGAAGGAGGTATAAACACATGTTGGGGTATGGCTTAACCACTTCCCGACCGCCTAACGCACAGCGGCGGCCGGGAAGTGGAGCCCTTAAGGACCAGCTCACCCACAGAGGTGGCGGTCCTTGTAAGGGCATGGGCGGAGCGATCGCGTCATCCGTGATCCGGGATGTTAACCCCGCGATCGCCGCATACAAAGTGTATAATACACTTTGTAATGTTTACAAAGTGTATTATACAGGCTGCCTCCGGCCCTGGTGGTCCCAGTGTCCGAGGGACCACCAGGGCAGGCTGCAGCCACCCTATGTCGCACCCAAGCACCCTGATTTCTCCCCCCCTGCCCCAGATCGCCCACAGCACCCCTCAGACCCCCCCTGCCCACCCCCCAGACCCCTGTTTGCACCCAATCACCCCCCTAATCACCCATCAATCACTCCCTGTCACTATCTGTCAACGCTATTTTTTTTTTATCCCCCCCCTGCCCACTGCCCCCTCCTGATCACCCCCCCACCCCTCAGATTCTCCCCAGACCCCCCCCCAGACCCCCCCCCCTGTGTACTGTATGCATCTATCCCCCCTGATCACCTGTCAATCACCTGTCAATCACCTGTCAATCACCCATCAATCACCTGTCAATCACCTGTCAATCACCCATCAATCACCCCCTGTCACTGCCACCCATCAATCACCCCCTGTCACTGCCACCCATCAATCAGCCCCTAACCTGCCCCTTGCGGGCAATCTGATCACCCACCCACACCAATAGATCGCCCGCAGATCCGATATCAGATCACCACCCAAGCGCAGTGTTTACATCTATTGTCTCCTCTAAACACCCACTAATTACCCACTAATTACCCATCAATCACCCCCTATCACCACCTGTCACTGTTACCCATCAGATCAGACCCTAATCTGCCCCTTGCGGGCACCCAATCACCCGCCTACACGCTCAGATTGCCCTAAGACCCCCCCCTTATCAAATCGCCAGTGCATTAGTTACATCTGTTCTTCTCTGTAATAACCCACTGATCACCTGTCAATCACCCATCAATCACCCCCTGTCACTGCCACCCATCAATCACCCCCTTGCACTGCCACCCATCAATCACCCCCTGTCACTGCCACTCATCAATCAGCCCCTAACCTGCCCCTTGCGGGCAATCTCATCACCCACCCACACCAATAGTTCGCCCGCAGATCCGACGTCAGATCACCTCCCAAGTGCAGTGTTTATATCTGTTCTCTACCCTAAACACCCACTAATTACCCATCAATCACCCCCTGTCACTGCTACCTATCAGATTAGACCCCTATCTGTCCCTAGGGCACTCAATCACCCGCCCACACCCTCAGAATGCCCTCAGGCCCCAGCCCTGATCACCTCGCCAGTGCATTGCTTGCATCTATTCCCCCCTCTAATCACACCTTGAGACACCCATCAATCACCTCCTGTCACCTCCTAGCACACCTACCCATCAGATCAGGCCCTAATTTGCCCCGTGTGGGCTCCTGATCACTCGGCCAAGCCCTCAGATCCCCCTCAGACCCCCTTCCGATCACCTCCCCAGTGCATTGATTGCATCTATTTTCCCCTCTAACCACCCCCTGAGACACCTATCAATCACCTCCTGTCACCCCCCTAGCACTCCTATCCATCAGATCAGGCCCAATACAACCTGTCATCTAAAAGGCCACCCTGCATATGACCGTTTCCACAAAATTCGCCCCCTCATAGACCACCTGTCATCAAAATTTGCAGATGCTTATACCCCTGAACAGTCATTTTGAGACATTTGGTTTCCAGACTACTCACGGTTTTGGGCCCGTAAAATGCCAGGGAGGTATAGGAACCCCAGAAACTGACCCCATTTTAGAAAAAAGACACCCCAATGTATTCTGTTAGGTGTATGACGAGTTCATAGAAGATTTTATTTTTTGTCAAAAGTTAGCGGAAATTGATTTTTGTTTTTTTTTCACAAAGTGTCATTTTTCACTAACTTGTGACAAAAAATAAAATCTTCTATGAACTCGCCATACACCTAACGGAATACCTTGGGGTGTCTTCTTTCTAAAATGGGGTCACTTGTGGGGTTCCTATACTGCCCTGGCATTTTAGGGGCCCTAAACCGTGAGGAGTAGTCTAGAAAACAAATGCCTCAAAATGACCTGTGATTAGGACGTTGGGCCCCTTAGCGCACCTAGGCTGCAAAAATGTGTCACACGTGGTATTGCTGTACTCAGGAGAAGTAGTATAATGTGTTTTGGGGTGTATTTTTACACATACCCATGCTGGGTGGGAGAAATCTCTCTGTAAATGGACAATTGTGTGTAAAAAAAAATCAAACAATTGTCATTTACAGAGGTATTTCTCCCACCCAGCATGGGTATATGTAAAAATACACCCCAAAACACATTATACTACTTCTCCCGAGTACGGCGATACCACATGATTGGCACTTTTTTGCAGCCTAACTGCGCTAAGGGGCCCAAAGTCCAATGAGTACCTTTAGGATTTCACAGGTCATTTTTGTTTCAAGACTACTCCTCACGGTTTAGGGCCCCTAAAATGCCAGGGCAGTATAGGAACCCCACAAATTACCCCATTCTAGAAAGAAGACACCCAAACGTATTCTGTTAGGAGTATGGGGAGTTCATAGATTTTATTTTTTGTCACAAGTTAGCGGAAAATGACACTTTGTGAAAAAAAAAAATTAAAATCAATTTCCGCTAACTTGTGACAAAAAAATAAAAACTTCTATGAACTTACCATACTCCTAACGGAATACCTTGGGGTGTCTTCTTTCTAAAATGGCATCATTAGTGGGGTTCCTATACTGCCCTGGCATTTTAGGGGCCCTAAACCGTGAGGAGTAGTCTTAAAACAAAAAGGACCTGTGAAATCCTAAAGGTACTCATTGGACTTTGGGCCCCTTAGCGCAGTTAGGCTGCAAAAAAGTGCCAATCATGTGGTATCGCCGTACTTGGGAGAAGTAGTATAATGTGTTTTGGGGTGTATTTTTACACATACCCATGCTGGGTGGGAGAAATACCTCTGTAAATGACAATCTTTAGATTTTTTTACACACAATTGTCCATTTACAGAGTTATTACTCCCACCCAGCATGGGTATGTGTAAAAATACACCCCAAAACACATTGTACTACTTCTCCCGAGTACGGCGATACCACATGTGTGGCACTTTTTTGCACCCTAACTGCGCTAAGGGGCCCAAAGTCCAATGAGTACCTTTAGGATTTCACAGGTCATTTTGAGAAATTTTGTTTTAAGACTACTCCTCACGGTTTAGTGCCCCTAAAATGCCAGGAGAGTATAGGAACCCCACAAATGACTCCATTTTAGAAATAAGACACCCCAAGGTATTCTGTTAGTAGTACGGTGAGTTCATAGAAGAATTTATTTTTTGTCACAAGTTAGCGGAAATTGATTTTTATTGTTTTTTTTCACAAAGTGTCATTTTCCGCTAACTTGTGACAAAAAATAAAATCTTCTATGAACTCACCGTTCTACTAACGGAATACCTTGGGGTGTCTTCTTTCTAAAATGGGGTCATTTGTGGGGTTCCTATACTGTCCTGGCATTTTAGGGGCTCTAAACCGTGAGGCGTAGTCTTGAAACGAAATTTCTCAAAATGACCTGTGAAATCCTAAAGGTACTCATTGGACTTTGGGCCCCTTAGCGCAGTTAGGGTGCAAAAAAGTGCCACACATGTGGTATCGCCGTACTCAGGAGAAGTAGTATAATGTGTTTTAGGGTGTATTTTTACACATACCCATGCTGAGTGGGAGAAAGATCTCTGTAAATGGACAATTTTGTGTAAAAAAAATTAAAAAATTGTCATTTACAGAGATAAATTTCTCCCACCCAGCATGGGTATGTGTAAAAATACACCCCAAAACACATTATACTACTTCTCCTGAGTACGGCAATACCACATGTGTGGCACTTTTTTGCAGCCTAACTGCGCTAAGGGGCCCAAAGTCCAATGAGCACCTTTAGGCTTTACATGGGTGCTTACAAATTAGCACCCCCCAAAATGCGAGGACAGTAAACACCCCACAAATGACCCTATTTTGGAAAGTAGACACTTCAAGGTATTCAGAGAGGGGCATGGTGAGTCCGCGGCAGATTTCATTTTTTTTTTTGTCGCAAGTTAGAAGAAATGGAAACTTTTTTTTTTTTCTTCTTTTTGTCACAAAGTGTCATTTTCTGCTTACTTGTGACAAAAATTAATATCTTCTATGAACTCACTATGCCTCTCAGTGAATACTTTGGGATGTCTTCTTTCCAAAATGGGGTCATTTGGTGGGTATTTATACTATCCTGGAATTCTAGCCCCTCATGAAACATGTCAGGTGGTCAGAAAAGTCATAGATGCTTGAAAATGGGAAAATTCACTTTTTGCACCATAGTTTGTAAACGCTATAACTTTTACCCAAACCAATAAATATACACTGAATGGGTTTTTTTTAATCAAAAACATGTTTGTCCACATTTTTCGCGCTGCATGTATACAGAAATTTTACTTTTTTTGAAAAATGTCAGCACAGAAAGTTAAAAAAATCATTTTTTTGCCAAAATTCATGTCTTGTTTGATGAATATAATAAAAAGTAAAAATCGCAGGAGCAATCAAATAGCACCAAAAGAAAGCTTTATTAGTGACAAGAAAAGGAGCCAAAATTCATTTAGGTGGTAGGTTGTATGACCGAGCAATAAACCGTCAAAGCTGCAGTGGTCTGAATGGAAAAAAAGTGGCCGGTCCTTAAAGGGAAGGTTCAGGGAGGGTGGAGGAAAAATAAAAATCAATTTCCACTTACCTGGGGCTTCCACCAGCCCGTGGCAGGCAGGAGGTGCCCTCGCCGCCGCTCCGCAGGCTCCCGGTGGTCTCCGGTGGCCGACCCAACCTGGCCAGGCCAGCTGCCAGGTCGGGCTCTTCTGCGCTCCAAGTCCTGGTACTTCTGCGTCCCACGCCGGCGCTCTGACGTCATCGGACGGCCGCCGGGCTGTACTGCGCATGCAGGTAATAAAGGTACCCCTTAATACTGAGGAAACCTCTGGCTGCCTCATACTAAGTAGCTAGAGATGCCCCAGCTGAGAGGAGATCTTGTGCCTTATGGTAAATCTGGCCCTGCTGTCATCGCTCCAGCTTGCATCCTTGTAGTGGTGATTGTAATCTGCTGATTATGATTACGCACAATGTTGGGTACATTTTCGCAAATACGGCCATTCGTAATTCCGATTTGGGCATTCAATTGATTTTTCGTACTCCAATCCTAATTTCGTGTAATTTTATGTTGACTTAAGCGGTTAACAGCAAAGCCCTCATACATGCTATTGTCACCAAAATTGCTAGGTACGGTAACCGCTAAAGTCGGCACTAAATTACGCAAACATTATGCAAAATCACAGTTCCTGATTACATTTACAAACAAAATGAATTATGATTTTTCCTAGATTTCTCATTACAATTTGTCATCGTAATGCAGATTATGGTGTGAAATTAAAATTATGTGCAATTTGTGCTCATCACTACATCCTTGCATCTACCCAGCAGCTGAACTGGCCACTAGAGCTCCAGGCTGACTGCAGTCATATGACAGTGAGCTGGAGCTCTAGTGCCCAGTGCAGAAGCTGCTGAGCAGACGCAGGGACTTGAGCTGGAGAGAGAATGAAGAAGAGCGGAGGCGCCCAAAAATAAATATCTCTGAGTAAACGTTTTAAAGACATAAATAAATACATGATGCATCTTACCTCTCCAGATGATCTAACCCAGAAAAACAAGGGTTTAGATCAGGTAAGGTTTATTCAAGCACAATTAAAAAAGACTGTGTTTCTCGGGTCTATGCCTGCTTCTTCAGGTCAATAAAGTGCCTTAAAGAGGAACTGTTGAGAAAACCTTAAAATTTAAAACACATACAAATAAAAAGTACATTTCTTCCAGAGTAAAATGAGCCATTAATTACTTTTCTCCTATGTTGTTGTCACTTACAGTAGGTAGTAGAAATCTGACAGAACTGACAGGTTTTGGGTTAGTTCAGGCATGGGCAAACTCAGCCTTTTATCTGTTACGGTACTACAAGTCCCACAATACATTTGACTTTGAGTCATGACTGGGGCTGTCAGACTCCTGCAATGCATTGTGGGACTTGTAGTTCCTTAACAGCTAGAGGGCCAAGTTCGCCCATGCCTGGGTTAGTCCATCTCTTTATGGGGGATTCTCAGCATGGTCTTTATTCTTTATAAAGACACCTCCTGAAAAAGATTTATACAAAGATGCTGGCCAGCCTCCCTGCTCGCTGCACACTTTTTTTGGCATTTGGATGGAACAACTACCATTCACTAAGTGCTTTTAAAAATAAAGAAATCACTGAGAACCCACTTATGAGAAGATGGGCTAGTCCAAAATCTGTCAGTAATATCAGATTTCTACTACTTACTGTAAGTGACAGCAACGCAGGAGAAAAGTAATTTATTGCTCATTTTACTCTGGAAAAAACGTACTTCTTATTTGTATATGTTTACATGTATTTTAAATGTTAACATTTTCGTGACAGTAGTCCTTTAACCGCGGGAATTGGACCGGCAAGGGGGCAGCAGTGCACTTTTATTTTTATTTTTTTAAAATCATGTAGCGAGCCCAGGGTTCGCTACATGATAGCCGCTGAGCAGCGGCATCCCCCCACCCACTCCGATCGCCTCCGGCGATCTGAGTAAGCAAGAAATCCCGTACAGAACTGGATTTCCTGCTGGGCTTCCCCGGTCACCATGGCGACGGGCGGGATGACGTCACCGACGTCATGGACGTCGGGATGTCAGAGGGAATCCCGATCCACCCCCTAAGCGCTGCCTGGCACTGATTGGCCAGGCTGCGCAGGGGTCTGGGGGGGGGGCGGCTCGGCGCGACGGGTAGCGGCGAATCGGTGGGTAGCGGCGGCGATCACGTACCACACGCAGCTAGCAAAGTGTTAGCTGAGTGTAGGGAGAAAAACATTTTGAAAATCGGCCCAGCGGGGCCTGAGAAATCCTCCTGCGCAGGTTACCCCGAGCTGAGCTTGGGATAACCGGCAAGGAGGTTAAGGAATTGTTCGCAAACAGGGCCTCTGCAGAGTCTTTGGCAGAGTAGCGTCTGACCTGTGCTGGTGGGCACACTGGGCAGGTGAGACGCTGCTCTGCAGGGGCACCGAGGGGCTGCTGCTGCTGACTCAGGCTTCTGACGAAGTGGGAAGACCCGTGAAACGGCGGTCAGGCTGCTCTGTCGCTTCTTGATTTGCTGTAACTGTATGTACCTTATGGATTAAAAGCATTGATGAAATTATACACTGGTGGCCGGCTTGCTACTCTTTGAACGTGCTTAAAATAACAAGATTAATTGCTTTTTTTTTTTTTTTTTTAAATATTTATTCATAAATTATTTATCACAGGTGGTGACATCCTTAGTACTGGCAGATGATCTCTGTGGAGTGTTTGTTTACCGAGAATTGTGAAGCAAGTGCAACTGATTCTTTGTTTCCCAGAATGTTCTGGAGGTTCAAATTCCACATAATAAACAGCCTATGCCCTGCTTTTGGGAAGGCGGGGCTACACACCAGTATGCAGCAATATATAGATATAGGAAGTGTTTCTGATGCTGAAAACAGATCAGGGGCGCTCCTAGCGTGAGGCAAGCCAGGCAACGGCTTGGAGCGGCAAGATAGGGGGAAGCGCCGCCGCGGGGGGCAAGATTGGCCGCTAGTACTGCACACACACTGTCTCTCTGTGTGTGTGACATGGAGCCCGTGGTTTACATGCTGCAGCTGAACCACGAGCTCCGCCTCTGCTGCCGCCCCTATGCTCTCCCCCAGCCTATTGGCATGACGCTAGCCAGCTCTGGACCACCCCCTGTCCTCCTCCTCTAGCCTGGCCAGCCCCCTCTTCATAGCAGCAGCCGCACGGGTTCTCTGAATCCCTTGTGCGCGTGCCGCCTTTAACTCCGCCCCACGCAAGCGTGACTCGCCGCCGGATTGCCCTCCTGCTGAGCCCTCTGACGCTGTTTGTCTGCGAAGTGCGCAGCATCCTCCTAGGTTCCCTCTGGCCCCTCAAACACCTGTGACCCACCCAGCCAGGATTCAGGCAAGCAAGCAGCCTAGAGTCTAGCAAGGCTGCAAGAGGTAAGCCGCAATCCTTGCTAGCCATAGCCCAGACTCACTGATGGGCGGGATGGCTGTCTTGTGAAGTTGCAGCTCGCCTCAGACTCAGATCATCCTCTCTCCTGCTGCTGTCTGCTCTAAATACAAAAAGCAGCATCACAGCATAAACGCTAGTTTCAGCAGCCAGCAGCAGCTGATACAAACAAGTCCTAAAATAAATCTGCAGTTTCTACTCCCTCATGACTCTGACAGTGCCACATTACGATTATTTTATGGCAAAACGCTGCCACGTTACGATTATTTTATGGTAAAACGCTGCCACATTACGATTATTTTATGGTAAAACGCTGCCACATTACGAGTATTTTATGGGGAAATGCTGGCCACATTACGGTTATTTTTTGGTAAACCGCTGGCCACATTACGATTATTTTATGGGAAACGCTGGACACATTACGATTGTTTTATGGGGAAACGCTGGCCACATTATGATTATTTTATGGTGAAACGCTGGCCACATCACGATTATTTTATGGGGAAATGCTGGCCACATTACGATTATTTTATGGCGAAACGCTGGCCACATTACGATTGTTTTATGGGGAAACGCTGGCCACATTACGATTATTTTACTGGGAAATGCTGGCCACATTACGATTATTTTATGGCGAAATGCTGGCCACATTACGATTGTTTTATGGGGAAACGCTGGCCACATTACGATTATTTTACTGGGAAATGCTGGCCACATTACGATTATTTTATGGCGAAATGCTGGCCACATCACAATTTTTTTATGAGGAAGCATTGCTGTATTGCGATTATTTTTTGTTTTCTAGCGCGCCACAGGTTTTCTCGCCTGGAGTGACAAAATGGCTAGAGGCACCCCTGAAACAGATATTTAACATAAAAGTTGGTATCCTAAATAATGTACTGCGGAAGGGGCATTGCTAGCCCCAAAGAGATCAGTGGCAAGTGTCCCAGATCTATTCTAGGGTACCCCGGATGTCCCTCAGGCAGAGTCAGCTGTGGTGCCTCAGTGGCAGGCATGCTGGGAGCTGTGGTGCATCAGTGAGGGTTGTGCTGGGTGCTGTGGTGCCTCTGTGGGCATACTGGGTGCTGTGGTGCCATGCTGGGTGCAATGTGCTGTGATGCCTTTTATGGGGGCATGCAGGGAGCTGTGGTTCTTCTATGGGGTAATGGTGGGACCTCAATGGGGGGTCAGAGCATGGGAGGGAGTCCACTAGGTCAGGGAATGTTATGGGGGAACTGCCAGATAACCCGGCAGCAGGCTAGACCGCCCAGTAGAAAGCCAAACCAGTCAGCACAGAACCCAGGTAACTCTGCCTAGTTATGTTTTTTTTTTATTAATGGAGAGGGGAGTTTCATCCAAAATTATACTCAGCAGGCCTACTTAGACCGCTGTTAAGTTCATGTAAATTTGGCTCCACCCATGACCACACCCACATTCTGGTGCGTGGCCCCACCCATTTTCCATCTGGAGTGCCCAAAAGTGCCCCAGATCTGAGGATCCTAGCAATGCCCCTGTACTGCGGTCTACTATATGCTGTTACAGCTCCTCCATAATAAATCTGTCCCCCTGTGCATTACTAAAACAATACTTCCTTGTGGATGCGCTCCAGAAGAGGAACATGTAGTTCAGGTGTACTTGACAGCCCTTTTTGTCTTTTTTAAAAGTAATTGTTGTTTCCACCATTAATGATTGGCATGCATTTCACTTTCACAAAATAATTGTACAATATATTTTCATGATAGGTTTCTCTGTTTTTGTTTTTTCAGAAATTAATACATTTGTTGTAATCACTTGTAATCAAATTACCCAGCACAGAGCAGCACTAAAGTTTGCTTGTTTGAGCACTAATCCAGGAATGGTATATTACTGAATGGAAAAAACAATAATCGCTGTTTCAAAAATGATGCATCTATTTTTGTCACCTGCTCAAATTTACAATGGATACAACGAAAGTCATTCCTGCTAAACCAGTGTGTCTGCAATGAGCACATAAAGGTGTGTGCGTCACAAATGGATTCAGAACAAAATGTTCATTCTGCTTAGTTTTCCTTGTATCTTTCTTTGGCATTTAATTATTATTTACTAGGAACGTCTGCAAGCTATTGAACAGGAAATAGAGACCTTTTAAATGCATGATTGCCCTTTTGCTTGTTTAGCAAAATTGTCTAGAGAAGAACAAATGTCATTCATTGTTGCCAGACGCTGAGGTTTGGATACTGATCGGATTACATTTTTTTTCTTGGTCTGACACCTATTGTTTACTTTTGTTAAAAGCTTGACTCTATACCTATTTAGCATTAAACTATTAAATTGTGCAGTGTAACTCTCTGTACGCTCACGTGCCCGCCAATTGCATGTATGTGAAGCCTGTGCATGCGTCATGCGTGAGATTTCACTTATTTTTCTAGTATTAGTTTTTAATTTATTTTTTCACTTTTGAAGCACAACATTGTCTTACGAACACAGAAAGTCATAGGCTTTATCTTCCAGGAGAAATCCCCCTCCCCCCCCCCCAAAAAAAAAATATCTACCAGGGTGCAAGGCATAATACTTGCCCTGGGGTGCCAGTATCTATGGGGCAGATTGACTGCTAGTCTAGACCCAAGACCTGTAGCCGGCCTGCAAACCAGGTGGCCCAGGGGTGCAGGGGTTAACTCAAAGGCGTTCTGATGTGGAAAAAAAAACAGATACTTACCTAAGAAGAGGGAAGGCTCTTGGTCCTATAGTGCCTTCCCGTTCCTCTCCTGGTCTCCTCATTCCATCCCTAGCCCCCCTGTTTAGCAGTCTCTACCAATGGGTCAGAGACTGCTCTCTGCTGCTGAGGTAGGCTTTGGAAGTCTTCTAGACCAGGAGTTCACCTGAAGACGGGTGGCTCTGTACTGTGCATGCTTGGGCACACGCACTTGCACATGCGCAGTACAAAGCTGCCCATCTTTGGGAGCACTCGGGCTCCCAGAGACTTCTGAAGCCTCCCACAGTGGGAGATGTGAACGAGGAGCCAGCGGTGGAACGAGGGGACCAGGAAAGGAACGGGAAGGCTCTATAGGACCCAGAGCCTTCCCTCTCTTTGGGTAAGTTTTTTTTTTTTATTATTATTTTATTTATTTTTATATAGCCTGTGCGAAGAAAATGCCACAGGTGCCTTATAGCAGAGCCCCATTTTCACCAAGGACATGTCTACGGAGGACTGTCCCATGCACAGATAGGGGTGCATTTCCTGCTCATCCACACTATAGAAGCAGTCCTCACTTACACTTGGGGGAGACC
This sequence comes from Hyperolius riggenbachi, assembly GCF_040937935.1. Lineage (NCBI taxonomy): Eukaryota > Metazoa > Chordata > Amphibia > Anura > Hyperoliidae > Hyperolius > Hyperolius riggenbachi. The sequence continues at coordinate 131,018,295 of NC_090647.1, forward strand.
CGATAGCAAGGCGATTCCTTATGATTTTCATGCTGAAATCACTGTGCAGTTTGTGGCCATAAATCAGATTGGATTAGAGAAAGATCTAGCCAATGGTTGATCTGGTCATACATCGAGTGATGTGTGGCGACCTCCTTTATCAACTCACAGTTCAGTTGCAGAATTTCTTTGCTGTTGATAGCTGTGATGTCTTATCAGTGAGGGTTCTATAACAGTCCAACAATAGTCCAACTGAGAGAAACTGTTACTTGCATACCTGATGTTAACTCTTTCAGGCAGAAAAAGACACAAGTTATTAGAATGATTAGCACTGTACATACATGCTGTAGGTTTATCTCATGTCACGTGTGACCTCAGGTATCATTTAAAAGTTATCCTTGCAAATGAGCTTGGAGGGGATGGGCTTTTGGTGAAACTTGCTACAGGGAGTAAAATGATTGTTACATTGGTAATGTGCGTGACATTATGGCGGGGAAGCATGTGCGCATGAATGTGTCTGCTTGACTGATCTGTGGGCATTGTAAGCGAAGACATCACAGCATCATCAAGGACACTGGGAAATCAGATGTTATCTTCCTATGGGCCATTTACAGAAGCATTTTGTTGGTTGTGTTGCTGGCTATTGTTTTTGGGAGCGGATCAGGCGTAGATTCGCAGAAACAAACCCATGCCAAATCTTTGAGAAATCTTGTTCAGTATTTTGAGGACTACGCATGCGCGGGAGGCTTATGGCAACAGGTGCGTGATCGATCCGGGTGTGTGGATGGACCACGCATGCACAGTTGCACACAACTTTGGAGGAAGTTGCCTGACTAACGGAGCTTGCACTAGGACCATGGAGGGGACCCAGAGGACACCAAGGGACCTTTCAGGCTACGGGGGGCTGGAAGAAGCCCCAGGTAAGTGCAAGTTTTCATTTTTAAGTGCTGCTCATGGTCCCTTTAACACAGGAGTGTCATCTCAAATACAAAGTGGGCCGAAAGTTAAACACTAGGGCCAAATCGTGGGCTAGCCTCAATGTTTAGTGGTCATCTCCCTCACTTATAAAGTTTCCTAGTATCTTATGGCCCTCCCTCCCCTATACAGTTAACTGGTGTGTAGTGGCCCCCCTCCTTTGCAATTCCTTGGTGTCTCGTGACCTGCTCTTCCTCTCCTACACAGTTCCCTCTTGTTGTCTAGTGCTTCCCCTTCCCTTTCCATGTGACTCCCTGGTGATCTAGGTCTTTACCTCCAATATAGCTAGAGAGGGCCAAACATAATGCGAAGTGGGGAAACCACCTGAGGGCCAAATCTGATGGCTCTGGGGACCAGATTTGGCCGAAGTTTGACATGTATGCTTTAACAGAATAAATTTACAGTTATTCATCAATATAGCAAGAAGTAACCCCCATAACTACGGTAATCACTTCTTGCTTAAAGCGTAATGAAACCCAGCATTTCTTCTTTGCTCTAAATTATTTTCAGCATATTATATTTTTTTTTTACTAAAACCGCATTCAAAGGGTTACACACAGGGCTGGAAAGTTCAGTGCAGAGAAATGTGGACGCATCCGAAGTTGTAGTTAATGTTGTCTTAAATGTATCAAGTGAGGAATGTGTGGAGAAGCTGCTGGACACAAAGAGACACTGGAAGCATTTCTGCCTTCAATACAACATGAATAAAACCAGTTATGAATAAAATGCAAAGTCAGTTCATAAAGCAAAAAGCTGTACTTTTGGGAACGTATAATTTCTAAATGAATAATACCTATGCACAAATAGCAAATATGATAATCATATGGCATATAAAAAGTAGGAAACCATGCCTTTATTGAATATTATGTCAAGGTTTTATACCGCTTTAAGTGAAGCTTAGTACCTGAAAATACTTTCTGTTTTAGAGTGGAGAGATAGAGAGGAGCCAGCACTGCTAATGGGGTAATTTATTTCAGCAGATAAAAACAGTGACACTTACAATCAGCGTGGTCGGATGCAAAGCGGGAGGGTGGGCGCCAGGTCTATGTCCCCCTGCGGACGTCCGTTTCGCGCTACAAGCGCTTGTTCACCGCAATGGGGAAGAGTAATCAAATTCGAAAGGGGATTTAATTGTTACAATCATATGCTGATTATGGTCAAGTCCAGACCCTTGCTGTTATCCTAAGAGTGCTGAAGATTCATCTGCTCTCTACTTCCACTGACATTTTACTTTCTGTTTTAGTTTGGGAAAATTGTTCTCAACATACTGTAAATTTTTAGTAGGGGGCTTCTGGGTTCCTTTAGGTCAGGAAAGTCAAATTCAAATACAAAAACAATCTCAATGTTTAGTGGCCACCTCCCTCACTTATATAGTTCCATGGTTCTAATGCCCCCCCCCCCTCCTCCTACCCCTATACAGTCACCTGGTGTCTATTGCCTCCTGCCTTCCCTATTCAATTCCCTGGTGTCTAGAGGCCCCCTCACTCCCCTATACTGTTCCCTGGTGTCTAATCACCCCCTCCCTTCCTATATAGATCTCTGATGTCTAGTGGTCTTTCCCCCCCCCCCCCCTCCCTCTTTTCACGCACCTTTACAGCTCCCTGGTGTCTACTGCTTCTGTCCTCTTCCAAATATGGCTTCTTAGTGATCTAGGGGTTCAACTCCAATATAGCTTCTCTGCTGTCTATTGTAAGCCAAACATAATGCAAAGTGGCGAAACCACTTGTGGGCCATATTTGATGGCTCTGCGGGCCAGATTTGTTCTATGGGCCAGAGTTTGACATGTATGCTTTAAGTCCTCTGCAAAACTCCTAGTGATTATTCTCTGTAACTTAACTAGTAGGTACTCTGTTATACTCCAAAAAAGATACATACACAATATGTAAAATGAAATCATTTGACACTATTTTTATTAATTATGAATATACTTTATTTAGAAAGTATCATTACGCAGCACTGTACAATAAATAGTACAATAAAATGGTATCTTCCTGATTCAAAACTCTGTACAATAAATAGGGGAGACATTACCACACTAAAGAGTGAGAGTGAATGAGCCTGGCAGCTGCATTCATGAAAGATTGCAGGGGTTGGAGTCTGGTCTCAGGGAGTCCGGAAAGGACGGCATTGCAGTAGTCCAGACGGGAGATGGCCAGAGCATGGACCAGGTGATTGGCAATGTCAGGAGTTAGGTTGGAGCACATTTTGGTGAAGTTACTGAGATAGAAGTTGCAGGGCCTGGAAATTTTCTGTATGTGTGGAGTAATAGAAAGTGCGAAGTGACACCGAGGAAGCAGATTTGAGTGACAGGGCGGATGGATGTGTTATTGATAGCAATAGAGATGTTGGGGGGGAAGGCTTGATGAATGTGGTGGGAAGATCATGACAGTAATAGGATATAGAAGCCGTCTCTGCTGTCATTTGATATCTATTCACAGCCTGTCCAATCGATCTAGCATTATTTTCAAACATGCTTTAGGCTCTAAGCTTCGACTTGTAAAGTTTTTTTATTAAGTAAAAACTGTGTGCTTTTAGTTAGCAAAGGTTTTTGACTTTTGCCTACGTCATTTAATACCACAGGAGATATTTGTAAAAGGTTAGTACAAATAACGGCTGTGTAATTTAATTTAATTTTGACAAAACCCACCTACACTCATTAACCACTTGCCGACCAGTGGATTTTACTCTGATCGGTGCTGCGTGGGCTCTGCAGCCCGCAGCACCGATCAGGAGTCCAGCAGGGCGATCAGACTACCCCCCTTTTTTCCCCACTAGGGGGATGTCCTGCTGGGGGGGTCTGATCGCTGCCGGCCATCTGCGTTTTGCGGGGGGGCTTTTCAAAGCCCCCCTCCGCAGCCATTTCCGCCCTCACGCTCCTTACCTCCCTCCCTCCCTCTCTCCGTTATGCGCATTCAAGGATAGGCTTCAGCCTATCAGATGCCGGCGATCCCCGACCAATCAGAGGCCGGGGATCACCGATCTGCCTTACAGCGCTGCTGCGCAGCAGCGCCGTATGATGTAAACAGCGGGGATTTCTTCCCCACCTGTTTACATTTTGCCGGAGAGCTGCGATCGGCGGCTCTCCGGCTGTTCACGGAGACACCCTCCGTGAACTGACATGGAAAGGCCGCTCGATCGAGCGGCCGTTTCCATGGTAACCCGCAGACGACCAGTTTACGCCAATCGGCGTTAGCTGGTCGTCAAGAGGTTAAGAACGTTTTGCAGTAGATTCGGTTGCGTGTGGTCCAGTGTTAGTCATGGAGAGAATTCAAAGACACAACAACAAAAGTTGTTTAGGTGATGCCTTTAATGCCTGGTACACACCATACAATTTCCCTTTGGATAGATGGGTTAAATAGATAATTTCCAACAGGTCCGATCTGATTTCCGATTCGTTTTCTGATCAATTTTGCATAGAAGTGATTGGAAAATTGATCAGAAAAACGATCGCAAATCAGATGGGACCTGTTGAAAATGATCTATTTAGCCCATCTATCTGAAGGGAAATTGTATGGTGTGTACCAGGCATAGTGACTAACTGTACAAGATTTTGCAGTAAGTTTCTTTCTGTATCATGCCTGAAGAAGAAACTTAAGGCCTCGTTCACATCATCACATGCAGATGGGTGTGTGTTCGGAACGCAACGCCTACAATTGCACACCATCTGCGTTTGCATGCATTGTGTGGCTGATCCCATTCACTGTAGTGACTGGTTCAGCCGCGTGTTTTGCCAAAAAATGCGTCCAGCATGCATTTGCGCACTGCACTGGTACGGAACACATGCAGTGTGAACATCAGACAGTGCAGTCTATACACTTCTGATGTTCGTGTGTGTATGCCTCCTACACGCGTTGCCTAAATATGGACGGCAACACGTGTAATGTGAACAAGGCCTAAAGGTTTCGAAAGCTTGCCTAGAAATCTTTTACAGTTAGTCATTAAAGGAATGACCTAAACAACTTTTCTTATGTCTTTAGTAAATCCAGGAGAACTTAACCACCTTGGCGGTATGGACGAGCTCAGCTCGTCCAGTACCGCCAGGCTGAATATCTCAGCCCCTGGTGGGTCTTTTTTTACGATTTTTTTTAAAAACACGCAGCTAGCACTTCGCTAGCTGCGTGTTTTACTCGATCGCCGCCGCTACGCGCCGCGAAAGAGGGCCCCCCCATACCCATTGCGCAGCCTGGCCAATCACCGCCAGACTGCGCTAAGGGGTGGATTGGGACTCTCCCCTGACCTGACACGACTCCTCCTGCGGCGCAAAATCCACCGCCATGGAACCACTGCCAGATCCCAAAGCTTACGCAACACCTCCTGCGGTGCCAAAACCACCGCCATGGAACCACAGCCAGGTCCCAAAGCTTACGCGACACCTTCTGCAGCGCCAAATCCACCGCCATGGAACCACCGCCAGGTACCATAGCTTATGCGACACCTCCAGCGGTGCCAAAACGACTGCCATGGGACCACTGCCAGGTCCCATAGCTTACGCGACACCTCCTGCGGCGCCAAAATGACTGCCAAGGAACCACCGCCAGGTCCCATAGCTTACGCGACACCTCCTGTGGTGCCAAAATGACCGCCATGGGACCACCGCTAGGTCCCATGGCATAAGCGTCACCTCCTGCAGCGCCAAACCGACTGCCATGGGACCACCGCTAGGTCCCATGGCATAAGCGACACCTCCTGCGGCGCCAAAATGACCGCCATGGCACCACCGCTAGGTCCTATGGCTTAAGCAACACCTCCTACTACACAGAAGAAAAAAAAATTACCGGGGGAACAGCCACTAGGTCCCATGGGCTACCATTTAGCATAAACAAGGTTTCATTTGTGATTACTTTCATTTTTCCACCGGAGTGCGGAATTCCGCAGAAATTCGCAATATTCCGCGGAAATGTAATGGCGACGGAATTTAGCGCTGGCGGAATTCCGCAATTCCGGCGGAACGGAATTTGCTCATTCTGATCATCCCTGGCGGGAGGGAAATTTCTTCACAATATCTGTGCAGCTACGTGGGGGTTTGCAGAGACAAGCAGCAGCCGTCGGGGAGCTCTGGGGGTCTCCTTATTAAAGGAGACCCCCAGATGCAGCGGTGACGATGTGTGTTAGCATGTTTAGACCTGCTTTTTGCAGGTCTAAACTCAGGGCCCGTTTCCACTATCGCGAATCCGCATGCGTTGCCCGCATGCGGATTCGCACAGTCAGTACAAGTGGATGGGACTGTTTCCACTTGTGCGTTTCCTCGCACGTTTTTCTGTGCAGAAAAAATCTGCAGGGTAGGGCCCTCAGAATTCGCCTGTGTGTGGAATGCAGGCGAATCGCACGCAATGTATTTAATAGGGAAATCGCATGCGTTTTCCCCATGCGTTTTTTGCCGCGATTTCGCATGTGATTTCGCATAGGTATTAATGTTAATTTACACACGCAGTGACATGGTTAAATTCGCATACAGCCTTACCTATGCGAAATCGCGGCAAAAAACGGATGCGGAATCGCACCCGCATGCGATTTGCCTGCGGTGATTCGCCGGCGATTCCGCAACGCTATAGTGGAAACGGGCCATAGCGCTCATGTCTGCCGGGAAGCATTGTTTCCCGGAGGCATGCAAAATGTAATAGGATAGGGTGTAAGGAACTTGCTGGGCGATAATTTCGCCCAAGCGAGTTTTTTTTTTTAACACCCTTCCTAGGGCTAAATGTAATTGGATCAGACTACTTTATTGTTGTCGCCTGATTATCAGACTCACCAGCGTTTAACGCTGGCGAGTCTGACAATTGCATCTGGCCCTTTGCCTCATCTGATTCTCCTATAGTCGTACCAGATCACCCATTTGAACACAAAAGCTTCAATTCTATAATGGGAGGTATGGAACAGTTCGTCTAGCCTACAGACATCGTTTAATTTAGTGAAAACCTGCAGGATAGTAGGGATGGTTGTAGTCTTCCAATTTTGAGCAATTAGTAATTTCGCAATAATCATTTTTTTTTTTTTACAGTAGAAATTTTCCTGGGAAGTAAATTCATTAAGGTTATTTCAGGTTTAAAAGGAAGATGTTCAAAATATAAGGAATCATTGAGAATGAAAATCTTCCTCCAGAAGGGTTGGATAGATGGGCAAAGCCACCACATGTGAAAGTGCCCACTTGTGACTGACATCTCCAACACATGTCCGACTCCCCTACCCGAAATTTTGCAATTTGAGAAGGACATCGATACCACCTGGAAAGTATCTTATAATTACGTTCCTGAAAGGTGGAAGCGATCAAGGATTTATGCGTAAGAGTGAAAATATTTTCCTTCTAATTCGTATCCAAAGTTTTTCTCTCACTTGTCAGTCATGTGGAGGAGCTGGGGTTCACTTTGGGCATAGACTAGATCAGACTACAGAACAGATATCTTATGATCTGTGGAGACTGACGCTGAGCACATGGATTCAAATGTAGTAAGCTTTCTGTGAATATGAGAATTGGGCTTAAGTGAAGAATAAAATTTGCAAAGTTGCATCCACTGGAGCCAGTTTATATTGGATATATACGCTCTCGGTTTCCAATTGCATTCCTCTCCAATAACTGCCTTGCTATTCTTAATTGTTATGTAACAAAAATTGACTTCAGGTATACTTTCTACTTGGTTAGCTACGTCATACAGTATTACAAACAAAAACTGCATTTATCATTCAAAAAGGCTATGTTCATATTTTGCTGAAAAAAAAGCAAATTTGCTGTTCTTAAAGAGAATCTGTATTGTTAAAATCACACAAAAGTAAACATACCAGTGCGTTAGGGGACATCTCCTATTACCCTCTGTCACAATTTCGCCGCTCCCCGCCGCATTAAAAGTGGTTAACAACAGTTTTAAAAAGTTTGTTTGTACACAAACAAAATGGCCACCAAAACAGGAAGTAGGTTGATGTACAGTATGTCCACACATAGAAAATACATCCATACACAAGCAGGCTGTATACAGCCTTCCTTTTGAATCTCAAGAGATCATTTGTGTGTTTCTTTCCCCCTGCATCTCTCATGCACTGAAGTTTCAGGCTGCTATTTTCTTCCTGCAAACAGCTTTGCCCTTGTCTGAATTTCCTCAGTATGCCCAGCCAGCTCAGAGGACGATTTATCCAGCTTGTAAAAGATAAGAGAGAAGCTGCTCTAATCTAAATAACACACAGGCAGTGTGCATAGAGGGGCCTGGAAGGGGGAGTTCATAGCAGAACCACAACACTGAAGAACTTGGCAGCCTTCCAGACACAGGCTGACAAGTCTGACAAGAGAGAGATAAGTTGATTTATTACAGAGATGGTGATAGTAGAACGTGCTGCAGTAAGCCAGAACACATTAGAATAGCTTTTAAAACTTGTAGGATGATAAAAAACAGGATGCAATTTTTGTTACGGAGTCTCTTTAAAGAGTAACTGTTAGGCATGAAAAACAAAATCCATTCTCTATTTCTATCTGTTGATCATATAAAAGGAATGATAAAAGGCAATGCATAACTTTAAAATCAATCTTACTTTTTTATTGCAGAGATTAATCCTCATGTCCCCAGCTCCTTAGTATGCAGCCAGTAATCAGCCGCAAAAGAGAAGTTGCAGTGCAGGCTGGGGCGGGGGGAGTTTCTGCACAGACACAGCTAGTTCAGCCTGATTGGCTGCAGCCTGTGTCACACTCACTCCTTTTCCTCTCATTGGCTTCCTCCCATGACTCTCCGTGTCTGCCCCCCCCCCCCCCCATACTCCAGCCCGACAGGCATCTCAGCCGATTCATGTGGGCAGTGGCTGCCACCACTGCATTGCATCCATGGGGACCTCCCATGCTACCTTAGGGATTCCCTGCATTTACAATCAACGCTCCCTATTGGTGTAGGGAGGAAATGACCTCACCATTGGCTTCAGCTGGAGGGAGTAAAGATGGCCCCTGCCAGCGAACAGAATCTCTCCATTTACCTTTTTTTATTTTAAAAATTTCACTGAAATCAACACTTGGACAGTGCAATACACATGTTATGTAAGTAGAGCTAGTATTTATCTACTTATATATGTCATTTTTTTTTTGTCTTGCAATGTTTTGTAGCAATACCGTGATACCTTTTCTTTAAAAGACAATTCATATATTTGTGCTGCAGTGTAACAGCTAAACATAAGGGAATTCAGTTTTATTTTTAGGTCTGGATTAATCACTCTTCCATACATCAATATTCCTTTCTGTCATAATCTGGATTTAAAGGATTACTGTACTGGCAAACATAAATAAAATTATATGGGTGTCTCTCGGAAGTCTCTTTAAATGGACTCTGAAGCAAAACTTAGATACTCGCCTAAGAAGTGATGTCCCCCGAGAGAAATAATTCGACCTGCAGATAGAATGTCTTCAGCCCTCCTTCGGCAGCCTTTGGAAGTACTTATGTGCCTGAGTACTTTGAAAGAGGAGTGGATCCATACTGCGCTAATCCGCTCTCAAGTGTGTGCACTACGGATGCGCCAGTCTTCAGAAAAACTTGGACGCCAGTACTTCTGAAGCCTTCCAAGGAGTCCTGAAGGTGCCAATTTTGAACAGGGGACCGAGGGGGCATGAAGAGATAGAGGGGTGGGAAGGTTCTAAGGCTGGCCATGTGCATTTTTGGTACAGGGAGCAGCCAAAAGGCAGCTCTCCATGCACTAGGTAATCTTGGGGAATATAAAAAATATATTCCTCTACTGATCTCCAACTTTTCCCCTTTCTAAAAGAAATTCGGAGGGCTGCTAAATTCAATTCACATTTGCTTTCAGGCTAAATGTTGTGGTTCCAGGGCTGCCTTCAGGGCATCACAGAGGGGACTGCTGTATGGGGCCCAAGTGAATCTGGGGCCCGGTGAACAATGCCACAAACGGGCCCCAGCTGCAGTCTGTGTCTGTGAATCAGTTAGTGATTAAAGTAAACCTGAGACAAATGGGAGAAAAGGATTTTTACTTACCTGGGGCTTCTTCCAGCCCAATGTAGTCTGTCAGTTCCCTCGATACCCTTCTGGTCCAATCCGTTGTCCTCCTGTGAAATCTGCACAAGCCAACTGTGTTGCGGGGCACTGCGCATGCACTGTTCTGAGCCACACACCTCCTCCACCGTGCTCCCATAGCTGGGATCATTCTGCGCAAGTGCAGTTATAGTCTTAGCAAACTGAGCATAGGCAGAACCCTCCCAGCCATGCGAGCACATGAAAAGCTGATGTTAGTGCATTCAGGCCTTCAAACATTGTGATTTGCTATGTGGGGGCAGAGAGGAATGGGGGATGAGGAGGGGGGAGGGGTAGCGGCAGTGAAATTTGCCCAGTATGGGGCCCAAACATTTCTGTTGGCAGCCCTGTATACCAACAACAGAGTGAAGCACAATCAGAACCGTACAGAACAGCCCAGATACACATGATCAGGCCCGTTTCTTGCCCCGTGCGGAGCGTGCGGCCGCCCGGGGCGCTGTTGGGAGGAGGGCGCTATAACGGAGGTGGGAGCCGGAGCCGCGGGGAGGGCAGCCCGACCTCTCCCTCCCTCTCCTCTCCCGGGCGCCCTCCGTGCTCCCCCCTCAGATGCAGAGTCCGTGAGCAGGCAGGGAAGCGCTGTTTACAGCTCACCTGCCTGGCTCCAAGCGCTGCTCTCTCGCCGCTGGTCTGTCTCCTCTCTCTGTATACGTACTGATACACGCTGCTTCCGGCTACAGGAAGCAGCGTGTATCAGTACGTACAGAGAGAGGAGACAGACCAGCGGCGAGAGAGCAGCACTTGGAGCCAGGCAGGTGAGCTGTAAACAGCGCTTCCCTGCCTGCTCACGGACTCTGCATCTGAGGGGGGAGCACGGAGGGCGCCCGGGAGAGGAGAGGGAGGGAGAAGTCGGGCTGCCCTCCCCGCGGCTCCCCCCTCCATTATTGGGGACAGCTACCTATCTAACCTATCCTGGGGGCACCTACCTAATCTAACCTACGATGGGGGGCAGCTGCCTAATCTAACCTACGCTGGGGGGCACCTACCTATCTAACCTACACTGGGGGGCACCTACCTAATCTAACCTACACTGGGGGGCACCTACCTAATCTAACCTACACTGGGGGGCACCTACCTAATCTAACCTACACTGGGGGGCAGCTACCTATCTAACCTACACTGGGGGGCAGCTACCTATCTAACCTATACTGGGGGCAGCTACCTAATCTAACCTACGCTGGGGGGCAGCTACCTATCTCTAACCTATACTGGGGGGCACCTACCTAATCTAACCTACACTGGGGGGCACCTACCTAATCTAACCTACACTGGGGGGCAGCTACATAATCTAACCTACACGGGGGGGGGGGGCAGCTACCTATCTAACCTACACTGGGGGGCAGCTACATAATCTAACCTACACGGGGGGGGGGCAGCTACCTATCTAACCTACACCGGGGGGCAGCTACCTAATCTAACCTATACTGGGGGGCAGCTACCTATCTAACCTATACTGGGGGGCACCTACCTAACCTATACTGAGGGGCACCTACCTAACCTATACTGGGGGGGCAGCTACCTAATCTAACCTATACTGGGGGGCACCTACCTATCTAACCTATACTGGGGGGGGGGGGGCAGCTACCTAATCTAACCTATACTGGGGGGCACCTGTCTAATCTAGCCTATACTAGGGGGCAGCTACCTAATTTAACCTGTACTGCGGGGCACCTACCTATCTAACCTATACTGAGGGGCACCTACCTATCTAACCTACACTGAGGGGCACCTACCTATCTAACCTATCCTGGGGGGGCAGCTACCTATCTAACCTATACTGGGGGCACTTATCTAACCTGTATTGGGGGCTCCTACCTAGCTAGCCTATACAGGTAGAAACTATACTGGCTACCTATATTGCAGGCACCTACCTAAATAACCTATACTGGGGGGCACCTACTTATCTAACCTATGCTGGGGGCAACTATTCTGGCTACTTATATTAGAGGCACCCACCTAGCTAACCTGTACTGGAGCACCTACCTATCTAACTTATACCGGGGGCGCCTGCCTATCTAACCTATACTGGGGGCAACTATACTGGCTACCTATACTGGAGGCACCTACCTGGCTAACCTATAGCGGGGGCAACTATACTGGCTCACCTATGCCTGGCTACCTATACTGGGGTACCTATTCTTGGCTACCTATACTGGGGGGACCTATACTAAGTGCAACTAGACTTGGCTAGCCTATACTGCGGGCACCCATACCTTGCTCGGGGGGGGGGGCGCAATTTTTACACCCTCGCCCTGGGTAAATTTTAGCCTAGAAACTGCACTGCACATGATGGAGCCAGCCTGTCAACATGTTCACTGAATTCAATCCTCATTTATGGACATGGAAGGAAGCAGAAGACAGGGGGTGGTCACATTTGACAGCAGTGGGGAAAAGCAGGCATAAGTAAAGAACCCATAGTCGTAATCATAATTTAGATTTCTTTCTCTTTGATACAATGGTTTATAAGGATGCTTTCAGGTCCATGGGACAAAGGCTCCTAAAAATGTTACTTGGAGGAACTTTTGGCACTGAATTCAACTAGATCTGTTACTTATTTATCTTTTTTTTTTTTTTTTTTTAAAGCATTCACTGAGAGTTTGTACTACATTAAAATATTGGGGCGCTAACAGCTTCCCAGAACAGTTTAGCAACCTTTCTCGCTGATAAGATGGTTATCTCTGAAAATTGGGGGAAAAAATACCGTCAACATAGTCGAGGTGAAAGCCAGAGTTAACCTTTCTGGTGTATGAGAAACTAACCAATATTCTTAGGATACACAAGAAAAAAAAATACGGTTTGATTCTTATGGATTCAAGTGGAACTCCCCTCTATGGACAGTGTGACTGTGACCGCCTGTCAAACCATTCTTTTGGCTTATGCTTTTCTTTATTTCTTTTTGTCTCGTTGGCCTTATTTCCATTTATGAGTCTTGTTGGCATTTTTAATAGACATAAGTCAATAGGCTTTTGTCTATTAATTGCAAATTTCCTTTTACTTTCCACTACGGAAGAAAAACTGCCTGCTGCATCCAAATCACACAACAATTCTTAACAGCTCTGACTGCATGTGAAATGGGAAGATTTGCATACATTTTTCAAAGGAAGCAAAGGAGAAGGAAGGTGTCATATATGCTAGCCGCATCTGACAATTCTCATAAACCTGCAACCTGGCACATTTTTCTCTCTTTCCGGTGGACTATGCCACAAACGGGCCCCAGCTGCAGTCTGTGTCTGTGAATCAGTTAGTGATTAAAGTAAACCTGAGACAAATGGGAGAAAAGGATTTTTACTTACCTGGGGCTCCTTCTAGCCCAATGTAGTCTGTCAGCTCCCTTGATACCCTTCTGGTCCAATCCGTTGTCCTCCTGTGAAATCTACACAAGCCAACTGTGTTGCGGGGCACTGCGCATGCACTGTTCTGAGCCACACACCTCCTCCACCGTGCTCCCATAGCTGGGATCATTCTGCGCAAGTGCAGTTATAGTCTTAGCAAACTGAGCATAGGCAGAACCCTCCCAGCCATGCGAGCACATGAAAAGCTGATGTTAGTGCATTCAGGCCTTCAAACATTGTGATTTGCTATGTGGGGGCAGAAGGGGATGAGGAGGGGGGGGGGAGCGGCAGTAAATTTTGCCCAGTATGGGGCCCAAAAATTTCTGTTGGTGGCCCTGTGTGCTTCACTCTGTTGTTGGTATAATCAGAACCGTACAGAACAGCCCAGATACACATGATGGAGCCAGCCTACACTTGGGGCTCCACTCTACTCAGGGAAAGCACTTTGCCTATACTGGGGGCAGCACTCTAAATATACTGGGGGCTGGCTGCCATGGCATTTTGGGGGGGGGGGAATGACTTTGTGGGGGCCCCCCAAGTTACATTTGCCCCAGGGCGCCAATGCTGCTTAAACCAGCCCTGCATGCCTTGTCTGACTTGAGTCATTCCCAAGTACATTCTGTTCTGAATAGCTATCAGTGTTTGTGTAACAACCAGTACACCCCCAACCTCTAAAGAATTGCACACCACAACTGCTGCAGATCCCCCACTGGCCAAAGTCTGTGCACACATCACAACTGCCACATTAAGCCCAGGGTACAACCTTTGGTTGTATATAGAATTCCTTGCAGATCAGCTGTTGAATGAGCTGCTTGATAACTGTGCAGTTTAACTGACAACTGGCCTCCGTGTGTCCACCACATTATGCATTACAGTTGTCTTTTAATTATATAGATACCATAGCTAGCTAGCTGTGTGATGAACACTATGGAAAGCTGTGAGTAATCGCCAACGATTTCCGTATTGTCGAGCAGACTGTCAGTTTTGTTTTGTCACTCGGTTAAACGAACAAGAAGTGCATTTTGTTTCTCTCTTCTATTAAGAGCTCCCCCCATCACCCACACTGAATGAAAACCTTCCCTTCACCCACCTTCCCCATGTCCTGCATTGCATTAAGTCCAGAGAGGAATGTCACACGTGGCTGGACCTCATGAGGAGACCAATTGCTGCCTACAGCTCATTCCCACAAACCAGGTAGAACCGGCATAGATAAGGGATTCCCTCTGAAATCTAAGAACCAGACCATAAGAACTTTAATGTATTTGTAATTCAAAATAGGCTTGTCACAGAAAGACAAAAGATACATTTTCTGATACCCATAAACCAGTTCTATCATCCACCCAAAGTACAATTTTCTAACTATTGGGGGTCAGTCGGGAAACTGCTTTATTCAGCATGTGCAGACCTAATGCGATAGACTAGGCATGTGTACCCTCATTTGATACAGGATCGCAGGCTGCTTATGAATATAGTCTCGGATTTGCGATAAGCCAATCTGGTGCGGAGTCACGCAGATGATTAATAAATGTTACATTTTCTGCTCTGAGTCCTGGGGGCTGCGACCTTGCTGACCAGGAGGTAACTCCGCCTTAACCACACCTAGTTTGAAGGTAATCCAGCCCCAATTCTAAGATTGTATAAAATCGTTTAGCGGTTATGACCTGTTGTTGAACATACACAATCGTACTTACTCCTCCGAAAACGTTACCTTGTGTTCTCAGAGGCGTATCTAGGTAAGATAGCGCCCATGGCAAACACTAAAATTGCGCCCCCTCACAGTTTCTCCCAAGCAACAGCATTCTGCCTAACCGGTCCTGGGCAGAGCAACCAAGACTACGACATCCATTCCACCTGCCATCCAACCTTAACACAAAAAATGAGAGGGGGGCCCAGACTATTTCCTTATTTCCTTCCTCCCTCTACTGGGGGTCCTCTCCTGTGCTTTCCCTACCACCGTCATCTCCTTCCCCATACACTTGAAGACAGGCACATCTTCGGTGCAAGATTTTCATACTGCTGAAGCTTTCCCCTTACAACACTGGGCCCACCTTGTGTCCTGATCTCTGACACCTGATTGCAAGTTTTCCCACATGTTGAGAGAGAACTCTGTGAAGGAGCAGAGATAAGAGACTGCAGCATACTAGATCTAAGAGCTGACCTAATGCTGGATAGGTAAGCTCCAGCAGCTCAGAACAAGGGACATACACCTATTGCACTGAGAAGGCATAATTATGGTGGCATAGTGGATAACACTCTTGCCTTGCAGCGCTGGGTCCCTGGTTCGAATACCTGCTAGAGCACTATCTGCATGTAGTTTGTATGGTTTCCCCATGTCTGCGTGGATTTCCTCTGGGCACTTCAGTTTCCTCCCACATCC
Source organism: Hyperolius riggenbachi (assembly GCF_040937935.1). Classification (NCBI taxonomy): domain Eukaryota; kingdom Metazoa; phylum Chordata; class Amphibia; order Anura; family Hyperoliidae; genus Hyperolius; species Hyperolius riggenbachi. The sequence continues at coordinate 131,033,966 of NC_090647.1, forward strand.
GAAAAACATACAGATAAGTTAATTGACTTTCCCTTAAATTGTTCCTGGACTGTGATGGACATATGGCAATGGTAGGGATTAGATTGTCAGTCAGTGACAAGACTGTGTATTCTTAAAGCACAGCGGAAGAGGTCGCCGCTATAGAAATACTATAATAATAATACTATAATAATAATAATAGCCAAGTATTATTAGAAACTGGTACTAGGTGAGTGAGGAAAATGAATTATGAACAAAAAAAAGGCTATCCCTATATGAAAAGGGGTGGGGAGAAGGTGCCAATGCAATACAGTTCATAGGTTAAATGCTGTCTGTGATGACAAATTCACAATTAAACATTTTTAACCTAACCACAATTATAACAGAATATCTGGAAATCTGGACCACGGATTACAGATCAGTAGATACAGATCCTGCTATAAATAAACAGCATTTTGATGACAATTGAGGCAGACTGTGTACGAGAGAAATTGTTAATCGGGCCACAGAGCTTCCAGCAGGGTAATAGTTAAAGTGCAGACAGAGTATCATAAATAACTGTGAGAGAAGGCTGAGGAATGTGAGAAGGGCAATGAGTGGTAGGAGTGGGTAATCTATTACCTTCAGACCGTCACCCGCAGCATGGAGACAGAACACCAGCGCAGCGGCAGTAAGCAAGTTTAGGGAAGGGACAGAACACCATAGCTGCTTCCATAAACAAATGTAGGGAGAGAGAGAAAGAGAGAGGGACAGAACGTCACCAGCGCTGCGGCAGTAAGCAAGTGTAGGGAGAGGGACAGAGACAGAACATCACCAGTGCTGACATCTGTGTACGGAGCACAGACAGGAAGAGTGGAAAGAGTTTAGAGCCCCTCCCTCTAATATTCTCACCACACAGCGCTGCCTTTCCTCCTGGCTAGCTCACCTCACTTTCAGCAGCTGCTGTTAAACACGCTCAGCGCTGGCTCTGCCTCTTTCTCTCCCGAGAGTTCCTGGGGCCAGCTGATGTAAATAATATCATGCATCACTGCGCCCCCCATGTTGTTGGAAGGGGGAGGCGCCCAGTGCACTTGCCATGTGTGCATCCCTGTAGATACGCGTCTGTGTGTTCTAGAGTATCCTGTATTTATAACTTGTATGCTGGAATCGGGCACAGATGAACAGGTCTGGCGCCGATCCCTGCATACAGCTAAGGGTTAACTTACAGTGTTCGCAGTGTGCTTAAATATTTACAGTCCTGTGCTGTCTCACAGGTGGTGGCAAGCCTTTGAATTGTATGTGTGTGGTGCATCCTTTGGCGTCCGAACGCTCCCTCCGCTAGTCGGTTCCTCAACTTGCGAAGTCTGTTACGCTTCGTGATGAGCAAAATGACCGTGTGAGAGGATTTCTGACTCAGATCGATCGACCGATCGCGGACCAGCCCTTGCGGCCTGTGACAAGCTGTATCAGCTTTCACCGACCAGCACACCTGTTTTCTGTTCTATGTCAAATGAAAAAGACTTTAGCTCTATTAACATTCAGAATCAAGTTTATTTGCAAAGTACAACAGGTATTGCAATGGAATTGCTTGTGATTCACATGGCATCAATCATAGGACATAGGCCAATATCCATGAAAATGAACAGTGAAGACACACGTATAGAAGTGAAGGTGTAGGTTCAGTAATGTGAGGATTTCAGATAGATGAGGGAGGCTGGAAGATTATGCTGGGGAAGGAGCAGGAGTTTAGGAGGAGGACTACATGGGGGAAGGTGTTCCTATGCCTGACGGCGTAGCTAAGGAGTTGTGGGCCCCGATGCAAGTTTTACAATGGGGCCCGTCCAAGCACTCTATACATAGCAATTGATACGGCGCACCAAAACCTGCCAATGGCAACTACAGTGTCAGAGGTGCAAGAAGGGGATGGGGAACAGCTTGTTAATGATTACCACTATTCAAAGTATCTATAGAAGTGATTATTATGAGCACAGGACCAATAGAGAGCTAATACTGTAGTTGAGGGAGGGCCCTTTGGGACCCCTCTGGCCCAAGGGCCCCGATGCGTTCGCTACCTCTGCAACCCGTATTGCTACGCCCCTGGATGTTCTTGAAGTGGTGGCCTGAGGGTAACAGGTTGAAGAAACTGCTGCCTGGTTGGTAGGGGTTGTACAGAATCCTGTTAGCCCTGGACCAAGGTCACAATGTGTGGTGGAAGGTCTAGCAGTGGCAGCGATGATTACTCTTTGAAGTTTGAGCCTGTCGCTTACAGTTGCACCTGTGTGCCAGATGATGATGGAGGAGCAGAGGATAGATTCGATAGTGATGTTCTTACCGCTCTACACACCATTGATGTACTGATACAACTGTCTAATGAGATTTTTTTTTTTTAAATGTTGAAGGAGATTCTTGCTTCCTTCATTAACCACTTCAGCCCGCAGGTTGTTTTCACCTTATGGACAAGAGCAATTTTCACATTTCACACTCCTCCCATTCATCAATACCTTCGCCAAATAGGCTTTTTGAAGGTGATTTTTTTAAATAATTTTATTCTCTATTTATTTTAAAGGGAAAAAAAGAACACAAATGAAAAAATACAATAGATCTTTTATTTCCATCCACTATAGTTTTAAAATAAACGATGCTACCATACATAAAACCCACACATTTTATTTTCCCATTTATCCTGGTTATCCCAACATTTAAATTATGTCCTTAGTGCGATGTATGGGGATAATCTATTATTAGAAAATAAAGCTGTATTTTTTCTGTATTGTAATTTATTTTCTCATTGTACCCCAACAATAATTGCAAGCCTTTATTTGCAAAAATAACAGTAATCTACCTTTAGGGCAAACATATTTAGTCCCTAAGACAGGGCAGCACGGTGGCACAGTGGTTATAAGTCTCACCTTGCAGCATTGGGTCCCCGGTTTGTATCCAGCCAGGCCACTATCTGCACAGAGTTTATATGCTCTCCCTGTGTCTGCATGGGTTTCCTCCAGGTACTCCTGTTCCTTCCACATCCCAAAAACATACAGATAAATTAATTGGCTTTCCCCTAACATTGGCCCTAGACTACAATACATACATTACACAATACATACTGTATATAGACATATGACTATGGTAGGGATTAGATTATGAGCCCCTCTGAGGGACAGTTAAGTGACAAGACAATGCAGTCTGTACAGCGCTGCTGAATATGGCGCTTTACAAATACTAAATAATAATAAGGTAAAAATGTATGTATCCTATTTTAAATTCTGTCCCTTTTTTGCTACAAAATATATGAAAATAAACATTTTCTTGTGTTTGATTCAGTTTGTCACTAAAAATAATACATAGACCTCAACCCTAAAAAACCCTAAAATCTATTCTACAACTTATCACAATTAATATAATACCACATATCAGTTGATGGATAGTTGGTCATCTAGCAGGCCATTCATTCCAAAGTGTGGAAGTGGCTTTGTACTGGCCAGTTTTTTTTTCCGACAAAGAATTTTAGCACCATACTTTGTTTGCATAGCCCCAGAAGAGACTAGACAGCAGAAAGAGGCCACAAAAGTCACCATTATGGAAAGCTAACAGCCAGGGTGATTCAAAAGTGTATGTTTTTTCAAGCTACCAACTTATGTAATTTTGCTGAAACTTTCATAAGTTTCATCATAACTTTAAACATCACTATTTTTTTTCATGATGGATTGCTATCTCTGCCCCAGAAAATATTGGTTATTCAAATTCAAGCAAACAAAAAATAAAAATAAACTAAAGATAGAAAAAATCTGTTTAATGAGCTCCTTCTGCAAACCATACACATAATTTAATTACAGACCTTCAAAAAGAGATAGACATTTTTAAAACACTTGCACTAAAGAATATCAGAAGCATAGATGGCGTTTAATAAGTGGGGCAAATACATTGGGCAACGTCCTGGCTAAACCTTTAAAACAAACAAACAAACAAAAACCACATAAAGACTGGTTCACACTTGTTTTGAAAATGTACCCGTGGGATACGTTTTAAAGCTCTGCAGAAACGCAGAGGAGTGGATCCTATGTTAAAAAAAACCCGCTTCCACTTGTGCAGAAACACAGATCGCACACAGATCGAAAACGTAATGGAGAGTCAGGGTTTGACACTTTATCCCATACTGGATGTGGAAATGTGTCCAATGCAAGCCTATGAGAACGGACACTGTCCGCTCTCACTAGGCTAGTCGCCGCATCCGCGTGACCCGTTTCACCCGCATACAGTCGCCTTTGGGACGTTGTACTCGAGCACCCCGCCGTCCTTCACCACTGCTCAGTCCATTCTGAAGAGCCCAGAGGCCGACAGAAGCATGGGGATTCTCCATTGGGCTGCAATAGACCAATGGGAATTCTTAGCAACAGAACGAATTCTCATTGGTTCATGTTGAACCAATGAAAATTCTCCCTCTTGCTTGGCAGAATTGGCCTGTTGCAGCCTATGAAGAGCCATGCTTCTGCTGGCCTCCAGGCTTATGCTACTATTTATATATTTTTTTTCCTGGCATAGTATGGCTGTCCCTCCTGCTTTAAAGGGGAACTGAAGAGAGAGGTATATGGAGGCTGCCATGTTTATTTCCTTTTAAGCAATACCAGTTGCCTCGGAGCCCTGCTGATCCTCTGCCTCTAATACTATTAGCCATAGCCCCTGAACAAGCATGCAGCAGATCAGGGGTTTCAGACTTTAAAGTCAGATCTGACAAGACGAGCTGCATGCTTGTTTCTGGTGTTATTCACACTACTGCAGGCAGATAGCTCAGCAGGGCTGCCAGGCAACTGGTATTGATTAAAAGGAAAACCTCCGACACAAGCTGCCGCGTTACCACCAGCACGTTGACTGCCCCACTAGAGAATCGAACATACTCGACCACTGCTACTCGGTCCTGAAAGACTCTTACAAAGCCGTCCCGTGGGCAGCACTTGGATCCTCTGATCACTGCCTCGTCCACCTCATCCCCACCTACAGGAGGCACTTGGAATCAGCTAAACCGGTCCACAAGTCCTCTAAAGTATGGTCAGAGGAGGCCAAGCTTCAACTTCAAGCCTGCTTTGACTGTACTGATTGGAAGGCCCTGGAATCACCGAATCTGAACGAGTGGGTGGACAATGTCACCTCGTATATCAGCTTCTGCAAGGACATCTGCGTTCCAACAAAATCTTACAAAGTCTACCCTAATGACAAGCCATGCTTCTGCAACAAGCTCCGCCGACTATGGAAGTGCAAGGAAGTAGCGTACAAGTCGGGCAACCAGGATGACTACAAAAGGGCAAGGAACAACCTTAACCGTGAACTGAGGGTAGCCAAGAGGGAGTTCGCTGAGAGGATGGATCAAAACCTCTGCTCGAACAACTCACGCTCTGTCTGGAAGGGACTAAAGGCTGCTACTAACTATAAGCCCTCCCCCCAACATGCGCCACCCAGCATTGAGCTAGCAGAGAAACTCAGCGAATTTTACTTTAGGTTTGAGGACCACGCGGCACCTGCAGGTCATCAGTTGCTACCCTCCTCCTCCATCCTGGCCCCTGATGAATGTGCCCTGAACCTAAGCTCACCCCTTCCGCTTCCAGCTGTAAGTGAGACCGAGGTTATGCGCTACCTGGCAACAGTGAATGCCAGGAAAGCCCCTGGTTCTGATGGCGTCTCTCCAGCCTGCTTGAGGATCTGCTCACGACAACTAGCTCCCATCCTAACGGCCATCTTCAACAAGTCACTTCAGGAGGGCAGAGTCCCTGCATGCTTCAAGAGGTCCACCATCATCCCTGTTCCCAAAAAGCAGGGAGTCTCCGACCTGAACAATTACAGACCTGTGGCCCTAACATCTGTGATCATGAAGACCCTCGAAAGAGTGGCCCTCTCTCTCCTGAAACTCTCCACCGTGCCTCTCCTGGACCCCCTTCAATTTGCGTACAGGGCCAACAGGTCCACGAATGATGCCATAAATATCTGCCTGGAGTACATCAGCGATCACCTGGACAGATCAGACTCGTATGCCAGAATCCTCCTCCTGGACTTCAGTTCAACTTTTAACACCATATGCCCATGCTTACTTCAGGAGGATCTGGCAGCACTGGGGGTCCACTCAACACTACGCCTCTGGATTCTGGACTTCTTAACCAACAGGTCACAAACAGTCAAGCTGGGAGACATCTCCTAAAAACCAAGGACTACTAACACAGGTGCGCCGCAAGGCTGTGTCCTGTCGCCGATGCTGTTCTCCCTGTACACGAATGACTGTAGATCTACAGCAGACTCCGCCAAGGTCATCAAATTTGCTGATGACACCACCATTGTTGGCCTTGTCACAAACGACGACGAGCAGGCCTATCGCCAGCAGGTTGACAGAATATGTCACTGGTGCAAGGAGAACAGATTGGTCCTCAACACGACCAAAACTGTAGAGCTGATCATAGACTTTAGAAAGAATGCCCCCAAACCACTTCCAATCCACATTGACGGTACTTAGGTGTCAAGAGTTCCCTGTGTTCGCCTCTTGGGCACTACTATCTCCAAGGACCTGAGCTGGAAGGCCAACACCAGCTCCACCCTGGCAAAAGCTCAGAAAAGGCTCTTCTTCCTCCGCCAGCTGAAGAAGTTCGGTATGGACCAAAAGGTTCTGTCAAGATTCTACACTGCCACCACTGAATCTGTCCTCTGCACATCTATTCTGGTCTGGTACGCTGGCTCCTCTGCCGGCGACAGATGCAAACTACAGAGGGTTATCAGAACAGCAGAGAAAATCATTGGGAAACCTCTCCCTCCACTCGACCTTCTCTACGTCACAAGACTGCGCTCTAGAGCGCTGAGGATCACAAGCGATACATCTCACCCGGGCCACCGCTACTTTAGCAGGCTTCCATCAGGCCGGAGGTTTCGGGTCATTGCCACCAAGACCGAAAGGCACAGGAACTCCTTCTTCCCCTCCACTGTCAACCTCTTAAACTCCTCCTAAACTACAGTCACGTACCCCCACACTTCACCAGGGTCCCCCTGAACTGCAACCGAAGTGGGGAACTATACTGTATCTACTATATCACCACCTCTTTTGCTGTCTAGTGTCCACGATCTGTTAGTGTTACTGTCTTATTGTGCTATTATCTATTGTCTTATTGTGCTATTATCTATTGTCTATTGCAAGTTTGTGCTTTTATCCACTGTCTTACTTTGCTTCTGAGTTATGTACGTGCCAATTCCAATTCCGGGCATGACCCAGTCATGCTTGGCGAAATAAATGATTCTGATTCTGATAAATATGGCAGCCTCCCTATACCTCTTTCTTCAGTTCCCCCTTAACCAGGTTGACTGATCGGAAAGTTATTAGGTCAGAAAATTGGGACGTGAATACTTTGGAGAAGTTACCATTTCATGACATGCTGCCTGTGGAAGCCAATGCTATTTGTAACTTGTGCCCCACATCTTCTGTAAGTCTTTTTAGAAATGTCTTTAAGTCTACCAGTAGGGAAAATGGTGCCCCAAATGGGTACTGACCTAAGAAGAGGAAATTAATAAGGTTTTCATTTTTGGAATTTTGAGGTCTGAATTAGCTTTTTTTTTTCTGTCCCATTACTACTAAGTAGAAGAAAGCCTCTGGATAATCCAGAGGCAGTCCCTGTCGCACTTCTCCTCAACCAGGGCCGGATTTACCATAAGGCACTGTAGGCACGAGCCTACAGGCGCCTGATGATGGAAGGGCAGTTCACTCCCTTCCCTAAGTGCCTCATTCTCTATTCAGTGTCCTGATGAGAGTGTAAATGAAAGTTTACTCACCCTGCTCTCGGCATTCTACTAATGAGATCTCTCTTCAGTGAGGAGCACCTCTAGCTACCTAATACTGAGGTTCTGCTAGCTACCTAATACTTGGGGACATCTCTAGCTACTTAATATTGAGGATAGCTTTGGCTACCTAATTCAAAGGGGCACCTGGAGTAAGCATGGCAAGAGAAGTAAGGGAGAAGTGACAGCTGGGACAGCCAGCACACTTGCGGTGTGATTCTGCGTGTATTTGTGGGTTCATGGAGGGCGAAGTCTACAGTGCCACGACATCTGTGCCTATAGGCTCCTGTGAGGTAAATCCGGGCCTGTCCTCAACGTTCCAGTGCAGTGCGGCTGCACTCATTCAGGTATGGAAGCGTGGCTGCAAACTTCTGAGGGTCTCAACACTGGATCGGTAGTCAGAAGAAGGATGTGCAAAGCCTCTGGAGGATCCAGAGGCTTCCTTCTACCAAGGTAAGCATCTAAATTTTGGTCCAACATAACGCATAGATTTGCTTTAATGACCTCCACTACACGGCACAAGACCTGCATGTTTATATCTTGTGATTTAACACACCTCGATAATGAAAGCGTGGAGACTCGCCAACTTGTTCTCATTGAAGATCTGCATATCAGTCGCCCAAGAAATGGAAAGGGGCCCCGTTGTTTTATGAAAACACAAACTCGCAATTTCAAGTGGATTATTAGACTATTAACTTAACCACTTGCAGACCGCGCACTCATAACGCGCGTCGGCAAAGTGGTAGCTGCAGGACCAGCGACGCACATCTGCGTCGCCGGCTGCAGGCTAATTAATCAGGAAACGCCTGCTCGTGCGAGCGGCTGCTTCCTGTCAATTCACGGCGGGGGGCTCCGTGAATAGCCTGCGGGCCGCCGATCGCGGCTCGCAGGCTAAATGTAAACACAAGTGGAAATAATCCGCTTTGTTTACATTTGTACAACGCTGCTAACAGTAGCAGAGTTGTACCAGATCAGCGATCCCCGGCCAATCAGCGGCCGGGGATCGCTGTCACATGACAGGCAGGAGCCTGTTAGAGGCTGCACAGGACAGATCCGTTCCTGTGCAGCCTCCGATCTCCGGGACAGGGAGGGAGGAGAGGGAGAGGGGGAATCCTGCGGTGGAGGGGGCTTTGAGGTGCCCTCCCCCTCCGCCAGCCACACGCAGGCAGGATCGATCAGACCCCCCCAGCACATCATCCCTCTAGTGGGGAAAAAAGGGGGGCGATCTGGTCGCTCTGCCTGGTATTTGATCTGTGCTGGGGGCTGTAGAGCCCACCCAGCACAGATCAGCGAAATCAGCGCTGGTCCTTAAGGGGGGGTAAAGGCTGAGTCCTGAAGTGGTTAATTGGTATGAGATCCTATACCATGCCGCAATGCTTAATTATTGAGATTACTTTTCTAACAAGATTTAGACCCACTAGAGGGAGCCATCCCATTTGGTTGGACCTGCAGATGCCTGTCTCATTAGGCAATATGTTTATACAATGGATTTCGATCAGCACAGTAGTTCTTGTTCCACAACAGCTTAAGCTCAATCCTGCAGAAAAAAAACATGCTTAAGAAAACATGGTTTCAATTGACAACCTCAAAGTCTTTAACAATGGCATTTGCTAATGTCATTTCTAGGAGTGGTGATCCATAATTCTAGGTACTCAATGGTTCTTTATCTCATGTGAGTCATTGAAGCAGGTGAGGTATTTCACAAACATTTCAAGGAACAGAAATAAATATATGTCAACTGTTGTACCCACTGAAGGAAATGTCTTGTGACTCACATAACTCTGTGACCCAGGATGTAGCTGATACCATTGATCTGTCAGGTGACACCGTGGATTTATACATGTAGCCTTAACCAGATATAGCTGGATGAAGCTACAGTTTTGCGCATAGGTTTACATAAACTAGCGGGGGAGGGGGCTGTTCTATGGTCAGTGTCAGTACATATAAAAGTCAAGGCAGCACCAGCCCCTGACCACTACCTTAATTACCCTCAGCAATTTAGCCTTTTTCGTTGTTGACTGGGTCAGTGCTGCTGCCAGGGCCGGATTTGTACTTTCCAATGCCCTAGGCCTGCTGTCTTCAAGCGCCCCCCCCCCCCCCAAAAAAAAATATTTTGGCCAACACTCTGACTAGCGATCATTGGTTTGAATGGGCTAATTTCAGTGTGCTGCTCTGCCCCCCATTCAACAAATAATTCCTGTAATTTGCGCTCCTGCCCGAATGTGCACAGCAGCCGATAGTGTTCTGGGCATGCATACTTGAGAAATGACGCTGATGTATGACCGGTACTTGTCAAGAATGCGTAACACGGCACCGGCCTCAGTTGCTGTGCACATCTAGGCAGAAGCGGGAAATTACAGGGAGCGCGAGTGACCAGAGCATGCACTGCTTCTTTGTCCTCTGTGCGACTGGCTGCAGTCGGAGCTACAAACAGGTGACAGGGCAGAGCAATGGAGAGAAGCCCATCCAAAACAGAGAACAGGTAAGTAGCAAACATCCAGTCAAGATCCACTTTGGATGTTCTGTTGTAATTATAGTGGACCTGAACTCAGAACTTCCTCTCTGCTCTAAAAGATACGCAACAACATAACCTTTACATAAAAAACATTTATTTGTTACAGCTGATACAAATCCTGCAATAAATCTGCAGTGTGTCTACTTCCTGCTTTTATGGAAGCAGACATATTTTTAACATCCTGTGCTTTCAAATGAGCTTAGATGTTGTGGCAGTCTGGTGACACAGTGTAGAGATCAAATTACAACTTGTGACACAGAGGAGGGGGAATTAGACAGGCTCTCGAAATACATACATGGTGCATTTCTCTGTTTTCCTTTTGTCCTGTGCAAGAGTTCAGCTCTACTTTAAAGCATCTGAATGACATTTATTTATATTTGCTGAAAAATCTATGCATCTCTTTTGAATGCTGAATGTACATATGGTGGTGTGCTCTAACATATTGACAGTATACAGAAACAAAGTCTGAAGAAGGCTTATTAGCAGAAAGCTTACTCTTTTTCTTTTAAGCCAATAAATGGTATTATCCTGATTTAAAACTCTCTGCTTTTGCTGATGGCTAAGATGGTACAATGCTCTACTGCTACAGGAAAGCAGAAGGATGCCAAATCAAACACGCTAGCATAGGTAGTAACAGCTCAGGTGCAGTGCTGCTCGGATACCCCTTTTCAAAATCCGGATTGAATTCGGATCTGGATACGTAGATATCCGATCCGAATCAGATATCAGAGTTTGAAATTTTGGAACCCGAATCGGATATCCAAACCCAGTATCCCAGATATCCGCCCGGATTCGGATATCCGAGTAGAAAACCGGAAGTGGGTTTCAAATTGCCTTTAAAATATTTTTTAGGGTAAATGAGGCATGTAGCATCATGGTTTTTTTAATAATGTGGGGACTTAAAATCCCCCCTCAAAAAAAATTCTCTCTCTCTCTCTCTCTTTCTCTCTCTCTGTCTCTCTCTCTCTCTCTCTCTCTCTCTCTCTTTTAAATGGGAAATCCGAGTTTTCTCAGATAGTGCTATTCGGATTTTAAAATATATCCAAATTGTTATTCAAAGTTCAAAGTTCGGATAGTGGAAAAAGTTCGGATTATCTGGGTAGTTCGGATACCCGAATATTGGATGAGCAGCACTGCTCAGGTGTCCTGTAAAATGACAGTTTAGCAATGATAGGAAAGAAAACAGCATTTTTATTATTGCAGTTCTCATACATGGTAGGAGCTGGAGGACAGAAAATGAGTCAGGAAAGAGTTAACTAAGGAAGAGAAGAGACCACTGCTAGCTAAGAAAAACAGTCATAAATTAGGATAAGATAAATTAATTAACTGCTGGGGTCAGTGTCAAAGCTGTAAAAGAAACTAGCAGAGCTCAGTGATGTTTGTGAATGCCTGCATTAAAACTCAGCGTAACTTAGTTCTATCTGCTTTGTAATGTAAATCCCTTTTATTTCTCACATCCACTTGTATGCCCATCATACAGAAGAATGATTGTTATAACACATCAAGAAGTGAGAGAGAGAGAAGCAGGGATTGGGGAACTCTGGAATTCAGCTATTAGTGCAGAGCAGGGCACTGGCTGGCTGCGCTGCGGGACCAGAAGAGATGATTTACTTTGACATATATAGTAACATAGTTACATAGTTATTTTGGTTGAAAAAAGACATACGTCCATCGAGTTCAACCAGTATAAAGTACAACACCAGCCTGCTCCCTCACATATCCCTGTTGATCCAGAGGAAGGCGAAAAAACCCTTACAAGGCATGGTCCAATTAGCCCCTAAAGGGAAAAATTCCTTCCCGACTCCAGATGGCAATCAGATAAAATCCCTGGATCAACATCATTAGGCATTACCTAGTAATTGTAGCCATGGATGTCTTTCAACGCAAGGAAAACATCTAAGCCCCCTTTAAATGCAGGTATAGAGTTTGCCATAACGACTTCCTGTGGCAATGCATTCCACATCTTAATCACTCTTACTGTAAAGAACCCTTTCCTAAATAAATGGCTAAAACGTTTTTTCTTCCATGCGCAGATCATGTCCTCTAGTCCTTTGAGAAGGCCTAGGGACAAAAAGCTCATCCGCCAAGCTATTATATTGCCCTCTGATGTATTTATACATGTTAATTAGATCCCCTCTAAGGCGTCTTTTCTCTAGACTAAATAAACCCAGTTTATCTAACCTTTCTTGATAAGTGAGACCTTCCATCCCACGCATCAATTTTGATGCTCGTCTCTGCACCTGCTCTAAAACTTTTTTGTAATGTGGTGCCCAGAACTGAATTCCATATTCCAGATGTGGCCTTACTAGAGCGTTAAACAGGGGCAATATTATGCTAGCATCTCGAGTTTTTATTTCCCTTTTAAAGAAAACCTGAACTGAAAATTAAAAGTCAAAATAAGCATACACAAGTCATACTTACCTTCCATGTAGTCTACTCCTCAGTATCTTTCTCCTGTCCCGCGTCCTGTTTGTTCACTGTGATCAAGGGAATTTTCCGTCCTCCATTTTGAAAATAGCCTTTACTCATAACAGCTTTCTGGTCAGCACACAGTTAAACTGTAACATCGCCCACTTGAGCCATAGGCAAACATGGAGATTACCTGTTACATCCGTTTTCCTCTCAGCTATAACTGACAGCAACTGATATTTTACTGACAGCAACTGATATATTTCAGATCTGACAAAATATTGTCAGAACTGGAAGGGATTATTGTCAGAAGAAAATGGTGAGCTTCTGAGAGGAACTGATGGCAAGGTAACTATGCAATGTTCATTTGAAGTTACCTCGTGTTTATTTTAAATATTTTTACTCAGTACAGGTTCTCCTTAATGCATCCCAAAATTTTGTTAGCTTTAGCTGCAGCTGCTTGGCATTGAGTATGATTATTTAACTTGTTGTCAATGAGTACTCCTAAGTCCTTCTCCAAGTTTGATGTCCCCAACTGTATCCCATTTATTTTGTATGGTGCTAGACCATTAGTACGTCCAAAATGCATGACTTTACATTTGTCAACATTGAATTTCATTTGCCATGTATGTGCCCATATAGCCATCCTATCCAGATCCTGTTGCAATATGACACTATCTTCCCGAGAGTTGATGATTCTGCACAATATTGTATTATCTGCAAAAATAGCAACATTGCTCACTACTGCATCTACTAGGTCATTAATAAATAAATTGAAGAGCACTGGACCCAGAACAGACCCCTGTGGGACCCCACTGCTAACAGTCTCCCATTTTGAGTACGATCCATTCACCACAACTCTTTGTTTTCTGTCCATTAGCCAGTTCCCTATCCATGCACACAGACTCTTCCCCAGTCCTTGCATCCTCAACTTTTGCACCAGACTTTTGTGGGGAACAGTGTCGAAGGCCTTTGCAAAGTCCAAGTATATCACATCTACAGCATTCCCAATATCCATATTAGCATTCACTACCTCATAAAAGCTGAGCATGTTAGTCAAACAGGACCTGTCTTTAGTAAACCCATGTTGATGCTGAGAAATAAGATTATTTTCTACTATGAAGTCATGTATAGTATCTCTTAGTAACCCCTCAAATAGTTTGCATACAACTGATGTTAAGCTTACAGGTCTATAATTTCCTGGATCTGATTTTTTGCCCTTCTTAAATAAATATGACCTCTTCTCTCTCTAAGTCATGCTGCCCTTCTTATCTTATCTAATTTTATCACCCTAGGCCGTGGCCTTTCTGGCCTTTCCAGAAATCTGGCCCTGGCTGCTGCATAACTTACCATAGTTCACTGGTGTAGTACTATGGAACAGTGCACCCCATTCAGCACAAGACAGATTTGGTGTGACAGCCAGGTGGTGAAAGTGAAGGGGTACAGCCTGGGCTTCCCTATCTACTGGTACATCAAAGTACTAAAGAGGTCGGCACCACTCCAAACGTGAAGAAAAGCTCTTTTATTGCATCACCACCATTGTGGCTTAACAATGACAAACGTTGTTTCGGGTATAGCCCTTTTTCAAATTGCAACAGCCATATACAAAAACACAAGTGCAGTGCCTTAAATACCCCACCTCCACTAAAATCACCAATCGGTGACTTACTGGGCGGAGACATGTGGTGGACCTGATGGGGAACTGCGAAGGCTAATATGTAAATCACAATTAACCATTTACCTGCTGACAAAAACATTCAAAAAGAGAATAAAGGTGCCTCCATTGGTCATTATGAACGGATCATGTGACATCCACATCACTTCCTGGTCATTCCTGGCCAATCGGGAAGATCCACGTCACCAAACGGAACAACGCGTCAAAAAATACGCATGCATGCGTGATCATCCGCATGGAACACACGCCTACCGCTGCGTAACCTTCAGAACGCGTAAAAACCGACGGAAAAAACGCTTCAAAACCATGCGTCAGAACGTACGCATGCATGCGTGACCATCCGCATGGAACACACGCCTACCGCGGCGTAACCTTCAGAACGCGTAAAAACCGACGGCAAAACCACTTTGCGCCACAACGTACGCATCCCACATGGCGGTACGCATGGAACGCACCCCAAACGCGGAGTGCGCTCCAAAACGCGTACGACTGTTCCACAACGCGTCAAAAAGTACGCAAAACATTCTCTTTTGAATGTTTTTGTCAGCAGGTAAATGGTTAATTGTGATTTACATATTAGCCTTCGCAGTTCCCCATCAGGTCCACCACATGTCTCCGCCCAGTAAGTCACCGATTGGTGATTTTAGTGGAGGTGGGGTATTTAAGGCACTGCACTTGTGTTTTTGTATATGGCTGTTGCAATTTGAAAAAGGGCTATGCCCGAAACAACGTTTGTCATTGTTAAGCCACAATGGTGATGCAATAAAAGAGCTTTTCTTCACGTTTGGAGTGGTGCCGACCTCTTTACTACTTTGATGTTCTGAGCACCTCGGTGGACGCAGAGGTGAAGGTCGAGGCACACTCATTTTCATTCTGGTGTGGAGCTCCTCCTGACTACAGAGTGCAATATTCCAGTGAGTGTCCAGAGGAGTGGAGCTTTATGGCGACCCCACAGATGGAGAAAGTTGCAGGCACATTCTGTTATCAAGCTACTGAGATCTTGTCGATAGTGGAAAGGGGTACATCTTTTCTACAAACTCTGGATCCTAAGCCACTACAGCATGACCTTGAGATGACCATGAGGAGGAAGATTAACCTGGATTTACACTCCAGGACTCTGGAAGAATACTGTCATGCCAAGAGGATTCCCCGGTCGATGAGAGCACATGTGGCACCAACGCTATTTCCCAATGATGATGCATACTGTGATGTGTGGGCCAACATTTGGAATAAGGCATCATTGGATGCGATGTTGCACACGATCGTCCGCATCCAGCGCGAATTACCCCTACTGACGACAAAGATTGAGGTCTTGACCAAACAGATCAAGGAGACCCTCCCCACGGATAAGTTTGATGACTTTATGGATTCTCTCAATAATAAGTTAGGTACTTTGACTAAGAAGATCGAGGAGGATAAGAGAGGCAAATTTACTCGAGATGCCTGCGATTACGTCTCTGGATATGTATATCCGTGGCAGCGACAATCTGGGCTGCGTAATCCTGTCCCTAGAGGAAGAAAACCACCTCGGGGGGGGGGGGGGGGGGGGGCTAGACCCGGCTCTGATTCGCCTCGTGAGGAATCCGGGGCCTCTTCACAGGATGATTCCCCAAACTGTGGAGGAGGAGGAGGCATAGGGGAGGGAGGCACCGGAGGAGGCGCAGCTTCCAAGAAAGTTCTGAGTCCACGGGTATTGCGCCGGAGGAGGAAGTAGAGTCCCTTGTGGTAAATATTTCCTCATATACACTATCTCCATTAGAGACACATGTTTTGAATTACGGACTTTCTTTTTGTCCTACTTTTGCCACTGACTTTTTTCAATTAGATCAAGATCTGTTTCGGTTTTTCCGGAACATTAGATTGAAATACTTTTTTTCATGTTTACCCACTTTTTCTTCTACCAATCAAGATGATGCAGATGGACAATTTAGGTTGAAGGAGCTGGGCTTTAGAAACCCTAGCTCTTTTTTACCTCCAAGTCACCCCGTGATTGACAATTTTGTTTCTAAGGTTCAGGGTGACATTAAAGAGACACTGAAGCGAGAAAAAAAATGATGATATTATGATTTGTATGTGTAGTACAGCTAAGAAAAAAAACATTAAGATCAGATACATCAGTCTAATTGTTTCCAGTACAGGAAGAGTTGAGAAACTCCAGTTGTTATCTCTATGCAAAAAAGCTATTAAGCTCTCCGACTAACTTAGTCGTGGAGAGGGCTGTTATCTGACTTTTATTATCTCAACTGTAATTGAACGGTTTACTTTTCCTCTGCTAGAGGAGAGTTCATTACTTCACAGACTGCTCTGAAAGACTCATTTTGAATGCTGAGTGTTGTGTAATCTGCACATATTATAGAGTGATGCAATATTAGAAAAAACACTATATACCTGAAAATAAAAATATGAGAATATTTTCTTTGCTGCTAATCTTCTAGCAGGGCCGGGACAAGGTCTACAATCAACAGAGGCTGAGCTGCCCAAGTGCCCCCCCCCCCCCCCCGGCCTGCTCCGTAAGCTTACTGCGCATGCGCAGCTCTCTGATGTCTGAGTGAGCAGTAAGCTTCCAAAGATCGAACACATTGAATCCAGCGTAGGAGACTTGGGCGCAGTCAATGCCACCATAGGCCTTAAAAGGAATTTCGGCTATAGCAGCGCACAGTGAGTAACTTCGGCGCTGTCAGAAGACGGAGCTGAAGTTACTTTTAAAACACAATAATTCAGCCTCCAGCAATTGCTGAAAGCAGAATTATTTAATTCCCCTCTATCCATGGTGGCCTGAAGAGGGAATAGTATTTAACATCGATGGGAACTTGTGCAGCAGCAGGATCAGCCATACCGGCTGTATCCTGCGCCCAGGTCTCCCGCGCACTTTGCTGCAACTTCAAGCAAAGTAACAGGATTTTGGGAGCTCCAGCCGGAGGACTGAGGGGGACCCTGAGGACGCCGAGGGACCTCGGACACTACAGGGGACTAGAGGTATGTTAAAATGTCCCCAGGTATGTTAAAAAGCCCTTTTTGTTCAGTTCAGGGTCTCTTTAAATGTTCAGAAGATGGCTAAATAATACATCGTGTTTTAATTAGCCTGACAGTGTCTTGAATGAAGTAAAGTTCTCACATAATACAGCAGCATTATATTCTGAATCTCCACTTCCACTAGATATTTTATGGTACGCAGAATGAGGTCACATCACTGTCTGTGTGAGCTCCTCTGAGGACAGTCAGTGACATGACTATGTACTCTGTAAAGTGCTGAAGGAGATGTCAGTGTTATAGAAATACATAATAATAATATGGTAGGATATTAGACTATGACTATGGTAGGATTAGAGTGTGAGCTCCTCTAAGGACAGTCAGTGACATGACTATGTACTCTGTACAGTGCAGCAGGAGATGTCAGTTCTATATAAATACATAATAATATGGTAGGACATTAGACTATGACTATGGTAGGATTAGATTGTGAGCTCCTCTAAGGACAGTCAGTGACATCACTATGTACTCTGTAATGTGCCGCAAAAGATGTCAGTGCTATATAAATACATAATAATAATATGGTAGGACATTAGACTATGACTATGGTAGGATTAGATTGTGAGTTCCTCTGAGGACAGTCAGTGACATGAAGATATACTCTGTATACAGTACTGCTGCAGAAGATGTCAGTGTTATATAAATACATAATAATATGGTAGGACACATTTCACTATGGTAGGATTAGACTGTGAGCTCCTCTGGGGACAGTCAGTGACATTAATATGTACTCTGTATAGTGCTGCAGAACATGTCAATGTTATATAAATACATTGTAATGTGAATATGGTAGGACATTAGACTATGATTATGGCAGGATTAGATTGTGAGCTCCTCTGAGGCCAGTCAGTGACATGACTATGTACTCTGTAATGTGCTGCAGAAGATGTCGGTGCTATATAAATACATAATAGTAATATGGTAGGACATTAGACTATGACAGGATTAGATTGTGAGCTCCTCTGAGGACAGTCAGTGACATGACTATGTACTTTGTAAAGTGCTGCAGAACATGTCAGTGCTATATAAATACATATTAATATGGTAGAGACTTATTACACACTATAACTATGGTAGGATTACAGTTTAAGCTCTGAGGATAATCAGCAATATTGCTATGTACTCTGCAAAGTGCTATGGAGGGCATCATCACTATATAAATACTTAAAGTGGACATTAATTATACAATTCTCCAGATGATTGATCGTCTGATTTGATAACATTGATCAGAAACAATCTTTCGGGCCCACTAATGGAAGAAAAGCTGCTATCCAATTTGCTCAGATTAATGGAATTTATACTTTTTTGGATCGATTCCATCAATTTGATCGAATTAGATATACCAGCAAGCTGTCATTAGTGGTCTAGGATGACTGATTGTCCGGAAAATTGTATCGGTAATGGCCACTTTAAAGCGGACCTGAACTTCCACTCTGCTCTAAAAGATAGGCAACAGTATAATAACCTATAAAGAAAAACATTTCGATGTTACAGCTGATACAAATCCTGCAATAATTCTGCAGTGCGTCTACTTCCTGCTTTCATGGAAGCAACCATTGCTAATATCCTGTGCTTTCAAATGAGCTTATATGTCTTATCTGCCATGGCAATCAGGTGGCACAGGGGTGAGATCAAACTACAGCTTGTGATTAGTCACAGGTGAGGGGGAATTAGACAGGCTGAACTCTCTAAATACATACAGGGTGCATTTCTCTGTTTTCCTTTGTCCTGGGGGGGAGGTTAAAGGGGTTCTGTGGATAAATACAGACACTTACCTGAGGCTTCTATCAGCCCCCTGTAGCAGTAATGTCCCACGCAGTCCTCCTCCGATCCGCTGTTCTCCGCCGCCGGCTCCGGTCCAGCGCGGCACGCTTTCAATTGCGGCTGGGCGCCAATGGCCGCACGCCTGCTCGCTACCGCCGGCATAATCAGAAGCTTACTGCGCAGGCGCAGTACAAGAAACCTTTGTACTGCACCTGCGCAGTAAGCTTCCACTGACATGAACGGGAGCCCGCATTATTCGTCTGTCGTCAGACGAATAATTGCCCGGAGCCGGCGGGGAAGAACGGTGGATCGCAGGAGGACGGTGTGGGACATTACTGCTACAGGGGGCTGATAGAAGCCCCAGGTAAGTGTGTTTTTATCCCCAGGACACCCCCACAGAACCCCTTTAATGGGAAATATAGCCTGATGCATGAGAAATAGAGTGATAGGGAATGGGAGAGGGGCAGGGGAGTTGGTGACATAGAAGCCAGCATTATCACACACCTGACACAGCACATAGTCACTCCCCCTTGTGCTCTCCTTTGCCCAGCTCTGGGGTGTTAAAAAGCTGCAGTTATTCCTGTAATCTTGCAACCTCGATATACTCATGCAGCAGCTTCAGGGACAGGCAGGGAGAGAGAGAGAGAGCTCAGCTGAGTGTATCCTGTAGTGCACAAACAAGGCAGCATTAGGGAAACTGATCTATCATGCAAGAATCAGGAACACAGGCAGTGTGTGAGCTGGAAAAGAGCAGAATCATGTGTGCATATTCTGATCTGAACATACCTCTCCCTGCCTGCAGTGTCTCTCCCCCCCTTCCCCCGCATAGCTATCTCTTCTTCCACAATCTTCATTCTAGATCGAAATGCCCGGGTTACAGTGCTCAGCCCCGCCCCTCATCGTCACATGAAGAAGAGAGGAGGGGAGGGGCGCTCTCTATATACACACACACGCAGCCAGGAGAGACTGGGGACAGCGAGCAGCAGAAAGCAGATTATATACAGCTCATCTGCTCCGCTGGTCTTGACGTCTTCCCCAGCAGCCAGCCAGCACTGCAGCCAGCAAAGTGGTGAGTGCAGCATATACACAGCGGGGGTGGTGGGTGGCAAGCCAGGCAATACACAGGCCTGCTCCTTGCGCCCCACCCACACAGCAGTGAGCTCCGCCCAGAGGCTCCAGCCTCCTGAGCCTATGTGTCGGCCCGGCCCTGTCTTCTAGTAATTATTCATAGTACACAACCAATTCATTATATCATATATTTTTTTTCGCTTCAGTGTCTCTTTAAGAAGTTGGAGGAGGGTGTGAGGAAGTGTGAACGTACCCTACATCATAATCTCAGCAGGGATGAGAGGGAGGCTTTGTGTGCTCTGCAGAATAACGTGTCCATCACCATCCGCCCAGCCAATAAAGGTGGGGCGGTGGTGGTGATGGACACAAGTATGTATGATAAAGAGATTCTACGACAGCTTTCTGATCAAGCAGTGTATGAACCACTAGTGGGAGATCCCCTGGCATGGATACAGAAACAAATTGATAGTGTGTTACATGATGCTCTGAGGAAAAATGTTATTGATAATGGGTTATTTACCTTTTTAAGGGCTGATCATCCCTCCACCCCTAGAATTTACACACTCCCCAAGATACACAAGTCTCTAGCCAACCCCCCTGGCCGCCCGATTGTGGCCGGGGTTGGCTCGATATTTGTACCCCTTGCCAAATTTTTGGATGCTTTACTTCAACCATTGGTCCGGTTGACCCTTCGTGTTTGAAAGACACCTCCATGTTCCTTGAAAAGATTGGGGAATTGCGTCTGCCTGATGATCAGCTTCTCCTTGTGACCCTTGATGTGGACAGCCTCTACACCTCCATCCCACATGATGGGGGTGTGGAAGCTGTCGACTGGTTCTTGATGACGCGTACTGATCTCTCTTTAGATCAGAGGAGATTTTGTTTGACATTGTTAGGGATTGTCTTACGCTTTAATTATTTTGAATTTAAGGGACAATTTTACATGCAGCGTCGTGGTACGGCCATGGGGTCGAATGTGGCCCCCTCCTATGCGAATTTATATATGAGCCTATATGAAGAGGCTTTTGTTTACAATAATGCATTATTCCACCGGCATGCGATTTGCTGGTGGCGCTATATTGATGATATTTTCTGCGTATGGAGGGGGCCGCATGAGACCCTTATGAAGTTCATTGTTCAGCTGCACGTTGCTGCCCTTACATCAAGCTTACGTCCCACAGTGATATAAATTCTATATCGTTTTTGGATACATCTGTCACCAGAGGGGAGGGAGGTGAGCTGGTGATTGATCTATTCCACAAGAGTACTGATCGCAATTCCGTATTGCATTATGAAAGCTTCCACCCCATGGGTACCAAGAACAGCATTCCTCGGAGCCAGTTAGGTCGGGTAGATAGGATAGTTAGCAATGAGCTCCAACGTACTAGACGTAGAGATGAAATGATTGGTAGGTTTCGTCAAAGAGGCTATCCGTCTGAGACATTTACTCCACGGATTAGACGTGGGAGGAAGCCGACTGGCCCTCGTCTTCCATTTGTGTCCACATTTAATGCGAATAGCGATGCGATTTCACGGGTCATACGACGGCATTGGCGAATTTTATCCGACGGTTTTCCACGGGTTCCCGAGTTTTGTTACATGCCAATGATGTCCTTTAAAAGGGCCCTGACAATTCGGGACAAGTTACATACAAAGAAGAAAGGACGACCGGCGAATAAACGTACGGGGATGTACCCGTGTATGGGGTGCCACGTGTGGCACGGTGTTGAAGGGTAGTACCTTCACTCACCCGTCCTAGGGTACTCTTTTTCATTTACGAGATTTTTACACGTGCGACTCCAGTTATGTTGTATATATGCTTAAGTGCCCGTGTGGGCTTGCATATGTGGGCATGACTACACAGCGCCTCAAGGATCGTATTTCGTCGCACAAGTCGGCGATACGACACAAGACACAGGGCCAGTCGGTTTCTGAACATTTCGCTAAGATGAAACATTCTGTTACACAACTTAAAGTTAAGATCATAGATTCGGTGCCCATGGATTGGAGAGGAAGCAATAGGGAAATTGCATTGCGCAAGAGGGAGGCGTTCTGGGTAAGACAGTTGGGGACGATGGAGCCCAATGGTCTTAACCGGGAATACGATTTGGCGTTTTGTATTCATTGATGGTCTATTACTGTCTGATGGGTGGGGTAACTCTTAGTGCCTGTAACGTAGTACTTCTTCTGATTGATTGATATTTAATTCTGTATTTATATGTATTTATTTTATTGCTTTGTATTTTGTTTTAGATATCCCTGGGCTGTACTGTGATGGACCTGCTGAGGGTGACGTATTGAATCATTTGCCTGCTGCATTCTTTTTGTTATCATAGTGCCACTATTGACTTGTCCACATTTGTGGATTTTGTTTATTGTGGAAATATGAGTGCCTAGTTGACATTCAGGTTCCATGATTATCACATTTGTTCGGTTGGTCTAATTTTTGTATTCATGTATGCATGCATTTGTGTGATTATGTGCTTATATGCGTATAGCCATATGTTTTGCGTACTTTTTGACGCGTTGTGGAACAGTCGTACGCATTTTGGAGCGCACTCCGCGTTTGGGGTGCGTTCCATGCGTACCGCCATGTGGGATGCGTACGTTGTGGCGCAAATCGGTTTTGCCGTCGGTTTTTACGCGTTCTGAAGGTTACGCCGCGGTAGGCGTGTGTTCCATGCGGATGGTCACGCATGCATGTGTACGTTCTGATGCATGGTTTTGAAGCGTTTTTTTCCGTCGGTTTTTACGCGTTCTGAAGGTTACGCCGCGGTAGACGTGTGTTCCATGCGGATGATCACGCATGCATGCGTATTTTTTGATGCGTTGTTCCGTTTGGTGACGTGGATCTTCCTGATTGGCCAGGAATGACCAGGAAGTGATGTGGATGTCACATGATCCGTTCATAATGACCAATGGAGGCACCTTTATTCTCTTTTGAATGTTTTTGTCAGCAGGTAAATGGTTAATTGTGATTTACATATTAGCCTTCGCAGTTCCCCATCAGGTCCACCACATGTCTCCGCCCAGTAAGTCACCGATTGGTGATTTTAGTGGAGGTGGGGTATTTAAGGCACTGCACTTGTGTTTTTGTATATGGCTGTTGCAATTTGAAAAAGGGCTATGCCCGAAACAACGTTTGTCATTGTTAAGCCACAATGGTGATGCAATAAAAGAGCTTTTCTTCACGTTTGGAGTGGTGCTGACCTCTTTACTACTTTGATGTTCTGAGCACCTCGGTGGACGCAGAGGTGAAGGTCGAGGCACACTCATTTTCATTCTGGTGTGGAGCTCCTCCTGACTACAGAGTGCTATCTACTGGTACAGTCACCTCCAGCCTTTCCTGTCCTCACCTGCCTCCCCACACTCACTTTTCCCCTATCCTCCTCCCCACACTCACTTTTACCCTTCCCTACACTTTTAGCCTACCATTCTTCCTTGCATCAGCAACTTACCTTTAGTGATGTCCGGTTCATGAGTGATTGGTTCATTTGAGCCGGTTCTTTCCTGTGAGTCGAGTGATCCGACTCATCACACTGAACCGAATCAGTTCAGTGGATGATTCAGGAACTGCAGCTGCACAGGGTCCTTTTCCACTGCAAAACGCAAAACTTGACCAATTTTGATGTGCATTTTGTTTGCATTTTTCTGATTGGCAAGTGTCTTGATTTTTGAAAATAAATACTAGTGGTTAAATCAATACAAAACACAAAGTGTTTTTCATGCGTTCCTATACTTTAAATTGAAATGCAAAACGCATCATAATCGCATAGCCATGCGTTTGCGGGTTTTTAAAAATGGGAACGCAGCCAGGGGCAAACGCAGGATTTTTAAGAGGGATTCCTGAAAGGTCAGCACGGTGGCATAGGGGTTAGCACTCTCGCCTTGCAGCGCTGGGTCCCCAGTTTGAATCCCAGCCAGGTCAACATCTGCAAGGAGTTTGTATGTTCTCCCCGTGTCTGTGTGGGTTTCCTTCGGGCACTCCTGTTTCCTCTCACATCCCAAAAACACACAGATAAGTTAATTGGCTTCCCCCTAAATCGGCCCTAGACTATGATATATCCACTACACAATACATACATAGATATATGACTGTGGTAGGGACTAGATTTTGAGCCCCTCTGAGGGACAGTTAGTGACAAGACTATATATACTCTGTACAGCGCTGCGTAATATGTCGGTGCTATATAAATACTTAAATAAAGATCCAAAAGCACTTATGTCCCCTGAGGGCTTCCGAATACAGGTGGCTCCATACTGCCCATGCACGAAACTGCCCTGGCATATTACGGAGCTGCCCATCTTTGGAAGTACTCAAGGACACGAGTGTTTCTGAGGGCTTCTGGGAGCAGCAAATTTGAACGGGGGACAGCGCTGGAACAACTCCCTGAGAGAGGAACGGGAGATAGACTTAGTTTGGACAATTCAGTGGAATATGCCACATAGTGTCACATAGCGCAAGCGATACCCATATGATGCAGGGATATATGCATCTGCGGAAGATGGCGGCGCTATATAAATACTAAATAATAATAATTTGTCTCACCAGGATTGCACTTTTATTTAGCTTTCCTGTATAACAAGAAGACACAGACACCCAGCACTAGGGGAAGAGGGAAACTAAGGTGAATGAGGGAGGGCTGGTGCACACCAAGAGGGCTTCTGAGCGTTTTTCAAATCGACAGTGATTTGGAAAGCACTTGGCTAATGTTACCCTTTGACGGTGTTCTCACAGCAGCGTTGTGATTTTTTCTAAATCACAAGTATACTGCATGTAGCATTTTTTTGAGCGATTCATTCAAAAATCGCTCTGAAAATCACTTCACAAAATCGCACTCACAAATTGCTAGCGATTGCTATTGTGATTTTGGCATGCAAGAGCCCAGAGAGAGGAGGAGTGCAGAGAAATTGAGAATAGCCTGAGATGGAGCAGATAGCTTATCTGTATTGCAGTCCCACATCACACAGAGGCTCAGAGCTGGCCTTAGGTTTCACAGCGCCCTGAGCGAAACCAGATTTTGGTGCCCTAACAACCCCCCCATTCATCCCTTTTGCATACACACAGGCCCATATGCAATTCCCCTTTTCTCCTGAGGTTTCTCCTAGGAGATAATTTTCATCTTCACTTTAAAATAATTTTTCAGCATTCTACAATTGAAAAAGTACCTCAAAGTTGGTGAAAAAGTACTATCAAGATCCCCCTCTTTAGTGTATATAGTCAGACCCCCATTTTAGTGTACAAAGGCAGATATCCTCCCCCCCCCCCCAGTGTATATAGGCAGACCCCCCTCCTTTGGTATATATAGGCAGATTCTCCTTTACTGTATATAGGCAGATCCCTCCCTTAAGTGTATACAGGCAGATTCCCCCTTTAGTGTATATATAGGCAACTATCTGATTTGAGCAGCCTGCATCCCCCACTGAAGCAGGCTGAGCCAACCAATCAGACATCGCCTGTGAGCGAGGGCGGCATGGCTCACACGCTCCACAAGATGCAGAAGAGGGTTCCTGGAGTCTTCTCCCCTATCACCCTTAGCGGACAGGAGAAGGGGGGCGGAGGTGGAGCTACAGCAGCCACAAAAGGAATTGGAGCCCACAGCCAGGTAGAAATGCGGCCAGGGCCAGTCCAGAGTAGATGAATGCACATGCGCCCCCCCTGGAAGCCGGCGCATGTGCATTCATCAAAGTCAAAGGCCGGCCATGCAGAGGCTACTTGCCTGTAATAGGACTCATGTCCCTGCCAGTCTCTCACACAAGTCAGAAAGCAGACCTCCTGGAGTCTAGGGACTGTCAAAAAATGTTCAACTTGTTTAACTCCTTATCCACACATGCAGTCATTATAACATAGGGGAGAGACCAGACAGATTTTTGCCCACAGAGGCAAATGGTAGGGGAGTCCATGCCTACATCATGCTCCACTGTACTGCATACATAATTTAGCACGATTGATTGATTAAAGCCCCTTTTTCAAATTTGAACACCACCCCCTTGAGGATCCTCTGCATGGCCTTTATCACCTGTAACAATTAATCAACCACCTGTTTCAGTATCTAAGTCAATTACTATTGGTATTGATACTAGATACTGATACTGTTAATACCAGATACTGATCAGTGCTCCTTATCATGCTGTTATTATGAATCAGTTATGCAGTGTGGAACAAAATGTACCTGCCCAGGTGCATAAAAGAGCACTAGCTAAGACTGATCAACCAGTTCTTTCAGATTTGGATTATGAACATTATATGGAGGATTTGTCTGATGAGGAATCAGAGGTGGAGCTTTAACATAAAGATGAGCCATCAAGATTTAAAGTTGCGGCTACTGAAACTGAGGAATTGCTGTAAAATGTTAAATCAGAAGTTGCAGAATCTATGTCTACACATGATGCATTGTATTCTGGAATGGAAAGGGATCATCCAATGGTTTTACCGCTGCATGCTTCAACTAAGAACATTTTTAATAATCAATGGAAAATCCTGATACAGGTATTTTTAACAAGGTGATTTAAGAGGAAGATTGTAAGCATTGGGACCAATGTCCTAAATTAGATGCAGCATTCTCTCAAGTGGATAAGGACAATGAACTGTCTTTTGAGACTTTTTAGGCTATCTGAAGGATACAAAAGCCGAATTTGCTTTGAAAAAGAATTGGTTGGCAGTTTGTGAAAATTTTCATCCTGCAGCTGCAACAAATGTATCATATTGAGCAGCCCATTAGAATTGGATCCAGTAAACACAGACCATTCTAAATTCTTTTACTGTGCTTCACAAGGCAAGCTGCATCTGAATGACCAACTGCATGGATGTGCAGAGCCTAAATATACGCAGGTTACACAACTTGCATTGAAAACAGATACAACAAATTGTAGGCTGTTGGCTTTCAAAAACAGTTTACACGCAAAGTGTTCCATAATAGACACTGCATTGAGGGATCCTCGTGGAAGAGACCCTTACCACTAACTAACAAAAAACACTGTAACAGTGTAAACCTGGGGGCAGCTGGCTATAAAATGGTTTACACCTTTTTGGGAAAGAGGTAGAAATTGGCAGTGATCCTAATCAGGCTGCACCTGAAATGACTACCAACAGAGGTGTGCAGAGCCCCCTAGAGGCTAAATACATGTCTTGTATTCAAAACAGATGCAAACTATGCACTAAACCCTAAACTCAGATTAAAACGGAATGCAAACTAAAATAGCACATAGATGCAGCTAGCCATATGTAAACGTACATTTCTATACGGCAGGAGGCAGCGCTTCACAAGGCAGGCTGCAACTAACCAAGTGCATGGATGGGAGCGCAGGTGCACGAGCGAGCCCATGGGATGTCTGCGGGGCCGGGGGGTGTATTAATTTTAATCTGTTTCAGCTGGCCGGAGGATCAGTTAGAAGAGGAGCCTATCAGGACGTTGGAAGACTGGGGAACAGCGCGGGGACAACATCTGATTGGCTGAGCGGGGGTTATTTAAGTGGTGGAGCTGCGTAGCTAGCCGGCCGTTACCTTTGGAGACCGGACTGCAGCGGTGATCCCCCGGAGCAGAGTGTCATGGCGTCGCCTTTTCAGCGTCTTCTGATGCGCGCTGAAGCTGAGGGAGGAGAGGAGTGGATCGCCCAGTGTTTGGCTTTGCCGGAGGCGGGTCCTTCCTTCGTCGAGCCGCCTCCCTTTGATCAGGATTACATTCCCCTTTGCTCTCCTCCGTATGCATCGGCCCGCCCTACAGAGGAGGATCTGTCCGGCGAGAGGCGTTCCTGCTCTAATGGCAGACGGGGAGAGCGAGTGGAGGAGGAGAGAGGATCAGTCTCCAGGCGTTCTGGGAGCAGGTCTCGCCCACGTAGGAGTGCCAGGAATAGACGCCCTTTGCCGGAGCCTGCCCAGGGATACCAGCTGGATGATCGTAGGGCTCCCACGCAGCGCAGAGCCAGGAATAAGCAGACCAGACAGGCTGCTCAGAGGAGAGGGAGAGGCCGCTCCAGGTCCCCTCAGCGCAGACCAGCACAGGAGACTGTGCCTCCTCTCCAGTCGCCGCGGCATGTGCCGGTGGCTATTCAAGAAGGACCTCTTCCCTTGGCTGACCCAGGAAATGGTGAGAACACCTTTCAGATGTTTAGTCAATTGGGTCAGGTTGTGGGTTCTTTGGCTGAGGCCCTTGCTGGTTTCTCCAGAACTCAGCCAGTGGCTAGTGTATGGGCTAACCCCACTATTACATCCTCACAGCAAGACAGTGTTTTGCAGCCTGCGGGTGCTCCGCACAGGCCTGCGGGGGTGTCAGAGTCAGTGCTGAAGGAAGTATTGCCTTGTGAGCTGTCGCCGCTGGGCTATCACTTATCAATTACAATCAAGGAAAAAATTTGGCGGGGTGATTACCTTGACTTGTTATCACTATTGCCAGCATCTAAGGAATTTTTGAATAAATCTGAAAAAAAAAATGATGAGAAATCTGAGGAAGAGAGGCGAAGGGCTATACCCAGAACTTTTCAAAATTGGTTGCAGTCATTTTGTATTTTTGCAGCTGTGATGGGGGAGAAGCACCCTGACAAGTGCTCTGGTTTGTTCCAGCATGTGGACATTATTTTGGAAGCGTATCGTAATTTCGGGGGCCTAGCGTGGTACGCATATGATGAGGCGTTCAGGCAGAAAATGTCTGTCTTTCCGTCTCTTAAGTGGGGATCTAAAGATGTTGGTCTCTGGCTTAACCTTATGTTGCCGCAGAGACCCCCATTTACTTCTGTTAAGCCTGCTGGAACAAACCCTCAGAGTTTTCGCAAAGGAGTTTGTTTTGCCTACAATGAGGCCCAATGTCGT
This sequence comes from Hyperolius riggenbachi, assembly GCF_040937935.1. Lineage (NCBI taxonomy): Eukaryota > Metazoa > Chordata > Amphibia > Anura > Hyperoliidae > Hyperolius > Hyperolius riggenbachi. Next base: position 131,062,991 of record NC_090647.1, read on the forward strand.
TTTCTGTCCCAGTGTAAGTACAGACATGAATGTAATGTCTGCAGTGGCACACACCCAGCAAGCAGGTGCTTTAAGAAAACCCTGTCTCAGCCCCCTCTTCCCAATGCAACAAAAGGCTCAGACCCCAGTGAGATTGTTAGAAATGCGTCCGTGGTTAGAAGTATACCCAAACCGACGGATGGCGGCGCTACTCATTAATGGTTTTGAATTGGGTTTTGAAGTTCCGCCTTTCAATGGTACGGGTTGTGTTTGGGTAGACAATTTGGCTTCTGTACGTAAGTATCCCGAGGTAGCTGCGGAAAAAATTGAGAAAGAAATTAGGGAGGGCAGAGTTGCGGGCCCATTCACGGATCCTCCGTTTTCAGGGTTTAGATTATCCCCCCTGGGAGTGGTTCCTAAGAAGGGTCAGGGAGCTTATAGGCTCATACACCATTTATCATTCCCGGAAGGGACGTCTCTTAATGATCAGGCTGACAAGAGTTTAGCCTCAGTTTCATATTCATCTTTCGATGATGCACTGTCCTTGTTGCGGTTTTATGGGAAGTGCTCTCTTTTAGCAAAGGTGGATGTGAAATCGGCATTTCGCTTGTTACCGGTTCACCCAGATGGCTTTAGTTCCCTTGGCTTTCAGTTTAATGGTTATTATTTTTATGACAAATGTTTGCCGATGGGTTTTTCGTTATCGTGCTTCTATTTTGAGGCTTTTTCTACGTTCTTGCAGTGGGTTATCTCATCGGTAATTCCGTCGGCTGGGATAATCCATTACTTGGACGATTTTCTTTTCATCGGAAGTAAAGATAGCTCGGTTTGTGCAAGCGCTTTGTCAGCTTTTTGCAGCATGGCTGATTGTTTTGGCATTCCTCTGGCGGATGACAAAACGGTTTTCCCATGCATGTGTCTTGAATTCCTAGGAATTTTAATTGATACCCAAAACATGGTCTTTTGCTTGCCGGTGGCAAAAATTTTGCGAACGAGAGGTTTGATTGCGCAATTTTTGGGTTGTAAAAAGGTCAGACTTCGGGAGATTCAGTCATTGCTGGGTCTGCTTGCTTTTTCGTCCAGAGTTATCCCAATGGGACGCGTTTTTTGTCGGCGACTGGCTTTATTGATCAGAGGCTTAACGTCTCCTTTTGCCCATGTTAGGATTACGCGGCAAGTTCGGGATGATTTGGGTATCTGGGATAAATTCCTAGTTAACTTTAATGGACGTGCCATCTGGCAGTCAGATTTCATCGATTCAGATGCATTAGGTTTACTTACTGATGCGTCTGGGTCTGTCGGTTTCGGCGTTTTTTGGAACGGCCATTGGTGCGCGGAGCGATGGCCAGGGTCTTGGAATTTTCCCGAGATCCGTCGTAATTTGGTTCTGTTGGAACTTTTTCCGGTTGTAGTAGCTTTTGCCATCTGGGGGGATTGCTTCCGTGACAGGCGCATTTTGCTTCGCACTGACAATAAGGGAGTCTTATTCGCAGTTAACTGTTTGTCCTCCAAATCTGAGTTAGTGCTGAAGCTGCTAAGATTTCTGGTTTTGCAATGCTTTAAACTCAATATTTGGCTGAAGGCATCATATATCCCCTCTAAGGATAATTGTATTGCGGATTCCCTCTCCCGTTTGCAGATGTCTCGATTCCGGGAGTTAGTACCCGATGCAGATTTGAATGGAGCGACCTGCCCGGCTTCCCTATGGTATCTGTTGTGGGATTGAGTGGAGAATTGGTGAAGAATTCGTTGGCTGTGCGGACGTGGAATAATTATTGCTCTTCATGGATCAGATGGTGTTCATTTTGCCGGGCTTCAGACTGGGATTTCATGTTTCCGTCAGAAGCTGTGGCTGTTAGTTTTTTGAACTCCATTGCGGTCTCTGGAGGTTCTTATTCTAGTGTCCATAAAATGTTGTCAGGGGTATCTTTCTTTTTAAAAATTTTTAAGCATCCCTCATTGTTGTCCTTTCACGCTATCAAATTGTCCCTTCGCGGTCTTCGGCGGGCTCGTTATGTTCCGGACTCCCGCAGGCCTATTTCGCCTGATCTATTAGCTAAATTATTGCGTTCCCTCCATGGTGTTTGTTTTTCGGGTTTTGAAGCATCTCTTTTCTCGGCATGTTTTTCAGTTTGTTTTTTCAGAGCTTTTAGGTTGGGAGAAATGACTGCCCCTGATAGAGGGGGAGCCTCCATAGTTTCTTTTTCAGATGTTTCCTTACGGGATCGGCAGCTTATCATTTTTCTTAAAAGGGCGAAGAATGATCAGCTGGGCGTAGGCAGATCGATTGTTCTTTCCGAATCGGGGGAGCCATCTATCTGCCCGGTAAGGTTGGTTTCTATTTATTTAAATTTGCGCCCGGGAGTGGAGGGTTCATTTTTTGTTCATTCAGATGGTTCCCCGGTTACCGGGTACCAATTCAGATCGGTGCTTCATAAGGCATTGGTTTCTCTAGGTCTTTCTGGTTTGCATTTTACCCCTCACTCCTTTAGAATTGGGGCTGCTACCACTGCCAGTTCTCTGGGTTTCTCCGGTTCTGAAATCCAGCGAATTGGTAGGTGGAATAGTAGTAGATTTAAGATCTATGTTCGTCCTTCTCTTAATATATAACACATTTTTATGTTTCTAGGTCCTTCGTGTGTCAATGTATGGATCATTGGACACTCTTACATCCACTAGGCCCATGATAGAGCGGTTGGTAGAGTTTATGGTACTAACCTTTCTCTAGATACCAATGTTTTTTCTGTTTTTTGGATGGGTGTAAGGGGTCTGAGGTGGCACTCTTTATTAGATAATATATTTTTGGCTTCCCAGCAATGGCCAGCTCCTGATGTTTTAATTATTCATGCGGGCGGTAACGATTTAGGGAAGGTGGAGACCGGTAAATTGATTCGGGAGATGAAACGGTCTTTTTATGTTTTAAAATCTTTGTTTCCTTTTACCAAATTGGTTTTTTCTGAAATTGTCCCCCGCCTCATTTGGTCTCCATCTTCCCCATCCAGTTATTTGGATCGGATCCGGCGTAGGGTTAATCGGGCCATGGCCTGTTTTTTAATCAAATTGGGTGCGTCATCCTTCCGCCATTTTGAACTGGAGGGTTTTTTGGTCGGCCTATTTTGTGCCGACAAAATTCATTTAAGTCCTATTGGTATTGATATATTTAATACTAATGTTCAAGAGATGGTTGAAAAGGTCGTGGTTGGGCGGGTCGAGGCTGCAGGTTGCTCCCCTTAGCCTCGACGGTTGGGCTGGTGATTCAGCTCTGCTGAATGTACTTTTGTTTAAAGGATGGTTTTTTAAGTTTTTATTATTTTTGGTGAACATGAATGTTCGGTATGTTATAAAATTTGGTAACCCTTAATAAAAAAGCCACGGCCTATTTATATGCATTCCTGTGTGGTGTGGTTCATTTTAGATGTTAAGTAGTTATGTTTCATTACGGTCCCTGCATGACATTCCATGGATGGGAGCGCAGGTGCACGAGCGAGCCCATGGGATGTCTGCGGGGCCGGGGGGTGTATTAATTTTAATCTGTTTCAGCTGGCCGGAGGATCAGTTAGAAGAGGAGCCTATCAGGACGTTGGAAGACTGGGGAACAGCGCGGGGACAACATCTGATTGGCTGAGCGGGGGTTATTTAAGTGGTGGAGCTGCGTAGCTAGCCGGCCGTTACCTTTGGAGACCGGACTGCAGCGGTGATCCCCCGCCCACCCTCCCCCCCCCCCCTTTTTTTTCTTTTATTTTCTTTACTTTTGTCGTGGTTTTTTATTAGAGTGGGCTGGTGATTCAGCTCTGCTGAATGTACTTTTGTTTAAAGGATGGTTTTTTAAGTTTTTATTATTTTTGGTGAACATGAATGTTCGGTATGTTATAAAATTTGGTAACCCTTAATAAAAAAGCCACGGCCTATTTATATGCATTCCTGTGTGGTGTGGTTCATTTTAGATGTTAAGTAGTTATGTTTCATTACGGTCCCTGCATGACATTCCATGGATTTGCATATCCTAAATATAGGCAGGTTACACAACTTGCATTCAAAACAGATGCAACAAAATGGAGGATGTTGGCTTCCAAGAACAGTTTGCACGCAGAGTGTTCTGTACTGGACTCTTTCACTGCGGTGAGGGATCCTTATGGAAGAGACCCTAGCCTCTAACTAACAAAAAACATTGGGTTCGATTCACTAAAGGGTGATAACTGCTATCACATCAGTTATCGCGCGATCTGCCGCGCGGGATAAAAGAAAGTTTGCGCACGATCACTTGCTTGAAACAAGCGAGTGATCAATCGCAAACCTTCCTTTATCACACGGAGTAATGCTTTGCGCGCACTGCACGCGGTAGATTGCGTGATAACTGCTGTGAAAGCAGTTATCACGCTTTAGTGAATTAAGCCCATAGTGTGAACCTGGAGGAAGCTGACCATAAAATGGTTTACACATTTTTGGGGGGAACAGGTAGAAATTGGCAGTGCTCCTAATCAGGCTACGCCTGAATTTACTACCAACAAAGGTTTGCAGAGCCCCCTAGAGCAGAGCTCCCAAACTCTGTCCTCAAGCAGAGGCGTATCTGGGTAACATGGCGCCTATGGCAAATAATTCCTGGGCTGGAGTCTTTGCTTTGCATGGTGCTAGCTTAGGCTCATAGCGCAAATTTGATTTTAAAAAATCCTCCCGCGGTCGCAGCCTCTAAAACTGCGTACCGCCAGGGAGGTTAAACAGAAGGTATTTTAGGTTATTCAGGTTGGAATGAGCTCTCTGAGTCCCCCAGTGCATCACTGTTGAATATGCAAATCATTTCTTAGTTGTCCCTGGTAGCTATACACACCTCCAAAACCTCTGGAATGCAGTGATGTGTCAGTTTGTTAATACTACAGAGCCAAACTAATCCAACATGCATACAGACTGTTTCGGATTGGTTGATCCTCATCAGTGCATGGCATGGATTAATATGGCAAACTTCTGATTTTCATATCATCTTAGTATGGAGGTTTTTTTGGTCTCTTTCAGCCTCTAACACACTCCTAGGAGTTTCCCTCACCAGGGGATAAAACGTAACTTTTATTTTGTCATTAAAATAGACTAGGATATGCTGTCATATTTGTTACTACAGACATAAGTTGATCTAGTAGAAAGTATGCACGGGGAATGGATACCCCTCCTACTTCAACTTATATTGGTCACTTTTACTGCCTAAACAAAACCCCCCACCATACATAAACAACCCAACATGTTTCACTTCCTACTGGAAGCTTTCTCAAGGGAACAAAGTGCAGTGCTATAAGTGCATATAGTGATAGGATGCATTACAAAGCAATAAATTAAAATAAAATCATTATGAGTAACAGAGCGTATAGGCCTATGACAGCAGCCTAAGCATGATGGCTGCTGGGGGATTCTATCACACATTCCTTCTTATCATCAGTAAAGAAAGATCAAAAAGGAAAGAATAAAACTTGGTTAAGTAAGGATTTGAATGGAATGTATAAATGTGGTAGCTGTAAAGCATGCAATTATGTGGAAAAATGTAAACAATTTGAGGCCCCCAAAAGTGGGCGGACGTTTGACATCTGGGACTTTTATAATTGTGATACAGAGGGGGTTGTGTATGCAATTAAATGCCCCTGCCCATCTGTATATATAGGTGAAACAACAAGAGCAGTAAAAACGCGCATCCTGGAACATCTAGGAGATATTAAGCACAAGCGCAATACATCGGTATGTATGGTGGGGGGTTTTGTTTAGGCAGTAAAAGTGACCAATATAAGTTGAAGTAGGAGGGGTATCCATTCCCCGTGCATACTTTCTACTAGATCAACTTATGTCTGTAGTAACAAATATGACAGCATATCCTAGTCTATTTTAATGACAAAATAAAAGTTACGTTTTATCCCCTGGTGAGGGAAATTTGTTAAATTTACTGATTACTCAGGTCTGTGTTTATACACTCCTAGGAGTACTGGTTCACCACGAGCTTGCTGGGTAATCTGTAACTCTAAAAAAAATGTGGTGATCTAAATCTACTTATAAATAGGTCCCTTATGCTGGAAATACACGGTTAGATGTATGCGCCGGATTGAGCCGCTGGCTCGATCCCGGCACATCCCCGCCGGCGCCTGGATCGATCCCCGCTCGTTCCCAGGGGCGCTCCTTATCTTCCGCTCGTTTTCTTCCCATTGTCCGCCTGCGGGGAATCGAGCGCCTCGCTGATCGGACCTGTCGAAACTCATCAATCGAGCCATCAGCGGCTCGATTGATAAGAAAATATCTAACCATGTATTCCCAGCATTAGTGACTTGCTAGTCCCAGCTTCTGCTTCTTCCATGAATTTAATTAACGTGTTTCTTCTGTGAATTTCATTAACTTGTTCGGAGAAATGTTTGTTAATCACTACACTGTGTTCCAAATTATTATGCAAATTGTATTTAAGTGTCATAAAGATTAAATATTTTGTTTTCAATTAAACTCATGGATAGCATTGTATCCCAGGGCTCTTTTCATTGCTAAAATCATTCTCGGACACCCAGTGGCGTAGCTAAGGAGCTGTGGGCCCCGATGCAGGTTTTACAATGGGGCCCCCCAAGCACTCTATACATAACAATTGATACGGCGCACCAAACCTGCCAATGGCAACTACAGTGTCAGAGGTGCAAGCAGGGGATGAAGAGCAGCTTGCTAATGATTACTACTATTCAAAGCATCTATAGAAGTGATTATTATGAGCACAGGACCAAAAGAGAGCTAATACTGTAGTTGAGGGAGGGCCCTTCAGGGCCCCTGTGGCCCAAGGGCCCCGATGCGGTTGCAACCTCTGCAACCCCTATTGCTACGCCCCTGCGGACACCTCTTGATAACTAATTTGTCAGGGGAGCCCGATTACAAGAAAAACTACTAAAAAAAAGGTTGTTCCACATTATTAAAGTGGACCCAAATTAAAAATACAATATTTCAGAAATAAAATCTATTTTCTAAATTATAATAATAAATAGCAGCCTTTTTTCAGCTGCATGATGACAAATATAAAATATTTTACATTTATTGGAGGAACCCCTCCCTTCCTTTCATATAGCCGGGATTTTTCCGGCAAACTGGTGGAGGAGATAATTTGCCGGATTTTTCCGGCAAACTGGTGGAGGAGATAAAAAAACTAAAACAAAACACTGCTACTGATGATGTCACAGGGGAGGTGATCTCAGCTTGTGTGAGATTTCACATATACGACGCCCCTGTGAGGGAAAGTAGCTGATGACAAACACACCCTTAATCTAAAACCTCAGAAGTAATGGCTGCCAGTGCCGCCTGTATAACCCTAGTTATGAAAAGAGAAGGGTGAAAAGCATGCACTGAAATGCTCATAGGCTTAAAGGAGTGTTTATTTATCTTTGTATGTGTCAGAGTGGTGCAACTAAATATTTTGAATAAAAAAATGTTTGGTTTGGGTCCGCTTTAAGCAGAACACCATTTTCAAGCAATGTGACAAAGAAAATGATCTCTCTGCTGCCAAAAAGTGTGAAATTGTTGAATGCCTTGGACAAGGTATGAAAACTTTGTATTACACAAAAACCTAAGCATGATCATCATACTGTTAAAAGATTTGTAGCTGACTAAGCACCCTTGGGTTTGTGTAGATACAGTGGTTTGCAAAAGTATTCGGCCCCCTTGAGGTTTTTCCACATTTTGTCATATTACTGCCACAAACATGAATCAATTTTATTGGAATTCCATGTGAAAGACCAATACAAAGTGGTGTACACGTGAGAAGTGGAACGAAAATCATACATGATTCCAAACATTTAAAAAAAAAATAACTGCAAAGTGGAGTGTGCGTAATTATTCAGCCCCCTGAGTCAATACCTTGTAGAACCATCTTTTGCTGCAATTACAGCTGCCAGTCTTTTAGGGTATGTCTCTACCAGCTTTGCACATCTAGAGACTGAAATCCTTGCCCATTCTTCTTTGCAAAACAGCTTCAGCTCAGTCAGATTAGATGGACAGCGTTTGTGAACAGCAGTTTTCAGATCTTGCCACAGATTCTTGATAGGATTTAGATCTGGACTTTGACTGGGCCATTCTAACACATGGCTATATTTTGTTTTAAACCATTCCATTGTTGCCCTGGCTTTTTGTTTAGGGTCATTGTCCTGCTGGAAGGTGAACCGCCGCCCCAGTCTCAAGTCTTTTGCAGACTCCAAGAGGTCTTGGAAGTGAGGAAGGGTTTGCAAAAACAAATATATCTGATTAAGAGAACAGCTGTCAAAATACCATTACAAAGCAACAAACACATATTTGAAGCGGCTGGTGCCATCGGAGTCCCGCAAACATCCAAGTGCAAGATTCCCCAGAGGATTTCAGTGCATAAACCTTCTATTTAACCAACCCTAACCTAAGATCACAAGCAGAAACAGATGCAGTGGGCCCAGAACTACAAGACTAATTTTCAAACAGTCTTGTTTACTAATAAATGCCATGCAACTCTTCATGGTCCAGATGGATAGAGTGGTGGATGGTTGGTTAACAGCCTCCACATCCCAACAAGGCTGCAATGTCAGCAAGGAGGAGGCGGAGTAATGTTTTAGGCAGGAATCATGGAAAGAGAGCTGTTCGGCCCCTTTAGATTCTCTGAAGGTATGAAAATGACCTTTTGAAAAGTATGTGAAGTTTCTGACTGACCACCTTTATTACATGGTACAAAAACAACAACCATATTTTCATCTTCATGCATGACAATGTACCATCTCGTACTGCAAGGAATACCTCTGCTTCATTGGCTGCTTTTGCCATAATAGGAGAGAAACTCATGGGGGTTTATTCCTGTCAAGTGACACGCAGCCTATTGGGCCAATCAAAGTGCAGAAATCTCGTCCTTTGAAGGCACTGGACCCGCCGGGGCTCAGGGTGAGTTCAGTGGAGTGCCCATTAAGTTAATGGAGCACTTGTTAAGTTAGCAGCGCACGCTATGCTGCACTACCGCAGCATAGCACGCGCAAAAGATTTTTACCTCGCGCTGCTGTCAACCCCATGGTGTGGTCCCATCCTCCCTTTATGTCAGTCCTTCTGAGAACCTTTGGAGCATCCTAAAGCAAGCAGATCTATGAGGATGGGAGGCAGTTTACATCCAAACAGCAGCGTTGGGAGGCTATTCTGACATCTTTCAAATAAATTCAAGCAGAAACTCTCCAAAAATCTCACAAGTTCAATGGATGCAAGTATTGAGAAGCTACTATCAAATAAGGGGTTCTATGTTAATATGTAACTTGACCTGTTAAGATGTTTTTGATTGAAGTAGCTTTTGATTTCAGTAAATAGGACCCCCTAATTCAGATAATTCAACAAATGTCCATTTTCAGTTTTTCACAACCTATAAAATGTTTTGAAACTCTGTTGTGTGTAATAATTTGGAATAGTGCATTTTAAGTTTATTCATTTTTGAAAAATATTCCATTATCATTAGGTTTGTTCAGTAAAATTTGAACTATAGTTAAATAATGGTTGATGACTCAAACATTACCACTTGCATCCACTATTTAGGAAAATCAGAGAAAAATATAATATGCATAATAATTTGGAGCTTGTAATTGCAAAATATCTTTTTTATTTTTTTCTCTGTTTGGCTTGTAACTTTAATTGATTCATTTGTATTGGGCTGCCCTCTAGTGGCCACAGCAGTTATAGCACCCATACATTCCAGCATGCCATTGTAGCCCAAAACAACAAGGCTGGATTTCTGAAAAGCAGGGCCGTTTCTATACTTTTTGCTGCCTGAGGCAAACTTGTGAGGATGCTACCCCCCCCCCCCCCCCCCCCCATAGGTTTTATAATTTCCCCCCAGTATAGGTAGCCTGGAGGGGGTAGCAGCAAGGAAGAGGGAGCAGCGGGCGCAGTGCTGAAGTACAGTGGGCGGCATTGTAGCAAGTGACGCGATCGGTGATACACTGCGCAGGATCCAGGAAGCAGGTGAGTCATTACGCTCCCTGCTGCCTGGCTGAACTAATTGAATTTTGAGCCAATCGCTGGAGGGGGAGAGCTGACGGGGGAACCCCAGGTGAGGGAGAGGAGGACCGACCCCCCCCCCCCTCCCCACCACTGTGCCCGCTGCTCACCCATCCTGGCTGCTACCCCCTCCAGCTTGGTGGCTCCCCCACCCACGGCCAGGCCTGGCCCAACTTCTGCCGCCTGAGGAACCTGCCTCACTCCACCTCATGGTCGGCCCGGGGCTGCTGCACATTCCATGTGCCAACACCCATTCCTATCCGGCTTCCGTGTGGGGGTGGCTGGACGAGAAGGTATTTCTATATGCGGACGACCTTGTGATCTACCTTGAAAACCTTAACAACTCAATTAAAGATGCATTAGAGATATTTGAAACCTTCTCCCGCTTACTGGTTGGAAAGTGAATTGGGGAAAATCTAAATTGCTTCCCTTGAACCACGCCCAGGTAGTACAAGCCCCACTGAGGTTATCTCTAGAACGAAATATCTTGGTATTTTGATCTCAAATAATTGAGCTGATTACTACTCTGACAACCTGCTTCAATTATTACAATACACCCAAAAAAAACGTTTATGCTGGCAGTGCCTCCCATTATCGTTAATGGGACGAATTAACCTCATCAAAATGAAGCTCCTCCCTAAATATATATATATATATATATATATATATATATATATAGGGTTATACTTTGACCACCCAGAGCAATGAGGCTGGTAGCTGAATAATGGAAGAGGTTACACAGGCTGCCCAGCGCAACTGCAGCTCTGGGCTTCCGATCTCGCTACAAATAAAACACAATGGCAGCGCAGTGCGATGTTGCACTGCCTTAGTTCGCAATATGCTGCCTTAGCGATAGCAAGCATTCAGACAGGTACAAGACAGGACTATAAATTGGAGCGTAACTAGTAGCAACCGCAGCTCACAGTCACGTCCACAGAAGCAGAGCAAGAAGGCTAACAACAGTCACCAGCATGCATCCACCCAGGCAAGACTACAGGATAGAACGTAACTAATAGCAACTGCAGCCTATAGTTACGTTCCCAGAAACTAGAGTAGCAGGAATACTACCAGTCACCAACGTGGTGATGGCAGAATCCAAGCTATCTGGATAATGGACTTCACTGACCCACAGCGGATGCAGCGAATGTCCATCAAGCATGGAAATAGGCAATACATAATAATAAGAAAAATAACAAACGGCTCAACTAACGGATACATGCCCGTTTCTAGGGCCGTGCAGGGCGTGCCGCCGCCCGGGGCGCTGTTGGGAGGGGGGCGCTGTAATGGAGGGGGGAGCCGGAGCCGCGGGGAGGGCAGCCCGACCTCTCCCTCCCTCTCCCGGGCAGCCCTCCGTGCTCCCCCCTCAGATGTATGAGCAGGCAGGAAGCGATGTATACAACATACCTCCCTGGCTCCAAGCGCTGCTCTCTCGCCGCCGGTCTCCTCTCTGTATACACACTTATACACACGCTGCTTCCTGTTTAGCCGGAAGCTGCATGTGTATCAGCGTGTAGGCAGATAGGAGAAGACCGGCGGCGAGAGAGCAGCGCTTGGAGCCAGGGAGGTATGTTGTATACAGCGCTTCCTGCCTGCTCACTATACATCTGAGGGGGGAGCACGGAGGGCGGCCCGGGAGAGGTCGGGCTGCCCTCCCCGCGGCTCCGGTGCTCCCCCCTCCATTATGGGAGACAGCTACCTATCTAACCTATCCTGGGGGGCACCTACCTAATCTAACCTACACTGGGGGGCAGCTACCTATCTAACCTATACTGGGGGGCACCTACCTAATCTAAGCTACACTGGGGGGAAGCTACCTATCTAACCTATACTGGGGGGCACCTACCTAATCTAACCTACACTGGGGGGCAGCTACCTATCTAACCTATACTGGGGGGCACCTACCTAATCTAACCTACACTGGGGGCCAGCTACCTATCTAACCTACACTGGGGGGCAGCTACCTATCTAACCCATACTGGGGGTCAGCTACCTAATCTAACCTATACTGGGGGGCAGCTACCTAATCTAACCTATACTGGGGGGCAGCTACCTATCTAACCTATACTGGGGGGGGGGCAGCTACCTAATCTAACCTATACTGGGGGGCACCTGTCTAATCTAGCCTATACTGGGGGAGGGGAGCAGCTACCTAATCTAACCTATACTGGGGGGCACCTACCTATCTAACCTATACTGAGGGGCACCTACCTATCTAACCTATACTGGGGGGCAGCTACCTATCTAACGTATACTGGGGGGGAGCAGCTACTTATCTAACCTATACTGGGGGCACTTATCTAACCTGTATTGGGGGCACCTACCTATCTAGCTAGCCTATACAGGTGGCAACTATACTGGCTACCTATATTGGAGACCACCTACCTAAATAACCTATACTGGGGGCACCTACCTATCTAACCTATGCTGGGGGCAACTATTATGGCTACCTATATTAGAGGCACCCACCTAGCTAACCTGTACTGGGGCACCTACCTATCTAACTTATACCGGGGACGCCTGCCTATCTAACCTATACTGGGGGCAACTATACTGGCTACCTATACTGGAGGCAAAACAAAAGATGTGCAATCTTGCGCTAACGCAGGTGAGAGGTCAAAGTGGACCGCAGACTGATCACACACTGGCAGCTCCTCAAACACTCGGCTGTAAGCGGACTACTGGAAAAGGAAGCAAAAGACAGGAGGAGCGCTCTGTAGTGTGATACCGTTTAATAAAATGAAAACTGCGCAATAAAAGATACACTCACTAGATGTGTATGAACAGTAGGCATTTAAAATTGGCATATAGCCCAGAATAAAAAGGACATCCCCTCTTGGAAGCGAAACCTGAAGCTGCAGTGGCCAGTTAACTGACGAAGGCGTGGACACGCCGAAACGCGTCTTGACGTAACCTGCACACAGTCACCCCGAAGGGACACCTGTCATCCATTTACCATCTGGATCCTTGCTGCCGCTGGCCACTGCAGCTTCAGGTTTCGCTTCCAAGAGGGGATGTCCTTTTTATTCTGGGCTATATGCCAATTTTAAATGCCTACTGTTCATACACATCTAGTGAGTGTATCTTTTATTGCGCAGTTTTCATTTTATTAAACGGTATCACACTACGGAGCGCTCCTCCTGTCTTTTGCTACCTATACTGGAGGCACCTACCTGGCTAACCTATAGCAGGGGAAACTATACTGGCTCACCTATGCCTGGCTACCTATACTGGGGTACCTATTCTTGGCTACCTATACTGGGGGGACCTATACTAAGTGAAACTAGACCTGGCTAACCTATACTGCGGGCACCCATACCTTGCTCCGGGGGGTGCAATTTTTACACCCTCGCCCTGGGTGCATTTTAGCCTAGAAACTGCACTGAACGGATAAATATATATTAGCAAGTCTGCATATATATTTATCAAGAACTAGCTAAAGCACAAGTAATAAGGTTGCATAGAACTACAATAACAGAACTATAAAGAGTAACAAGGTGCCCAGCAGACCAACGTACTGACCGCTATGACGGGCAGGTTCTAAAATGGGAGGCAGACTTTTAAACCGGCATCAGCCAATGGATGCAAGCATGCAAATTTCCACACAGCTGAATGGTAATCACTCAATCCTGAGCTGGCTTGATTACCATTTGCTAGCTGGCTGTGAATGCAAAGGACTCCCATAAGAAATACATGCAGTATTATGTAACAACATGAATGCAGGAAATCCAGGGATATCTGGCGCAGCTATCTTGGACTAAAGGAGGCTTTGCCTTTCCTAACCTCAATAAATATTTAATTGCTAGCCAATTGGTCACAGCTCAATGGTGGCTTAAAGGGAACCTTAACTGTGGGCCCAAAAAAAATTCACTTACCTGGGGCTTTCCTAATAGAGTTGGGCCGAACGGTTCGCCTGCGAACGGTTCCATGCGAACTTCAGTGGTTCGCGTTCGCGTCCCGCAGGCGAACCTTTGCGGAAGTTCGGTTCGCCCCATAATGCACATGGAGGGTCAACTTTGACCCTCTACATCACAGTCAGCAGGCCCAGTGTAGCCAATTAGGCTACACTAGCCCCTGGAGCCCCACCCCCCCCTTATATAAGGCAGGCAGCGGCGGCCATTACGGTCACTCGTGTGCTGCCTGCGTTAGTGAGAGTAGGGCGAGCTGCTGCAGACTGTCTCTCAGGGAAAGATTAGTTAGGCTTAACTTGTTCCTGTCTGGCTGCATACCTGTTCTGTGAACCCACCACTGCATACCTGTGCTGTGAACCCACCACTGCATACCTGTGCTGTGAACCCACCACTGCATACCTGTGCTGTGAACCCACCACTGCATACCTGTGCTGTGAACCCACCACTGCATACCTGTTCTGTGAACCCACCACTGCATACCTGTGCTGTGAACCCACCACTGCATACCTGTTCAGTGAACCCACCACTGCATACCTGTGCTGTGAACCCACCACTGCATACCTGTTCAGTGAACCCACCACTGCATACCTGTGCTGTGAACCCACCACTGCATACCTGTTCTGTGAACCCACCACTGCATACCTGTGCTGTGAACCCACCACTGCATACCTGTTGTGTTCAGTGAACCCGCCACTGCATACCTGTTCTGTTCAGTGGACCCGCCACTGTATACCTGTTTAGTGACCCCGCCACTGCATACCTGTTGTGTTCAGTGAACCTGCCACTGCATACCTGTTCTGTGAACCCGCCACTGTATACCTGTTCTGTTCAGTGAACCCGCTTCATTGTGGTCAGACCAAATTTGATCAGCTGGACAGTCACTGTTCTGTCATTCAGCTACATCAGCCAGGCGACCATATGGGCTGTAAAGCCACCAAAACCTGCACTCTCGCCATGGTGCGCACCAGTCCAGCACGGCCGTCACTACACAAACAGCTGTTTGCGGTGCGTTACACGGTGAGTTTGGTGTGTCAGTGTGAAGCAGTACCTTAATTACACTACCTGATTGATGTATACACATGCAAGATGTTTTAAAGCACTTTAGGCCTGTCATTTAGCATTCAATGTGATTTCTGCCCTTAAAACGCTGCTTTGCGTCAAATCCAGATTTTTCTTGGGGACTTTTGGCATGTATCCCACTCCGCCATGCCCCCCTCCAGGTGTTAGACCCCTTGAAACATCTTTTCCACCACTTTTGTGGCCAGCATAATTATTTTTTTTTTTCAAAGTTCGCATCCCCATTGAAGTCTATTGCGGTTCGCGAACTTTAACGCGAACCGAACCTTCCGCGGAGGTTCGGCCCAACTCTATTTCCTAATCCTCCTGCAGCTGTCCTGCGCCCGCGCCGGTCCTTCGGTGCCCTCCGGTCTCCCTCTGCGGCTAAGTTTCGTTTTCGGCTGACTGCCAGTCGTCCTCCGGCAAAGCGTCCTCTTCTTCCGCATTCCCCGTTGTAAAGAGCCGTAAAGCGCGTCCTTCATGCGAAAGAAGAGGACGCTTTGCCGGAGGACGACTGGCAGTCGGCCGAAAACGAAACGTAGCCGCGGAGGCCACCGAAGGACCGGCGCGGGCACAGGACGGCTGCAGGAGGCTTGGGAAAGCCCCAGGTAAGTGAATTTTTTTTTGGGCCCACAGTTAAGGTTCCCTTTAACCTCCCTGGCGGTGCATTTCTGTCTGGAATTATGAGTCAAAAGCGGTACATTTATTTCAAGAATTACAGGCCTTCAATTTTTCAGTCATAACCCACCAAAATATGTCTGAATAAAAGCCTGGTAGACATTCTGCATATAAATAAAAGAATGGAACAAAAATTTGTTGATTTAATAAATTTATGAATGAACTTTAAACATTTTGAAACTGTACAAATAAGTCAGGCAGAGAGTAGTCAAAATCCAGACAAAAATCGGTAACTGTAATTGGATATACTGTCATCCTGTGCTTTCACATGAACTTATCTGCCATCTCTGACTTGGCAGTCAGGTGACACGGGAGAGATCAAATTTTGTGATTATAAAGAAATGAGGAATCAGACAAGCTAATATATATATACACGTTGGTGTGTGTGTGTGTGTGTGTGTGTGTGTGTGTGTGTGTGTATATATTATATATGTATATATATATATGTATATACACACACATATATACACACACACACATATATATATATATATATATACACACACACATATATATATATACACACATATATACAGTGTGTATATATGTGTATATATGTATATATATGTGATATATATATATATATATATATATATACTGTATATAAAAACATATCTATATACACACACACAGGTAGTCCCCGGTTAATGAATGAGATAGGGACTGTAGGTTCGTTCCTAACCTGAATCTGTTCTCAAGTCGGAACAATGTGCGATCTCTGTCCCCTGTACCTCCTCTGTACCCCCGTGCACCTCCAGTGTCCCCCTCTGTACCTGCTTATACAAGTTTAAAAGCCATTTTTTCTCTTAATTTTTTAAAATCGATTTTCTCAAAAACTACAAGTCCAATTTGAAAAATTGGAGGGGGGGGGGGGGGGGGGGGGGGGGGAGGCTTGTTCCCATGGAAACATTGAATCCATGGAAACACTGAATACGCAAAGTATATAGATATATAGAGTCACGCTGGCTCCCGAAGTCACATGACACGGCATGAGTGAGGAAGGGGAGAGCATGTGACACCCGGTGCTGGACTCGTAAGTTGGCTGCGGCAATTACACAGCATTATACACCGGGGAACATAGAGAGAGGCGGACACCCTTTGGGTGATGGTGGGTGGGAAAGAGTATTAAAGGCCCCTGCCACCTGCACTCTGCAGGGAGGGGGAGAGATATAGGCGGTCCCTGTCATCCTGGCTAAAAGTTGTTAAATTTAGGACTGTCTCAAATATAAGCCACCCCCCCCCCCCCCCTCCCTTTTATACTGTGAGTCCGTACTAAATTTCTCGACTTATAGCCGAGTATATATTGTAGGTGTGATACATTGGTCAGATTTTCTAATGTTGCAATCAATCAGAAAAGGTGATTGTAATTCTAGAATATAAAATAAATTAAAAAAATAAAAATAGTATTTTGGGTGGCACCCTTTACTAAGTTCATATTGGATTGGTGTAAACTTATTCAAGAATCCACCTAACTGTCAAAATCAGCCTTCTATTGCCATCTCAGTTCAAGTGCAGCAAACCCATGCTGATAAGGGAACAAGGGAAATGGTTTGCTGCTGCCAGCTGCAAGAGGTATAGTCTCCATGCAAAGACATTATGGCAGCATCTGTTAAGGTCACAATACATTCAATAAATAAGGCACACTGCAGTTTAAGTACACAGTACCTAACTGTACATTCAAAGGTCACTATAATTGTATTCTGACCTAACATTTTGCACATGATCCACTTATTCTCTTAAAGGACACCCGAGGTGAAAATAGACTGATGAGATAAACAATTGTATCTATCCTCCTTCTCCTAAAAATGATTTTTTTTTTAGATATTCCACAGGTTTATTTTATATATATATATTTTTTAAAATTATGTTTTCACAGTTTGATTGTTTCTGCTCAATGACACATTGAAGTATACCAGAGCTAAAAATCTATGAACTATTGACCCTTTCTATCTCTTTCCTGCTCTCAGAAGCCATTTCCTGCTAGGAACATGTTGTATGCTTGTAATTCCTTATCAGTGAGCGTTATGCTGTAGTCCAACTCAGTCCCAACCCAGACATAATCACGTACATACCTGAAGTCTTTCGTTTTTCAGGCAGAGAACAAAAAAAACACAGCTTAGTTATTAGTGCACTTGGCACTGTACATACACATGTCTATCTCATCATGTCACATTAGGTATCCTTTAACCACTTAAGGACCACGGGCTTAAACCTCCTTAGTGACCAGGCCATTTTTTTACAAAATAGGCCACTGCAGCTTTAAGGCCTTGCTGCAGGGCAGTACAACTCAGCCCACAAGTGATTCCACCCCCCTTCTGCCCACCAACGAACAGAGCTCTCTGTTGGTGTGCTTTGATCGCTCCTGGAGTGTTTTTTTTTTATATAAATATTTATTTGTTTTATTTAATAATAAATATTACTATTTTTTTTATATTTATGTGTCCCTCCCTCCACCAGCCAATCAGTGAGATCGGCTGTCATAGGCTTCAGCCTCAACGCACGCGATCTTCTGCAAATCCCCACCCCAGGATGTTACATCGATCAGCATTAGGCAGTCCTGGGGCTGGCGCTGCGCCCAAGCCCTATCGGCATGACACGGTCGCCAAGTAAAGTAGTTAAGTTGCGTACACACATAACAACTGATGGTGGGTACCAATCCCGTTGGGTGACATCGCTGGGCCAGGCTGTACAGACAATTGTCAGCTGTGTAGCTAACAACGCGTTCTGTTGCTATGTGGGGGGGGGGGCAGAGGGATGATGGAGCGGCGTGGCGGGTGGGGGAGCAGCGTGCTCAAAGAAGAGGGCCGCTGCTCAGCCAAGTTGATCCGTGTGTGCGGATTGCTTGCCAAGCAGCCGTTGCTGGTTGAGGGCCTCGGTGCACACTATCAGCTGATGCGGTTGTATTCAGCTGCTACAGCCGACTTTAGTCAGGCGTGTATCAGGGGAGGACTGGGACCTTTTGGCCTGGGGGGACAACACAAACTAGAGGCCCGTTTCACGGCATCCCCAGCCCAAAGCATATCTTTCTTGTGTGCAAATCTTCAAGTTGTGATGACTGACAGCCCCAGCCACACACACACACACACACACACACTATGTACCTGATGCCTTACCCCATTTCTCCGCACAATCTACCTGTCTGTGTCTGATGCCTAACCTTAAAGGAGTTATCAGGCTTTTTTTTTTTTATGAAAATAAGTGCTACTTACCCAGGGCTCGTCCAGCCCCAAGCTCCCAGCATGTCCCTCGCCGCAGCTCTGCAGTCAGCTGTTCGCTGCCGCTGCCTCCCAGCCCCCGGCGATGACGTCAGGCCGACTGCGCCTGTGCGAGCGGCACTGTCAATCACCGCCACATGGACCAGAGCGTACTGTGCAGACGCAGAACTGCTACGCCTGCTCAGTACACTCCGGTCCACGTGGTGGTGACTGACAGTGCTGCTCGCACAGGCGCAATACAGGCAGACATCCAGGTCGGACTGGTGCCATCGCCGGGGACTGGGAGGCAGCGGCAGCGAATGGCTGACTGCAGAGCTGCGGCGAGGGACATGCTGGGAGCGTGGGGCTGAGGAAGCCCCGGGTAAGTAGCACTTATTTCATTAAAAATGCCTGATAACTCCTTTAAACAACCCTCCCCCCCCACCCCCCCCCCCCCCGACACACAAACCTACCTACCTGTGATGCCTAACCCCACTCCTGCCCACCCACCATACAAACTACTTGTCTGACACCTACCCCCCCCCCCCTCCAACTACCTGTTTGACAGTGCCTAACTGCCTGCCTCCCCCCCTCCCCTGCCGCCAATCACACCACAAGAAGAAAAAATGTCCCCTCAGGCCAGGGTCAGAATGGGGATGATTATCACACAAAAAAAACTCAGAGGGCACTGGCCTGGCAGAGAATTGAATTTGACAGCAGTAGCAGGCAGGCAGCAAAGTGTGAGTAACTCAGTGACAAGAAGGGAGAAGAAGTACAGAAACAAAATTTATAAAAACCACCTTCTCCTCTGGCGACCTGGACCCGACCTCCTCTATCCTCCTGTCTCCTCAGTCCTACACCTCCTCCTCCTCCACAGCAGCAAGCAGTTATAGGTGGCATCTCCGGCTCCCAGCCCCCAGAGTGTCCGACTCCTCCAGCCAGGACAGCCAGCCAGCCACTCGTAGCCGCAGCTCAGGCCCCCAGCACAGAAAGCTGAAGAGTGAGACAGCTCACTCCGACGATACCTCAGGCACAGCAGCACAGGGGAGGACTGTGTCCGACTCCTCCAGCCAGCCACTCGTAGCCACAGCTCCAGGCCCCCAGCCCCCCCAGCACAGAAAGCTGAAGAGTGAGACAGCTCACTCCGATGACACCGCAGGCACAGCAGAACGTTGCAGGTGGCAATGGCTCCAGGCGGGGGGTGGAGTCAAGCAGGGTCAACCCACCGGGCCGGAGAGGACCTAAGCTATTTATGTCCTTGTGCCGCTCACATCCACCGCAGGCGCAGCCACGCACAAGGGCACACCACGGCCGGCCGCCTCAGCCCCTTCTCTGATTGGATACTTCAACTTGCCGGGAAATATCGTGCGAGGTTGCGATCCCCACTGCGAACCTGTCACCTGTGGTATGTCTGCGGCCGCTGCGTACAGCAGCGGCTGGCCCTAATTACTTAAGATTTGGGCGGCCCGGGGGGCAATTGCCCCCCGTCCCCTGGGCCAGTCCTCCCCTGGCGTGTATACAAGGCTTTAGTTATGATTCCAGCGGGTCAGTCCCTTTCATTTTTGTTGGCTACAAAGTACACAATGTCACATTTTTATCATGTTACTACAAAAAAAAAAGATAAATAAACCATCACTGCACTGCATGAGTTAGCATCTTCTTTTTTAAAATTATTGTCATTATTTAGTATTTATAT
This sequence comes from Hyperolius riggenbachi, assembly GCF_040937935.1. Taxonomy (NCBI): domain Eukaryota; kingdom Metazoa; phylum Chordata; class Amphibia; order Anura; family Hyperoliidae; genus Hyperolius; species Hyperolius riggenbachi. Next base: position 131,083,489 of record NC_090647.1, read on the forward strand.
ACAGTAGCACCAGCATCTTCTGCAGCTCTTTACAAAGAATTTACAGTCTTGCCACTTAAAGGACCACTATCGCTAAAAAATGTAGGCAGATACAAATCTGACAGAACTGAGAGGTATTGGGCCATTTCTTCATTAGGGATTCTCAGGGTTTTCTCTGTTTTCAACAGCATTTCCTGAACAGCAGTTGCAAAGTCTAACTGACAAAATAGTGTGCAAGTGAGTGGGGAGGCTGGCTGGTATATTACTATTTTGGCAGATAAACTGCTGTTCAGGAAATGCTGTTGAAAACAAAGAAAACCCTGAGAATTCCCCAGGAGGAGATGGACTGGCCCAAAACCTGTCAGTTCTGTCAGATTTTATCTGCCTATGTTTTTTTAGCGATGGTGGTCCTTTAACTGTCCCTCAGAGGAGCTCACAATCTACTCCCTTCCACAGTCATATGTCCATTGTAGACTAGGGCCAATTTAAATGCGTGTACACACCTTTGATGGATGTCCCCCCGTCAGGGATCGGGACCGAATCCCCTTGGGCGGCATCGCTGGGTCATGCTAACAGACGTGAGTCAGCTGTGTTGCTGACAACGCATACTGTTGCTATGCAGAGGGGCGGAGGGGCGGCGCAACGGCACATGAGTGATGTCATGTGGTGGGCGGGGCAGTGGCTTGCACAAAGGAATTAGCTGTCACTGGGGAAGAGTTGATCAGCCTGGTAGATCGCTTGTGCGTCACGGGTCAGGGATCGGGCACCTTTGTAAACACATTATCTGCTGGGGCGAATGTTATCTATTTTTACACAAGCGGTTTCATGTGTGTGAACTGCAATGGGGACTGGACATAGACATTATTTCAGAGCCTGCACGCAGCGAGTTAGACTAATGCAATCCATTATAACGCCGAGATGTGAACAGCCCAAGAGAAGGTGATGATGAGCAGTGAGCTAACATGCAGAATTATTGCAATACAACTGGTGCACTGTGAACTAGTAGCCCTTAGTTATTTTGCAATGTAAACAGGCCCCCAGCACACCGATTACTGCCAGGTAATGTACATGGTGCCAATGGCAGCATGCCTCGCTTGTTAGAACATGCCCAGTTCAGGAAGAAGCAGTGGCGTTCTTTGATGTGACAGTGTTTTCCTCATATGGAGGTGGCAGTTTCTCTTGTCTCTCCTCCGGGTGTATAGGAAGCTTATAAGCATTTTCAGGTAGTGCAGGCTGGTAGCGGTATTGATATCCATATGCCCTCAAGTGGTACACTAAATACTCCAGGGTGTGCATTAGTGTTGGATCAACATAGTGAAAAGTTATAGCCAGGTCTGAGCAGCACTGAGGACCCTGTGGAGAAGATAAAACACAATGTGGTTAATTTACTAATGGAAAAATGCAATAAATGCACTGCTGTTGAATTTTGTTTTCTTCAACTATCAGAGCAGGAGCAAAGCAACTAAAAAACAAAAATGGTCTAAATGTCTGCACCTGAATGGATGTATGAAATGGGCAGAGAATAAAATCTCTCTCTCTCTCATAAGCAGAGCCGGGACAAGGTCCTCCAGCACCCAAGGCTGAGACACCAAAGTGCGCCCCTCCATCCCTCCCACCCCAGCCATCAAACACTGATTGCTATTAGACTAAGAGGCGCCACAGGGCCCACAACCTCCCCAACACCTTAATCTCTAGTTATCTGGCTTGCAGTCACTGCCATGTATCCCCTTTTCTTATTTTTTTCTGCTTCAAACACAATTAGGAATGACAGCTGAATGAATTCTGCGCCCCCTCCTACACTGCGCCCTGAGGCTGGAGCCTCTCCAGCCTATGCCTCGGCCCGGCCCTGCTCATAAGATAACTATACAGATATGTAGAAATCATAAGTATTGGAAATGACAGTATTTGAAAACCTGTAAATGTGAAAGCAGGTGATGTTTTTTATGAACAGCAGACTCTCTAGCATTGTTAATTGTTTTTTTCTTTTTTTGGGGGGGGGGGGGGGGGTCGAGCGCCACAGCAGTGATTGTCACATTATACTGTGTGACTGTCTGTGAGCAGCTCCCCCACCATCCATAAAATGGTTTAATCTGGCTCATCCTCCCCTCCCACTCTCCAATCAGGAGCTTCTTTTCCTCCCTGCCCTCCAATCAGGAGCTGCTTTTTCCCCTTCCCTCCCGCCCTCCAATAAGTAGCTGTCTAGCGGATGGAAGAGAGGTGCGGTAAGTCCCCGCTCGCTGCCAGCCGCCGATACTACAAGATTCTGGAGGGGAGAGTGAGGAAGGGGAAGCCCCATGGTGAGGGAAGGGGGGGGGGGTAGACATCCCCTCTTCCCCGCCGCTGTGCCGCCGCTGTGCCCACCGCTCCCCCTTCACTGCACTGCCTTCCCTCCTGGGGACACCTGAAGTCCTGGCTACCTATTCTGGGGACATCTATACTAGTGTTTTGGGCAGCACGGTGGCGTAGTGATTAGCTCTCTCGCCTTGCAGCGCTGGGTCCCTGGTTCGAATCCCAGCCAGGGCACTATCTGCAAAGAGTTTGTATGTTCTCTCCGTGTCTGCGTGGGTTTCCTCCGGGCACTCCGGTTTCCTCCCACATTCCAAAAACATACAGATAAGTTAATTGGCTCCCCCTAAAATTGGCCCTAGACTACAGTACTTACACTACATAATATAGACATATGGCAATGGTAGGGATTAGATTGTGAGCTCCTTTGAGGGACAGTTAGTGACAAGATATATATATACTCTGTACAGCGCTGCGTAATATGTCGGCGCTATATAAATACTAAATAATAATAAATAATAATAATAATAATATAGTGTTATTATTATTATTATGTATTTATATAGCACTGGTATCTTCTGCAGCACTTGTAACCCCCCAATAGAGGGTTCCAAAGTACTAAAGCATTTCTATGTGTGTGGCTAAGACTAAGTATCAGGCTGGTGGAACAAAAACGGCGCATGAGAAGGGAGAGTAAGCGCTAGAAAGGTTGCATAGCCAATTGCCAGGCGACCAGAGTATGCAAAGTAGGGGAACTTGCTGGAACTTTCCAGAAGCCCCGCGCGGCCTGTCAGGGAGACACAGTGCAGGCGCAGGGAGCAGAGAAAAGGGGTGTAACCAAAAAATACTGGTTAGAACCAGTGCAGAGCACGCCAGAGTGTGGAGGAGAGAGGACTTGGAGCCAGGAGCGAGCGGTGCGGAGCAGGGTGGGAGGCCCAGACCAGCGGAGAGAACGGCCGTAGAAGTTGCCCAGAAGCTAGAGGGGGATCCAGCGGCCCTACAGAAAGACACAGTTCAGCCGTAAGGACAGCGGGCTGGACACTAACCGGAGGCTGCAGACCCGGACCAACCCTGAACTACAGTCAGGCACAGACAGAGGAGTATAGGCCCGAGAGCCATCTACAAGCCCCAAAGTGTGTACAGTTAGTAGCCAGTGTCCAGCGTAAGCTTGCTGATAGTAGCAACCCAGAACCTGGAGAGGCCCAGACTCTGTCCCTAAGTGGTATTGCTAGAGACGGCCTGTGTGAGAAAGCTGTACAGTCACAGAGACATTGTGCTGAGAATACAGTTGTTTATGCAGAAGAAAGCTGCATAAAGTGAGAAAAGTTGCTGTTGATTATAAGAAGTATATTGAAAGTCCAGGCCTTGTTGTCACTGAGAGCCATTAGTAGCCTCCTTAAAGCACCCTGCTAAGCTGACACAGCCCCCGCTTGCATAAAGTCCTGTTATACATAGAGACATTGTTCCTGTCAAGTCCGTTTCAAGTCACGAGTTAAACTTCATATATTCTTCATCTTCAGTTGATGTGTTCTGTATAATTACAAAGAGTCTGATATTTAAAGAGAACCTGTCAGTATTACGAAGATAAGTGGAGGAGGAGGAGTTACATTGCATCTTGTGCTATCAAAGTGTACTGCAGGAGAAACCAGGTGATACCTGATCAAGATATAAAGTCAATTAAGTTGCAATACAATTGTTACAATGTTACAAAGTTCAGAGCTTATTCAGCCTTAAAGTCAAAGTGCACTTAAAGAGAGTTATATTGTAGGAGGGTGGTGTTGATGGTATAGAGGGGTGCATCGGTCACTTTATATTTTATTTTATTTATTTATATTTTGCTTTAACCCTTTTTGATTATTTGATTCATATTTTATTTTGTTTGTTATTTTGGGAGGCCCAATCCAGAGGGGAGGTATTGAGAGTAAAGTGTGTTTAGTGCTACATATACTTGCACAAAACATTAAAAACACTAAAAACTATGGCGTGGCATGGGGGGGGGGGGGCAAAAATCAAAATTATAATGACAAATACAAAAGCAGACCACTCAATACAAGGATCTGTGATTACAATATAAATCCCAGTGTAGCAGGAACATGAAAATCTGTCTCACTCCATATATGCACTATAGGCCAGTGACTAACAATTGTGCATACTGAAAATACATTTGTTATTAGTATGCCATGAAACTGCACTCCCACAGCCCTAACAAAGATCACACATCATGACCTCCATAAATACACAATTCAAATGGTTACACAGGCAGCAAGATTTCTTCTTTGCAGCCTTCGTCGGGCTTAAATCCTGTTGCCCAACGAAGGCTGCAAAGCCGAAAGCTTGCTTATTCTTATTCTTTTTAGTTAGCCAATAAATGGTATCATCCTGATTTAACCTTCCTGGCGGTAAGCCCGAGCTCAGCTCGGGCTATGCCGCGCAGGAGGATTTTTCAGGCCCTGCTGGGCCGATTTGCACATTTTTTTTTTTATTACACGCAGCTAGCACTTTGCTAGCTGCGTGCAGTGCTCGATCGCCGCCGCTCTGCACCAATTCGCCGCTACCTGCCTCGCAATGCCACCCGCCCCAGACCCCATGCGCAGCCTGGCCAATCAGTGCCAGGCAGCGCTGAGGGGTGGATCGGGACTCCCTTTGACGTCACGACGTTGATGACATCGTTGACGTCATCCCGCCCCCTCGCCATGGCGACAGGGGAAGCCCTAATAGAAATCCCGTTTAGAACGGGATTTCCTGATGGGTCTGATCGCTGGAGGCGATAGGAGGGGGTAGGGGGATGCCGCAGCTCAGCGGCTGTCATGTAGCTAGCGCTAGGCTAGCTACATGATTTAAATTTTTTTAAAATTTTTAAATAGTGCTGCGCTGCCCCTGGCGGTTTTAATTGACCGCCAGGATGGTTAAAACTTCTTGCTTTTACTGATGGCTAACACGGTACAATACCCTACTGCTACTTTAAAAAAAAAAAGAAGAATCGCTAATCATGTGACGCTCGGTGTGATGGAGCGCACACGCAGCAAAAAGGGGACAGCGTGCTTCTGAGCCTGGCACTATGCGCCAGCCAGAAGCGAAGGGGGAAGGACATGTGTGCGCAGTATGTCCGGGGGCAGAGGTCAAGCAAGTCGCCGCACACCGGAGTGTATAACGTATGAACGGCGGCAGACGGAGGGGGGCGGGAGGAAATGCAGGTATGCGCTCATCACCCCCTACACAGTGCGGCAATCAATTTTACCACAACCATTCGGTTGTGGTATCCTTTAACCACTTGCCGACCGCACGCTTATACCGTGCGTCGGCAAAGTGGCAGCTGCAGGACCAGCGACGCAGTACTACGTCGCCAGCTGCAGGCTGATTAATCAGGAAGCAGCCGCTCGCGCGAGCGGCTGCTTCCTGTCAAATCACGGCGGGGGGCTCCGTGAATAGCCTGCGGGCCGCCGATGGCGGCTCGCAGGCTAAATGTAAACACAAGCGGAAATAATCCGCTTTGTTTACATTGTACGGCGCTGCTGCGCAGCAGCGCCGTAAGGCAGATCGGGGATCGCCGCCATGTGACAGGGGACGTCCTGTCACAGGCTGCACAGGACGGATAGCGTCCTGTGCAGCCCCAATCACCAGGGGGCCAGGTAGGAGAGGGGGGAAGCGGAATTTCGCCGCGGAGGGGGGCTTTGAGGTGCCCCCCCCCCGCCAGCCACACGCAGGCAGGAAAGATCGGACCCCCCCAGCACATCATCCCCCTAGTGGGGAAAAAAGGGGGGTGATCTGATCTCTCTGCCTGGTGTTTGATCTGTGCTGGGGGCTGTAGAGCCCACCCAGCACAGATCACATAATTCAATGCTGGTCCTTAAGGGGGGGGGTAAAGGGTGGGTCCTCAAGTGGTTAAGTCCCCCGCAAATAGTGCGGCGATCGGGGGATCAAAGCAGGCCGGCGGCATTCGAGGGGTGATGTAGCTAGCCAAGTGCTAGCTACACCCCCTCCGAAAAATTGGGCCAGAAAGACCCTTCAGGGGCTGAGCAATACACCGCGGCGGTAATGGACGAGCTGAGCTCGTCATTACCACCAAGGTGGTTAATAGGTATCTTAGGCACTGAACTTTTTTTTGAATGTCAAAATGGTATATTAATGTTATTTATAAAATTATGGGCTTGTAATTAGTGATGGACACGATACTGAAAAAATGCACCTTTATTTTTAAATAAAATATTGGCACCGTACATTGTACTAGGGAAATATTTTAAACGCTTTAACCTCCCTGGCGGTTTGTTAAAATCCGCCAGGGGGCAGCAAATACCTTTTTTTTTTTTTTTTTTTTTCATGTAGCGAGACAATGTCTCGCTACATGATAGCCGCTGCCATGGCGACGGGGCGGGATGACGTCACCGACGTCATCGACGTCGTGACGTCAAAGGGGAATCCGATCCACCCCACGGCGCTGCCTGCCACTGATTGGCCAGGCAGCGCACGGGGTCTGGGGGGGGGGGGCGGCTGCGGCGACGGGTATAGCGGCGGATCGGCGGGCAGCGGCGGCGATCGGAGGTTACACGCAGCTAGCAAAGTGCTAGCTGCGTGTAACAAAAAAAAATTATGCAAATCGGCCCAGCGGGGCCTGAGCGGTGCCTCCCGGCGGCATAGCCCGAGCTCAGCTCGGGCTTACCGCCAGGGAGGTTAATAACCGGGACAAATGGGCAAATAAAATGAGTGGGTTTTAATTACAGTAGCATGTATGATTTTAAACTATAGTGACCGAAAAACTGAAAAATAATGAATTTTTTCCTTTTTTTTATTTTTCCAGTTAAAATGCATTTAAAATAAAATAATTCTTAAGAAAATGTACCAGCCAAAGAAAGCCTATTAGGTGGTGAAAAAAACAAGATATAGATTGTTTCATTGTGATAAGTAGTATTAAAGTTATATGCGATTGAATGGAAGGAGCACTGAAAGGTGAAAATTGCTCTGGTACAGTAGGGGAAAAACCCCTCAGTAGTAAAGTGGTTAAAGTGGACCAGTAATCTGAAAAAAAAAAATAGATACTTACCTCAGTAGGAGAAAGCCTCTGGAGGTTCCAAAGGCTTTCCCGATCTTCCTACGCCCAAATCATTCATGAGCTGAGACATTAATGCGCAAACTACAGCCTGCACCTGCGCAGTAGCAGACAGGCACGTGCGAGGGGGGCCTCTGGGTGCCCAAGCCCCCCCCCCCCTTGTTAAAATTCTCAATAAAAAGTCCCCTTTGGCTGTGCACATGAAGCTCTGCCCTCTGCCGTGATAATCTCCACCCACATGTGGGAAGCCCCACCCCCACCTGAACACTTTGGAGTGAAGACGCTGCAGACAGGAATCAGTGTGCCCATTCCGTCAGCTGTATGGGAGCAAGTAAGATGGTGTCTCCCTAAATAAACTAGAGGAACATTTTAAAAAGAAGGATGTTCCTGAGAAATTGCTGTCCTGGCTGTACGACCACCTGGGGACAAGAGGGAATGATCAGATTATAAACCTATATAGAGAAAAATGGGGAAAAGAATCCGGTGAGATAATAGAAGAATCTACATGGGAGAATATTATAGCAAACATCTGGGTACCCAGAAACACTAGTATTCAATTATTACAATTTAAGATGGCCTCAAGGTGGTATCTCACCCCCGAAAAACTGTACCAGATGAATCTTAAAGACAACAAACAATGTTGGAGATGTGGGGTTGGGGTGGGGAACTTAGTACATATGTTATGGCAGTGTCCAATATTACAACTTTTTTGGAAAGAAATTGAACAATTCATTCAAGATTACATAGCCCCGGGTGCCCGTATAGATACCATGGTGGCATTTTTCGGGTATTGTCAAACAGGTGGAAATAAAAATACTGCACTTCTACTCTATATGCTCTCTCTGGCGGCAAAAATAATTATAGTGAGAGATTGGAAAACCTCAAACAAACCCTCTATAAGGCCCAGTGCACACCGAGCGGTTTTTGGAGCGATCCGCCAGCCGCATCCGCCCGGAAAAATGCTTGGCTAATGTATTGCAATGGGATGGTGCACACCGGCGGTTTGAGGTTTTTGCCAAGCCGCAAACGCGCCTCCTGCTGAGCGTTTGCGGTTTGCTAAAAAACCTCAAACCGCCGGTGTGCACCACACATTGAAATACAATAGCCAAGCGTTTTCACTGACTGATGCGGCTGGTGGATCGCATACAAAATCCGCTTGGTGTGCACCCGGCCAAATATCTGCTCTCTGCTCCCAAAACCGCTAGCGTTTTGACGATCTGCTAGCGGTTTTGGTGTGCACTGGGCCTCAAAGAGTGGTTAAGGCAAACCTCACACTTATTGCGGATGGAGTCGGGCGAGGAGGGAACAGCAGAGTGGGGCCTGGAAAATAAGTTCCAGATACCCGGTGAGATATGGGAATCAGCAATAGAGAAATACAAAGAGAAACTAAAGTAAGTTATTTGATTGGGAAGAGAAGCAATAATTGTATAGGACAGGGAAGGTGAGGGAATGCAGGGTTGCGGCAGGGTGTAAAGATAGAGGACGGGGTGTGAAACCAAACAAAGGTGGGTGACGAGTTGGTGGTGAATTTTTCTTTTTGAGGAGAAGACAGGTGCAAGGAAATGAATGGAGGGTATGGGTGGTAAGCTTGAGGAGAGGAGGATGGATGGGAATGAATGGGTGTGCATGAGAGACAAGTAGGATGATTGAACTTGGCGTACACATTGTATATTTTAGATTCGGGTTCTTTCTTTTCTCTGTTTTTGTTTAGTTTCTGTATTAAGACTGAACCCTGATGTACTTTATCTTATCTTTTTTTTCTTTTTTGGATATGACTATATTAAGCAATTAAAAATCAAACAAACGATGATGCAAAACGAACCCAACACAAGAGAGCTTCAGTGAAGCAGAGTGATAGCGTTGGGTACAGTACAACATCAATTGTACGCTGAGTTTGAAGGAAGAAAAAGAAAAAAAAAAAAGATGGTGTCTCCCTAACAGCTGCACCCACTGTGAACCAATGGTGTAGCTTAGGAGCTAGGGGCCCCGATGCGAGTTATGCATGGGTTCCCCCCCCCCCCCATCCCCCAGCACTTTATACATAACAATTGATACGGCACACCAAAACCTGCTAAGGACATCCCCAGTGTCAGAGGTGCAAGAAGGGCATGGGGAGCCGCTTGTTAATGATTATTATCATTCAAAGCATCTATAGAAGTGATTATTACCAGCACAGGACCAGTAAAGAGCTAATACTGCAGTTGAGGGAGGGCCTTACGGGGCCCCTCTGACCCAAGGGCCCCGATGCGGTGGCTACCTCTGTAACCCCTATTGCTACGCCACTGCTGTGACCTCTCCTTCCCCCCAGCACCCAAAGTGACCTCTTCCTCCACCTGGCACCCATAATGACTTCTCCCTCCACTTAGCACCCACAGTGACCTCTCCCTCCCCAGCACTAGCAGTGATCCTGCCTACCCCAGCCCCCACACTGGTCTCTCCCTCCCACAGTGATCTCCCCCAGCACCCACACTGACCCATCCCTTCCTCAGCACCCACAGTGACCTTTCCCTCCCCAGTGACACCCCTCCTGTCCCCAGCAGCACCCACCCTAACCTCTCCTTCCCCCACCACGTACTAATCTCCCAGTACCTTCAGTGGCCTCTCCCCCCAAGCACCCACAGTGAACTCCCCTTCCTCCAGTGCCTACACTGACCTTTACCTACCCCAACACCAACTATGACTTCTCCCTCCCTCAACACCCACAGTGACATATCCCTCCCCCATCACCCACACTGACCTTTACCTCCCCCAGCACCCACAGTGACTTCTCCCTCCCCAGCAACACCCCTCCTGTCCCAAGCAGCACCGACAGGTACCTCCCATCCCAAAAGCAGCACCTAGAGTGACCTCTACCAACACCTAGCATCCACAGTGACTTCTCCCTCCCCAGCCCTCACAGGGACCTCTCCCTACCCCCACATCCACAGTGACCTTCCCTTCCCCCAGCACCCACACAAACCTCTACCTACCCCAACACTCACAGTGACCTCCCCTTCCTCCAGAACCCACACCGACCTGTACCTCCCCCATACCCTTAGTGACTTCTCTCCCCCAAGCACCTACAGTGACCTACCCTTCCTCCAGTACCCACACAGACCTCTACCTCCAACAGTGATCTCATAATACTTGATACCCACCCATATAGCCAGAACTCACATGACATCCTGTCCCTGCACCCAGAGCCCACATGGCCCCCAGCATCTGCATTTAGCATCCACATGGCAACCAATACCCCACTAGCCAGCATCCATCACCCACATGGCACCCAGTGCTCACACGGCACCAAGTCCCCAAGTGATTATATGCCCTAGTGCCCTTCCATGACCGGCAACCAAATAGCACTCAGTACCCACCCATGGTCTGAACCCATCCAGACTCCATATGGCACTCCCTATTCACTCATGTCCTGCCCAGTGCACCTACATGCAACCAGTACCCACTCTTGGCCTGTACCCAGCACTCATATATCTCCCTGTATCAATTAGCACTCACATGGCACCCAATATTTTTTATCACCATCTGCTACTAATTCCCCACCCAATACTGCTTGGCACCCACTGCAAATAAACACGCAATACAAACTGGACCTTGGCACCCACTGCAGCTTGACACAGACTGTACTTTGGCACCTCAGCACCCACTGAAACTTAGCACAAACTGGACCTTTGCAACTTACCACCCACTGCATCTGGGCAACCACTGCACCTTGGCATTTACTGCCATTTTGCACCTAATACTTAGCAACTACTGCATATTGGCAACCACTTTTTCTTTGCCTGAAAATAAGCATGGGTGCTGATCAAGAGGGACAGGGGTCACAGTAATGATGGGTGAGTCTAATAGTGGGCACCTATCACTGCAGATTTGAGGGTGGTGGAGCAGCAAAGTCTGCCTGATACTGCTATAAAAACAGGGTGGGGGAGGGCCAAGACTGCCAGGAGAGCAGATATTATATACACAATTTAGCACAACTGATTCATTGATTAGGGCCCCTTTTTCAAATTTGAGCACCACCCCCTTGAGGATCCTCTGCACGGCCCTGAGCACTGAGCCACTAACGCATGGCTTTATTCTTCATGCATGAGCGGCTCTTTGCTACTGTGCCCGTACACACCCACTGGCACCTGCACACTCCAACTCCACTTATACACAGAAGAGAGCACTGCTGCGAAGATTAATAGGGTCATGGCCAGAAGTGGAAGAGTCTAGGAGGATCAGGGAAGCCTCTGGATGATCAGAGGGCTTTCCCCCACTGAGGTAAGCATCTAACTTTTTTTTCTTGACTACAGGTTTGCTTTTTTGTGTGTAGGATTTGCAGGGGTGATGACTGTTGCACTTACCTCCACAATAGGGTAAAAGCTGTAACTCCAGTACCAAAAACTCTTATCAAAAATTCCTGTCAAATGGTACCCAGGTGAAAATGGGTGAAATGTTTCTCTCTTTTCAGTGTCCCTGGAGTCTCCAGCTATCACCCCCATTTTCTCCATACACTGGCCCAGTGCCAAGTCCTCTACAGATGTGGTGTGCTGGCACGTTCCATTGCGGAAGCCCTCCACAAAGCGATTCACAGCTTCTTTACTCAGCACATAGCCGGCTCCACCACTCATATAGCCCTGCTTGGCAAATGGTTTAAATCGCTTTCCAAAGTAGATAGGCTGATCAGGAGTATAACTAGAGAGCATCAAGCGCAGGTTTTCCACCACCACATAAGTATCATCATCTGCTTTAAGAAACCAGTCAGCCTTGTCCAGGTAGTTCTTGTGTGCATACTGAAAAGCTCTGATGGTCTTCCAATACAGTTGATCTCTTCCTTCCTTGGTTTCCAAACCCACTGTGGGGAAGCTGTCATTTCTGACTGAACTCATAAACAACACAATGTTACAGTGGCGAGTCCAAGAGTACTTCAAGTGAATGGCTTTGGTGTCCAGATTAACTGGTCCAGTCATAATCCAGCAAAGTATTCTGACTTTGTGTGAAAGTTCATCACTTACTGTACTGTTCTCTGTAAGCCCAAAGAAAGGACAATTAGATACATGGATTATTTTAATAACATACCTAGATGCAAACAGAAAAACAGCTGTTCTAAGTCAGTCTTCACTCGGGCTAAAATAATTCCATCTAGAGCAGGTATGTCCAAAGTCTGGCCGGCGGACCTATCATAGCCGAATTTTACATGGCTTGTGCCTTTTGTCTCAAAATGTGTTGTTTTTGGCCCTTAGCAGGAGCAAACCCAGGATTTTCGAGGGGGGGGGGGGGGGGGGGAGGTCTGTGGATTCCTGAAAGGTCTCTCTCAGCCACGCACACAAACTGTCATTTCTGTAGGAAAATTTTACACAGTGCAGGCAGGTGGGATGGGGAGAGAGACAGGGCTTGTAAACTTGGTGCCTGGATCATTTCTTCTATTGTAAGTCATGAGTCTGGGTTCTGTGAAAGCACAGCCTGCATTTTAAAGCCTCATCTACACGGGTAGATGAGGCTGCGATCCGGCAGCTCGATTAGCCGCCGTATCGCCTCTTCCGCGTCCCCGTGCGTGCCCGCCGCGCGTGCGCCAGATTCGATTCCCCGCTCATCCCCGCCGGCATGTAGATGCGGCTTAAGCCTGCACATCACAGTAAAAGTGAGATAACGGCCCATATGCAATTCACTTTTTCACCTGAGTTATCTCCTAGGTGATATTTTCACAGCTTGTAAATAAAATGCATTTTACATCACCAACAAGCAAGAACATAATCAAAATGATTTTGATAGTAGTTGTTCAACTACTTTTTGGTACTTTTTAAATTGCAAAAGGCTGAAAAGTTATTCTAAATACAAGATGAAAAATTATCTCCTAGGAGAAAACACAGGTGAAAAAGTGAATTGCATATGGCCCCACATCTCCTGTTTGTTTGCTGCCTTCACCCCTCGCTGCTTCTAATGTGTATACAAGAGCTGATTCTCTACCCTTCACCTTTTCATTAGGTCACACAGACAGAACTGACAGCAGCTCCATCCGTGCACAAATCGCAACCAAAACACAGTGCCTTTTGCATTATGTAGTACAACTATGCCTGCTGCCTCTGTCTGCTCACACACCTGTGACTGAAGCTCTCTGCCTGCTCGTTCTCCACATAGTGCAGGGCACACTGATTCCTCATGTCTCCCCTGCTGCAGGCTGCATTTCAGCCCCTAGTCACTTATCCCCACGTCAGGCTCAGGGCAGGGGATTCAGGAGGCATGCTGGCTAATGTAGCCACTGGGAACCCTGAACTTCCGGCTGGCGGGGGGCGGAGTTTAAGGCCACACGCAGGTAGTACACAGACACTGCTCTGCGCCTGTGGCTGATGAGGAAACTAGAAAGGGCTGGCTTTAGAAGAGGATCAGAGCGTGCTTGCTCTGTCTCTATTGGCCAGCAGGGGAAAAAGGGGCAAGTGAAGGCTGTGCAATAATGCAGGACGCTGGGAGCTCGAGCGGCGATCCCTGCAGTGTACAAGCCTGCAAAATGAGTAAATTAATGTGAAGGTGGCCAGCGCCTAGTGACAGACATTCCGCCCCAAGTGGCTGCCTGTAGTGCCTGTGCCTCCAGGCGCCCCTGCGCACAATATAAAAATATAGTAGGACAATAGAGTGGGAACAGACAAAAAGAGCTCATTTGGCTAATGGACAAAAAGGGCACACCATAGGCTCCAATTAAAATTTTTTTACAGAATACGTTTTGTAACAAATATCGTTTAGAGATTCGTTTTGACTATCGGTTTAACTCATTTTAGCATTTTAAAATTCATTTTTAGGAGTACAATGCATAAATTATCGTTTTGAAGCTTATTATCTTACAAATATATCGCTTTTTGAATTAACCTTGTTTTCGGAAGTACAATTCGTAAATTATAGCTTTCACATTTATAATCTAATATATTGTTTTTTATATTACCGTTATTTTAAGATTTTTCTTTTAATACGTACATTATTGTTAGGCAATTTATTCTATTACAAATATATAGATTTTTATTTTTTTTTATATTACCGTTATTTTAAGATTTTTAATGTGTACCTTATTGTTAGGCTTTTTATACTATCAGAAATATATAGCTTTTTATATTTATGTTATTTGCAGTAAGTAGGTTTTTAAGTAGGTAGGTTTTTAGGCGTACGTTAAAAAGGGGCGCTGGGAAAAAAGGGCGCCGGGTTTTTAACGATAAGCATGGATAACGTTTAAAAATGTATTGTACTGTATTTCGTTTAAAATTAATGTTTTATAAAGTTATAAATCATTAAATAATGTGCATTAAATCGGCAATTGTAAAAACGTTAATCTTTCGTTTAAATAGTGAAACGTATAATAACGTTTAAAAAAAAAAAATACTAAGTAACCCTCCCTGTACCTACCCCTAACCCCTACACCCCCCTGTTGATGCCTAAACCTAAGACCCCCCCCTGTTGGTGCCTAAGTAACCCTCCCTGTACCTACCCCTAACCCCTAGACCCCCCTGTTAGTGCCTAAACCTAAGACCCCCCTGTTGGTGCCTAAACCTAAGACCCCCCTGTTAGTGCCTAAACCTAAGACCCCCCTGTTGGTGCCTAAACCTAAGACTCCCCTGTTGGTGCCTAAACCTAAGACCCCCTGTTGGTGCCTAAACCTAAGACCCCCCTGTTGGTGCCTAAACCTAAGACCCCCCTTTTGGTGCCTAAACCTAAGACCCCCTGTTGGTGCCTAAACCTAAGACCCCCCTGTTGGTGCCTAAACCTAAGACCCCCCTGTTGGTGCCTAAACCTAAGACCCCCCTGTTAGTTATTTCGTTTAAAAATAATGTTAAAAAAAATGTACTGTTTTTCGTTTAAAAATAATGTTTTAAAAAAAATATTGTACTGTTTTTCGTTTAAAAATAAAATTTAAAAATGTATAAATCATTAAATAATGTGTAATCATGAGAAACAGTAATAAAACATTAAGTCTCCGGGCGCCGCTTTTAAAACGTTATTTTTCTCCGGCGCCCTTTTTTCCTATCGGGCGCCCATTAAACGATATTTATTATAGGAGTGAATGGCGGCGCCCGATTTGTCCACTAGCCTCAGGCGCCCGAATTTACTGTTTCCGGTTTTTAGGGCTAGGCACCACCACGGGGGTCTTAGGGTTAGGCACCACCACGGGGTTTTAGGGTTAGGCACCACCAGGGAGTTTTAGGGTTAGGCACCACCAGGGAGTTTTAGGGTTAGGCACCACCAGGGGTTTTAGGGTTAGGCACCACCAGGGGTTTTAGGGTTAGGCACCACCAGGGGTGTCTTAGGGTTAGGCACCACCAGGGGGGTCTTAGGCTTAGGCACCACCAGGTGGTTTTAGGGTTAGGCACCACCAGGGGTGTCTTAGGGTTAGGCACCACCAGGGAAGATTCAGGGTTAGGCACCACCAGGGGGGTCTTAGGGTTAGGCACCACCAGGGGGGTCTTAGGGTTAGGCACCAGCAGGGGGGGTTGAGGGTTAGACAACACCAGGGGAGGTCTAAGGTTTAGGGATAGGTACAGGGAGGATTCAGTGTGAGAGTAGGGTAGGTATTGTTGCAGTAAAATATCTGCAATATTTACAAATTCTTTCCTATGCCTAATACAAGTGTAAATATCTCTTTATGATTATAGATTAAATTTTCCAATTTTATTACCGTTATTTCAACATATTTATACTTGATTTTAGATTATGATTTAGAAACCATAAAAAATGTTAAAGATAATTTTGTATATATCCCCGCGCTCTTTTTGAATGTATGCAATTTAGTAGGACTATGGTGGTAGGGATTAGATTGTGAGCTCCTCTGAGGACAATTCGTGACATAACTATATACAGTGGGTTGCAAAAGTATTCGGCCCCCTTGAAGTTTTCCACATTTTGTCACATTACTGCCACAAACATGCATCAATTTTATTGGAATTCCACGTGAAAGACCAATACAAAGTGGTGTACACGTGAGAAGTGGAACGAAAATCATACATCATTCCAAACATTTTTTACAAATAAATAACTGCAAAGTGGGGTGTGCGTAATTATTCGCCCCCCTGAGTCAATACTTTGTAGAACCACCTTTTGCTGCAATTACAGCTGCCAGTCTTTTAGGTTATGTCTCTACCAGCTTTGCACATCTAGAGACTGAAATCCTAGCCCATTCTTTGCAAAACAGCTCCAGCTCAGTCAGATTAGATGGACAGCGTTTGTGAACAGCAGTTTTCAGATATTGCCACAGATTGTCAATTGGATTTAGATCTGGACTTTGACTGGGCCATTCTAACACATAGATAGGTTTTGTTTTGAACCATTCCATAGTTGCCCTGGCTTTATTTTTAGGGTCATTGTCCTGCTGGAAGGTGAACCTCCGCCCCAGTCTCAAGTCGTTTGCAGTCTCCAAGAGGTGTTCTTCCAAGATTACCCTGTATTTGGCTCCATCCATCTTCCCATCAACTCTGACCAACTTCCCTGTCCCTGCTGAAGAGATGCACCCCCGAGCATGATGCTGCCAGCACCATATTTGACAGTGGGGATGGTGTGTTCAGAGTGATGTGCAGTGTTAGTTTTATGCCACACATAGCGTTTTGCATTTTGGGCAAAAAGTTCCATTTTGGTCTCATCTGACCAGAGCACCTTCTTCCACATGGTTGCTGTGTCCCCCACATGGCTTGTGGCAAACAGCAAACGGGACTTCTTATGCTTTCTGTTAACAATGCCTTTCTTCTTGCCACTCTTCCATAAAGGCCAACTTTGTACAGTGCATGACTAATAGTTGTCCTATGGACAGAATCTCCCACCTGAGCTTTAGATCTCTGCAGCTCGTCCAGAGTCACCATGGGCCTCTTGACTGCATTTCTGATCAGCGCTCTCCTTGTTAGGCCTGTGAGCTTAGGTGGATGGCCTTGTCTTGGTAGGTTTACAGTTGTGCCATACTCCTTCCATTTCTGAATGACCGCTTGAACAGTGCTCTGTGGGATGTTAAAGGCTTTGGAAATCTTTTTGTAGCCTAAGCCTGCTTTAAATTTCACAATAACTTGATCCCTGACCTGTCTTGTGTGTTCTTTGGACTTCACGGTGTTGGTGCTCCCAATATTCTCTTAGACAACCCCTGAGGCCCTCACAGAGCACCTGTATTTGTACTGACATTAGATCACACACAGGTGTACTCTAATTAGTCATTAGCACTCATCAGGCAATGTCAATGGGCAACTGACTGCACTCAGACCAAAGGGGGCTGAATAATTACGCACACCCCACTTTGCAGTTATTTATTTGTAAAAAATGCTTGGAATCACGTATGATTTTCGTTCCACTTCTCATGTGTACACCACTTTGTGTTGGTCTTTCATGTGGAATTCCAATAAAATTGATTCACGTTTGTGGCAGTAATATGACAAAATGTGGAAAACTTCAAGGGGGCCGAATACTTTTGCAACCCACTGTATCCTGTAAACTGCTGCAGAGGATGTTGGGGCTATAAAAATACATAATAATAATAATAATAATATGGTAGGGTATTAGACTATGACTATGGTGGGATTAGATTGTGAGCTCATCTTCGGACAGTCAGTGACATGATTATGTAAAGTGCTGCAGAAGATGTCAGTGCTATAGAAATACATAATACTCTTTAGAATGAAATAATGCTGAATTTTGTATTTTTTTAGGGGGTAGAAGGGTTGGAGAGAGATGGTGAGACAGAGATAGGAGAATGGGAGAAAGCGATAGAAGAGAGTGAGGATCCCCTAATGAAGGCAACCGAAATCCGGATTAGGAATTGTATTAACCTTGATGAGCTATTAAACAAGAAGCTTTCACATGTACAAGTGTACATGTGTATTGCGTAGTCTTTCAACTGTGGGCGCAGTCTGCACTATTGGTTTTTGTAATCTCTCGCCCCCGCGTCCAGGAAGCTTTAGCCAACGGCCCTTTGGAACGCAGCGTGAAGTACAGAGGGACTGACATCATATCTGGTTGCCGTGTTTGGAACTAACAGGTGGCAGCAAACTCCTCATGCGCGTGGTCTTTTCCGCACTGATCCAGAGTCCTCACTGAATATTCCTGCTGGCCGTGAGTAAACTGTTCACATTACTTGATATTGGGCATGCTTAAGCTTCCTCCCCCAATTCAAAACATAATGTATAACTTAACTAAGAATAAAGCACAGAGGCTGCTTCTTTGGAAAATGTTGGTCAAAGCAGCCATTTTATTAAAATTGATATGTAACAAAACTTTATTAAAACTTTGTAAACCTAAACTGGTCAAAAACCAAAAGTGCAAAAATTGAATGAGTTAAATGAGGTAAAAGGGTCCGGAGGTTTAAATAAAACCATAATTTGGCAAACAGCCTTGATAACCGGACCCCAGACATGGACGCCGTCTCGGGGACAACTGTTTGCCCTTCATTATCAAATTTGAAGATGACTAAGTTCTTTTAGGTGTCCGCCCCGCGGCGAAGACCTCCTTCAAACACAAAAAAACCTGCCTCCGGAGCCTTACCCCGCCAGCTGCATTGACAATCAACTCCAATACACATATCACATAAACATTAGGGTGGGTCTCCGAACTTTTTTCCCGACAGCCACTCTGTCCCTGTCTCCTCCCTCACTACCACACTTCCTGGCCCTGCTTACTAGCCTGCTAGCCCGGGAAAAAGGAGAAAAGGGGGAGTGGCCCAAAAATGTAACCCCTTACTATCATGGTGGCCTGCCCTCATAGCTGCTCTGCCAGTGCAGGCACTGCTTACCATGTGGATATCACGGCAGCAGGTATTGTGACTATTGTGCAGTTGTGAGCATGCAGGATCTTTAGCTTTATTTAGCGCTGGGCTCTTCCATCACTATTGAGAAGAGAGTGAGGAGACTGGTAGAGAGAAAAAGCAAGAGTCTATAAAGGGTAAGAGACATACAGTGAGTGAGTATCATTGTGTCTGTGTAGAAGAAGAGAGTGAGGGAAAGAGAGAGAGCAAGATTAATGAGAGACAGGAATGGGGAGAGAGACACACACAGAATGAAGGGGGATTCTGGGCATCAGTGGCAGGGCAGCCATCAGTGGGGGACAACTGACACTGCAGTGAGGGGGGCCCAGGGCTTGTGGGGGTCCTGCCCCCCCCCCCCCCAAATCGCTGGAAGGGCTGCATGTGCTGGCTGCTGGCCTGTGGCTCACTAACCAGCACACCGTGTTCCAGCATTGAGAGAAGAGTGACATCAGCGCTTGAACGTGGGGAGCAGATGAGTGAGCCCGCTATAGCGAACTTTCTATACTGGGGCACCACCTATATCTGGCTACAGGCTACTTATACTGGGCCACCACCTGTTCCTGGCTACCTTTACTGGGGCTGGAACCACCTATACCTAGCTACCTATACTGGGGCATCACCTATGCCTGACTACCTATACTGGGGCAGCACCTATATCTGGGTACATGCTACTTATACTGGGCCACCACCTGTACCTGGCTACCTTTACTGGGATTGGAACCACCTATACCTAGCTACCTATACTGGTGCACCACCTATACCTGGCTACCTATACTGGGGCACCACCTATATCTGGCTACAGGCTACTTATACTCGGCCACCACCTATACCTGGTTACCTTTACTGGGACTGGAACCACCTATACCTAGTTACCTATACTTGGGCACCACCTATACCTGGCTACCTATACTGGGGCACCACCTATATCTGGCTACAGGCTACTTATACTGGGCCACCACCTATACCTGGCTACCTTTACTGGGGCTGGAACCACCTATACCTAGCTACCTATACTGGGGCACCACCTATACTTGGCTACCTGTACTGAGGGCACCACCTGTACCTGGCTACCTATACTGGGGCACCACCTATACTTGGCTACTTATACTGGGGTGCCTATAGCTTGCTACCTGTACTGGGGGCACCTGTACCTGGCTAACCTATACTGTGTCCGCAGCACACTTCGCGCACGGACATGGCGGTGGGGTGGCGAGTGGGCGGGCACAGAAACCAGTGGGTGGGCCCGGGGGGGGGGGGCAGGTCTGATGATGTGTGAGGGGCCCCAAAATTTCTGATGGCGGCCCTGATCAGTAGTTATCCCCCTCTGAACTTGCCTATACTTAGGCACAAACAGAATAAACAATTCATACTATTCAACATGCAATCCCTATTTTGAAACACATGGTGGCAGTGTTTCATTACAGGTGTCTGCCCTCAACTGTACAAAAAGTTTCATAGTCAAGGTTTGCGCATTCTGACTCTTCACTCTTTCTATGCACAACACAATGCACCCCCCCCCCCCTTCAGGGTATGACTCACCATATCCTCTGGTCTGACTGACCAATTCACGCCTCTGGAATCACGACTGACCAAATCACGCATCCTCAGACCAGAGGATCTGGTGAGTCATACCCTGAAGGGGGGGCTGCATTGTGTTGTGCACACAAAAACTTGCCAATGGCAACTACAGCATTAGAGGTGCAAGAATGGGATGGGGAACAGTTTGTTAATGATTCAAAATATCTATAGAAGTGATTATTATGAGCACAGGACCAATAGAGAGCTAATACTGTAGTTGAGGGAGGGCCCTTCGGGGCCCCTCTGGCCCAAGGACCCCGATGCGGCCGCTATGTCTGCAACCCCTATTGCTACGCCCCTGTGTATAAGACATATCTTAAGTGACTATTATAGGATACACTTTTATCTGTTCATTCACTTTGTATATGTGAATTTATAGTGAGTGCTTTGTTTTATATTTTATATGTAGAAAAGATTGAAAGATCAATCACAGCTCTTGCAATGCTGTGGGGTTTGGACAGGTTTGACACTAAGGGCCCTTTTACCCGGGCAGCTGACAAGCGGTGAACTCAGTGCCTGTCAGCTGCCCTCCTGCACCAGCCGGGTGCTTGGTAGCGCTCGGTATCTGTGCTATGCAGATGCTCCACCCCCACGGAATGAGATAGGAGTGCAACAGCAGCCACACTCAGACTAAACATGTCGTGTTCCTCAGCTGGAGCAGTGCTTTTCAGCGCTGCTAGATTTGGGCGCAGCCGGCGCCACCATAGACTATTATAGGAATCACATCCATAGCGGCGCTCAGTGAGTAACGTCGGCGCCGTCAGAAGACGGAGCCGAAGTTGCTTAACCTCCTTGCCGGTCTAATTCTCCCCGGCAAGGAGGCAGCGCAGCACTTTTTTTAAATTTTATTTGTTTTCAAATCATGTAGCGAGCCGAGGGCTCACTACATGATAGCCGCTGAGCGGCGGCATCCCCCCACCCACTCCGATCGCCTTCGGCGATCAGAGTAAGCAGGAAATCCCGTTCAGAACGGGATTTCCTGCTGGGCTTCCCCGGTCGCCATGGCGACTGTGCGGGATGACATCACCGACGTCGGGACGTCACAGGGAATCCCGATCCGCCCCTCAGCGCTGCCTGGCAGTGATTGGCCAGGCTGCGCAGGGGTCTGGGGCGGAGGAGGGCGGCTCTGCGTGGCTCGGCGCGGCGGGTAGCGGCGGATCGGTGACGAGCGGCGGCGATCGAATGTTACAAGCAGCTAGCAAAGTGCTAGCTGCTTGTAACAAACAAAAAATTATGCAAATCGGCCCAGCGGGGCCTGAGAAATCCTCCTGCGCAGGTTACCCCGAGCTGAGCTCGGGATATCCGGCAAGGAGGTTAAAAAACACAATAATTCGGCCTCCAGCAATCGCTGGAAGCCGAATTATATCATTCCCCCACTATCCATGGCGGCCTGGGGGGGGAATAGCAATTAACACGGCCCAGACTTGTGTAGAAGCAGGATCAGCCATATACTGGCTGTATCCTGCGCCCAAGTCTTTCTGCGCCAATTTTAAATGTATGCTCCTCAGCTGCCCAATAACACCACCGCGTGTCAAAGCTTGATACCCATGGAGTTCCAACCATGCATGCCAACCACTGCAATTCATCTGCTTTTAAATTGCACCCGTCAGATTTCTACTACTTACTGTAAGTGACAGCAACATAGGAGAAAAGTAATTTATGGCTCATTTTACTCTTGAAGAAACATATTTATTTATTTATTGTATTTATAAAGTGCCAACATATTACACAGCGCTGAATACCGTATATACTCGCATACAAGCCGAATTTTTGACCCCCAAAAAGGGTCCCCCCGAGGTCCCCCCGAGGAATGGACTCCGGACAGCTCCTACCCGGTCTCTCAGGATATAGAGCATGGAATTCCCTTCTTAATTTGTCCACATGCATGCGACACTCCGGTACCCATGTTCTCTCCTCAATACCATACCCCTTCCAGTGCACCAGATACTGCACAGAGTTCTGCACTACACGTGAGTCTAAAATCTTTTCTACTTCGTACTCAGGTTGGTCGTCTACCATCACAGGAGGAGGAGGAGTGGAACCCACATGGACTGCTGGCTTAAGCAGGGACACATGAAACGATCTTACACCACGCATGCTGGCAGGAAGATCAATGGCATAAGTGACATTGTTGATCTTCCTGGTTACAGAAAAAGGGCCCACAAACCTGGGACCTAACTTGGGCGAGGGTTGTTTCAGGGTCAAATGACGTGTGGACACCCAGAACAGGTCTCCTGGTCGGAACTTCCACTCCAAGGATCGTTTCTTGTCAGCTTGACCTTTCTGACTTTGAAAAGCCTTCTCCAAATTATTTTTCACGATTCCCCAAATGGCTTTAAATGATTTTTGCCAAGCCTCCAGAGCTGGAAACGGAGTGGAAGCTACTGGTAATGGTGAGAACTTGGGCAACTTTCCGGTTACCACCTGAAACTGAAAAAGTCCAGAGGAAGAGCTTTTCAAATTTTTGTGCGCAAATTCTGCATATGGCAAGAACTTGACCCAATCATTTTGCGCATCCGCAACATAACACCTTAAAAACTGTTCCAAAGACTGATTCACCCTCTCCGTCTGACCATTGGTCTGTGGGTGGTAGCCCGACGAAAATGACAGTTCCATGCCCATTTGATGACAAAATGCCCTCCAAAATCTAGAAACAAATTGGACTCCCCGATCTGACACTATGTTTTTCAGAATGCCATGTAGTCGGAAAACGTGGATGATGAAAAGATCGCCAAACTCCTGGGCCGAGGGGAGTCCTTTCAAGGGCACAAAATGGGCCATTTTACTGAAACGGTCGACTACCACCCAAATGACCGACATGCCTTCAGACCTCGGAAGCTCACCCACAAAATCCATGGACAAATGGGTCCACGGTTCACTCGGGGTGGGCAAAGGCTGCAACGTTCCCACAGGTGCCAGACGGGAGGGTTTGCTTTTAGCACACACTGCACACTCTCTAACATACTCCTTGCAGTCTGTTGCCAGAGAAGGCCACCAAGCACACCTAGCAACCAAGTCTTGTGTTCTGGAGGCCCCCGGATGCCCAGCATTCTTGTGTGAGTGGAACATCTGCAAAATCTGGAGACAAAATGGCAGTGGTACAAACATAACCCCTTCAGGC
The DNA here is from genome assembly GCF_040937935.1 of Hyperolius riggenbachi. Taxonomy (NCBI): domain Eukaryota; kingdom Metazoa; phylum Chordata; class Amphibia; order Anura; family Hyperoliidae; genus Hyperolius; species Hyperolius riggenbachi. The sequence continues at coordinate 131,107,225 of NC_090647.1, forward strand.
TTTCCCTCAGGGACATCCTGCTGGAAGGGACTTAAAGTCTCCGTCCAGTCTTTCCAAGTCTCTGTGGCTCCCAACACTACTTTCTGTGGAACAATGGTCTCTGGGTCTGAGGGCTGTGCTGTCTCCGGCTCAAAACATCTGGACAAGGCATCCGCCTTAATGTTTTTACTACCCGGAGTGTACGTAATTACAAATCTAAATCTCGAGAAAAACAGTGACCACCGAGCCTGACGGGGGCTTAATCTTTTAGCCCCCTCAATGTATTCCAAATTTTTGTGATCAGTGTAGACCATAATCGTATGTTCTGCTCCTTATAGCCAATGACGCCATTCTTCAAAGGCCAACTTAATGGCTAGGAGCTCCCTGTTGCCTATATCGTAGTTTTTCTCTGCTGGTGAAAACCTCCGAGAGAAATAGGCACATGGGTGTAATCGTCCCTGCAGCCCAGAGCGTTGAGACAGCACAGCCCCTACCCCGACTTCAGAGGTGTCAACCTCTACAATAAATGGATAAGAGGTGTCTACGTGTCTCAAAATGGGTGCAGAGCAAAACAGTTCTTTCAAAGTGGAGAAAGCAGCCAGAGCCTCGGGGGACCAGTGGTTGGTATCTGCCACTTTCTTTGTGAGACTGGTGAGGGGTGCTGTGACTGTAGAGTACCCCTTTATGAACCTTCTATAGTAATTAGCAAACCCTAAGAATCTCTGGAGAGATTTGAGTCATACTGGCTGAGGCCATTCCAGGACAGCAGAGACTTTGGCAGGATCCATAGAAAGGCCCGAGGTGGAAATTATGTATCCCAGAAAAGCGACAGATGTCACCTCAAAAATGCATTTCTCCAATTTGGCATAAAGCCTGTTTTGTCTAAAGCTTGTACAGCACGAATTTGACATGAAACCTGTGCTCAGAGAGGTTGTCTGAGAAGATTAGTATATCGTCCAGGTATATTAGGACAAATTTACCCAACACCTCCCTGAAAACTTCATTGATGAGTTCCTGAAAGACGACCGGGGCGTTACACAACCCGAAGGGCATCACCAGGTACTCGTAATGCCCGTCGGGTGTGTTAAAGGCCTTCTTTCATTCATCGCCCTCTCTGATCCGCACCAGGTTGTATGCACCCCGCAAATCCAATTTCGAAAAAATCTTAGCATTGGTGACCTGAGTGAATAAATCGTCTATCAAAGGTAATGGATAGCGATTTTTAACTGTGATCTTATTCAGTCCCCGGTAATCAATGCATGGCCAAAGGCCTCCGTCTTTCTTTTTTACAAAAAAGAAACCTGCTCCGGCAGGCTACCGGGAAGGGCGAATGAATCCTTTAGCTAAGTTTTCACGGATGTACTCTTGCATGGCCACCTTTTCTGGCCCAGACAAATTGTAGAGATGACCTCTTGGGGGCATACAACCCGATCGGAGATCAATAGGGCAATCGAAAGGGCGATGTGGAGGTAGTTTATCGGCAGCTTTGGGACAAAACACGTCCGAAAACTCAGCATATTGTTTCGGAACTCCCTCCACATGAATCCTGGTCTGGCCTAAAGTCACCTTCACTAAACAATGACGAAAACAATGGGCAGACCAGCTCGTTAGCTGACCAGTAGCCCAATTTATCTGAGGGGAGTGAAGGTGTAACCACGGCATGCCAAGGATGACTGTAGAGGTTGTCATGCGCAACACAAAAAACTGCAATTTCTCTCTATGCAGCACCCCTATAGTGACTTCCACCTCTGGTGTCTGGGACAGAGGATGGTTACGCTGCAGGGGTGAATCATCCACTGCCGTAACCTGAAGGGGTGGTTTGACCGGAGTGAGCGGAATACCCAATTTCTTTGCAAATTCGTAATCCATAAAATTAGCCGCTGAGCCTGAATCAAGGAAGGCCTCAGAGACTTCCGATTTATCATCCCATGTAATCATACAAGGAAGAAGTAACCGCTTATCCTCTAGGGGTAAGAGCTGTACGCCTAGGGTATTACCCCCAACTACTCCTAGGCAGTAGCGTTTCCCGACTTCTTAGGGCAATTTCGTACTCTATGACCCCCCTCAGCACAATAAAGACACAACTGCTCAGAAATCCTGCGTCTACGCTCCACTTGAGACAGTCTTGACCGACCAATCTGCATTGGCTCGGGTGGAGGTGAAACGGGAGGAGATGGAGTCACAGGAGGCGCAGCGTAGGACACCATTTTAACATTGTTCCTACCCCGGGTCTGCTTCTGATAGCGTAATCTGCGATCAATCCTGATGGCCGATGAAATGGCCTCATCGACGGTTTTTGGTTCAGGCTGACTTAACATAAGGTCAGAGACCTCATCTGATAATCCTGATAAGAAACAGTCTAAAAGGGCATAGGTGTCCCACCTGGCTGAAACTGACCACCTCCTAAATTCAGCAGCATACTCCTCGACCGGACTCTTGCCTTGACGCAACAACTTGAGCTTCCACTCAGAAGTCGAGGCAATGTCTGGATTGTCGTAAACTACTGCCATAGCCTTAAAAAAATCATCTACGGAGGTTAAGGCTAAGTCTCCAGTGGGCAGACTGTATGCCCAGGTCTGAGAATCGCCTGATAACAAAGTTTTAATAAATGTGGCCCTTTGGGTCATGGTTCCTGAAGATCTAGGTCTTAACTCAAAGTATGACAACACTGTACTCCTAAAATTTCGAAAGTCAGATCTGTGACCAGAAAATTTTTCAGGTACAGGCATACGTATGTCTGTGCTAGGAGGGGATCGCACCTCATCCACAGCCGTCTGAAGGGTTTGTAAAGAACCGGACAAAGCGTCAATCATCGCCTTGTGGTTACCCAGCACTTGGTTGATGGTCTCCACCGAAGTGGTAAGTGCGCCCAGACGGTCAGTGTGTGCGTCCATTTGCATTTTTTGGTCTGGCGTTCTGTAACGATCGGTGTAACAGAGAGGATCTGATTACCGGCGATCTGCAGTATCACCGAGAATGCAGATATATACCCGATTATAGATGATCTGCAGTATCACCGATAATCAGATATATCTCTAACCTCTGGACACCTGAGTAATATATGAGTGTTTGATGCAACAGTAATACTTTGAGGAGAGCACCCTTACAGTAGGTGCGAGGCAGTAGGAGGTACTGCCCTGAGAACAGATTCCTTCCAAAGGCCTGAGGCTCCCCAAGGGGCGGAGCCAGGCTGAGAGTAGGAAGGATCAGAGAGTGAGTGACACCAAAGGAGAAGTGTCACTGACAGCTCTGTGAACTATTTCCCAACAGGAGAAATAGTTCTCGAGGTCGGACAGGCCAGGTCGGCAACAGACTGACAGATCAGGTACAGAGACAGGAGACAGATGCGGAATCCTAAGACTAGCCAAGTTTGGCAACAGAGTATCAGAATGACAAAGGTACAAAATCAGAGATCAGAAGAATGGTCAGGAAAGCAGAAGGTCATAACAAATAATCAACAATTACTAGACTAAGGTGTGAGTTCCTTGATCATCAACACCTTGGAAACTGGTCTAGATAATAACACAGATAATAGCAGAATTCCTAGACTAAGGTGTGAGGTCCGTGATCATCAACACCTAGGAAACTGGTCTAATGTAACACAGATACTGACAAGGTCTGAGTGCTACCACGTAGTGATCGCAACACCAGACACCAGAGGAATGACCAGCACCCAGTATATATACACCAGCGCTCTCCTGCGCCTCCCCTAAGTGCTGGACCAATGAAACCTGAAAGAATTGTCAGCTGACCGGCCTGGTCAGCTGACACCCTTCTGGCTGTCATAAATGCTCTGCCTCTCCGCGCGCGCACGCGTCCTTCTGAACCTGTGTGGACTATCAGTCCCAGCCACACCAGACATGTGTTGTAATGCCTCTGCTGTTTTGGATGCGGAATCCGCCGCATCGCTGTCCAAGCGTGCGGCTTTTTCTCCGCGTTCAGCAGTACTGACAGAAGTAGGCTTATGCATGCAAACCGCCGCGTCGGACGCGGAATCCGCCGCCCTGTTCTCTGGGCATGCGGCGCTTTCTCCGCGCTCCGTCAAGACAGTAAATGCAGGTCTCTGTGCGCAAGCTGCCATGTTGAACGCGGAATCAGCCGCCTTACTCTGAGTACTTGTGGCGGCTTTTCCGCGTTTTCTCACAATATCTAATTCTAAATGCTTACAACTGTGTATTTAAACTTCCAAGTGGTAAAAAGAGTAGCACTCTCTCAGATGGAAGGCGTGCCCAAGCCTCAATGGACCTCCGCACCTCCTGGTCCCCAATGTAGTACAAGACACGAAGGAGGCTGGCACTGCAGTAAAGATAAGCTCTTTTATTCTGAAAAGTATAAAATCATGGGGCCATACGGCGACAGCCCGCTGTTTCAGGTCTCAACCCTTTTTCAAGCTGAGAATGCCCATAACATGCATCACAAAACACACCCCTTAAATAGTGTCAATGTGTCAGTAGCACCAATAAAATCAAACTTCATAACAGCCAATCAGCTTACCAGTTTGTGCAGGCGGACTCAGTGGGAGACTGTCAGCCCGACATGCAAATGACAGCCAAACGTTATATGCCTACAACACAACGCTGTCCAAGTCAGAACGAGGCTCCCCGCACAGCTCCATCACCAAGCGTACCATTGGTCAGGTAGCCCGAGAGCCAATCAGAGCGCGCAGCGTCAAATGACGCTGCAAGGCATGACCAAAAACGTCACAGCAATAACAAACTTCGGAGCTAACACGGCGCTCCGTAATCAAACAGTACGCCCTTCCGCTCTCTCAAGCAGCCTCACCATGGCAACAAGTAAACAAATAGTGTATAATAGCACACTGGCAAATAACCATTGCCTGGAGTACCTCTGCAGAGACCTCGTGATGACACATCGTGGTTGCAGTCCCCCCTGATCAATCCACCTTCTGATAAGCTGAAAGCTCTGTAAAATAAAGAGCAAATTGTAACATTTTAGTACACATAGGAAACATGCATAGGTAATGATCTAAATACAAAAACCCAATTCATAGTCACGGTTCAATCCTCCCTCCCCCAATACCCCCAATCTTCTAATCCACCCCGCCTCCCTCCTCAAAAGTTCCTTCCCCCTACTGAGTTTACCCCTCCAATTAAGGGGGACTCCATCAATGATTTGTACTTTAAGTTGGGCAACAGTATGTCCACAATCAGAGAAATGTGAAGACACTGCTTGTTTCCTGTCCTTATTTCTAATAGCACTTTTGTGAGAACAAATTCTGTCCCTCACTTTTTGGGTTGTCATACCGACATAACCCAACCCACAAGGGCACTTCAAATAGTAAACAACATAGCTAGACTCACAGGTGTAAAAATCTTTAATTTGGTATTTAGTACCCTTAGATGGATGTCTGAACTCTGATCCCTTAGTGACATGGCCACACATGTGGCATCCCAAACAAGGGAAGGTACCAACCCTCCCCTCTCTGGTCTGTTGTACATTAGTGGGATAAAATATTTTATCCCTAATAGTGGGGGCTCTCTTGAAGGAAAGGATAGGGGGATACCTGAATTCAGGAATGCGTGGAAAGGCTTCACTTAACAAATGCCAAGGAACTTTTGAGGAGGGAGGCGGGGTGGATTAGAAGATTGGGGGTATTGGGGGAGGGAGGATTGAACCGTGACTATGAATTGGGTTTTTGTATTTAGATCATTACCTATGCATGTTTCCTATGTGTACTAAAATGTTACTATTTGCTCTTTATTTTACTGAACTTTCAGCTTATCAGAAGGTGGATTGATCAGGGGGGACTGCAACCACGATGTGTCATCACGAGGTCTCTGCAGAGGTACTCCAGGCAATGGTTATTTGCCAGTGTGCTATTATACACTATTTGTTTACTTGTTGCCATGGTGAGGCTGCTTGAGAGAGCGGAAGGGCGTACTGTTTGATTACGGAGCGCCGTGTTAGCTCCGAAGTTTGTTATTGCTGTGACGTTTTTGGTCATGCCTTGCAGCGTCATTTGACGCTGCGCGCTCTGATTGGCTCTCGGGCTACCTGACCAATGGTACGCTTGGTGATGGAGCTGTGCGGGGAGCCTCGTTCTGACTTGGACAGCGTTGTGTTGTAGGCATATAACGTTTGGCTGTCATTTGCATGTCGGGCTGACAGTCTCCCACTGAGTCCGCCTGCACAAACTGGTAAGCTGATTGGCTGTTATGAAGTTTGATTTTATTGGTGCTACTGACACATTGACACTATTTAAGGGGTGTGTTTTGTGATGCATGTTATGGGCATTCTCGGCTTGAAAAAGGGTTGAGACCTGAAACAGCGGGCTGTCGCCGTATGGCCCCATGATTTTATACTTTTCAGAATAAAAGAGCTTATCTTTACTGCAGTGCCAGCCTCCTTCGTGTCTTGTACTACATTGGGGACCAGGAGGTGCGGAGGTCCATTGAGGCTTGGGCACGCCTTCCATCTGAGAGAGTGCTACTCTTTTTACCACTTGGAAGTTTGGATTCTACAAACGCACCATAGAGGATGAGCACCCCAGTGGAGAGTACGTCTGGCTGTGTACCAGATACGTTTTCTTATACAGAGGAGCATGCTGCTCGGGTACTGGCTAAAGCTAGTGGGAGTGCACAATTTTTACAGACCCCAGATGTAAAGCCTTTAAAACGAGAGTTGGAAATCCTAAAGAAGAAATGGGTTGAATTGGATATGCATGCAAGGACACTAGCTGAGTATTGTCGCACAAGGAGAATACCACGTACTTTGCGATCACAAGTGTCCCCCATGATGTTCTTAAGTGATCAGACCTTCTGTTCTACCTTTGAAAAAATATGGAACAAGGCGGCATTCGACACCATGATTCTTACAATTGAGAGGATACATGAGGAACTCCCAATATTGGAGAAAAAGAGTTTGTCTGTGATTACACAACTAACAGAAATCTTGTCAGCTGAAGAGATGCAAAGTTTCATAGACCAGCTGTCGGTGAAGATTGTGGCACATACCAAAACCATTGAGGAAACCAAGCGTTCCAAGTATAACCGTGACTCACAGGACTACATCAATGGTTATATATACACCTGGCAAAGGATGATTCCGGCAACTACAGCACGTAAATTTAACAGACCATTAAAGCCTAAAAAGAGAATACCACGCCCACAAGGAGGGGGTCAAGGATCCTCAGCCTCTGATTTTTTGTCCTCACGGGAGAATTCCCCAAAAAGAGGAGCAGCAGGAGGGGCGGTAGGAGGGCCAGGTGCAAACGTTCAAAAAGAGCCGGTCAGGAGCCAGATGGAGTTGCGCAAGAGGAACCAATAGAAAGTCCACAGTTAGTGGTGAACATCTCTAGTCATGTGTTAACACCTACTGAGGAGAGAGTCTTTAATTATGGTTTAGGCTTCTGTCCCACCAATAAACCTAATTTCTTTGAATTAGATCAGGAACTTTATAGGTTTTTTAGAACCCTTAAATTGAAATATTTTTTGGGACCTTTCCACAGTTTTCTGGTGATGGGGAGACTACAGAGGATGAGTCTATGCATAAATTGAAAGGGATGGGCCTCAGAAACAAAAGTACCTTTGTACCATCTAGTAACCTAGTGATTGACACGTTTTGTGGAAAGGTGATGGAGGATGTTAGACAACATGAGGACTCACAGAAACACAAAAGGATGGAATTTAACCTCACTAAAGATGAACGTTGTGCCTTGGATAATTTAAAGAAACGAACTGAACTTACTATACGTCCAGCGGACAAGGGAGGGGCTGTAGTGGTGTTGGACACTGTTTACTATGAGACAGAAATTAGAAGACAGTTGGCGCAAGCTGACATCTATTGCAAGATTCAGGAGGATCCTATATTGTCTATACAGAGTAGAATTAAAAGCATTGTTGAAAAAGCCAGAGCAAGGGAGATTATTGATGAGGGCCTAGCCAAGTTTCTTATTCAGGATAACCCATTGACACCTAGGTTTTACACCCTGCCTAAGATACATAAGAGCCTGTGTCGTCCACCGGGGAGACCCATTGTGGCCGGCACGGGCTCTGTTTTTGTACCGGTAGCTCAGTTCCTGGATAGGATTTTGCAACCTTTGGTAGTAGCATTGGAATCTTACACCAAAGATACCAATATGTTCCTCCAGAAAATTCAGCAGGTGGATATGGGGGAAGAAGGGCTCCTCCTGGTGACCTTTGATGTTGAGAGCCTCTACACCTCCATCCCGCATGATGGAGGTGTAGAGGCTATAGACTGGTTTCTTATGACCAGAACCGATTTGTCCTTTGACCAAAGGACATTTATATTGGATCTGTTGAATGTGGTGTTGCGTTGCAATTACTTTTCTTTCCAGGGTGAGTTTTTCCTACAGCTGCGTGGCACGGCGATGGGGTCGAATGTGGCCCCGTCCTATGCTAACCTCTACATGGGTCTTTTTGAGGAAGCATTTGTTTACAATAGTCGTCTTTTTCAACAACACGCCAGGTGTTGGTTTAGATATATAGACGACATCTTTTGCGTATGGGCGGGGCCACACTCGACCCTACAGGCTTTTAAAATATATTTGTCTCAATGCTGTGGTGAAATTAGACTGACTAGTCATGTCAGCTCTGATCAAGTGTCTTTTCTAGACACATGTATTAAGATAATTGATGGAGGTCTGAAGTCTGATCTTTTTATTAAGAGTACTGATTGTAACTCAATTCTACACTATAATAGTTTCCACCCCCCACACGTTAAGAATGCTATCCCTAAAGGACAGTTCATGAGGTTAAATAGAATAGTGTCGGATGAGGCTAGTCTTCAAACACGCAAGCTAGATATGGAAACTAAATGTAGACAGAGAGGGTACCCCAGACAGGTTCTCCAACAGGAAGGTTCTAGATGTAGACCCCGCAAGAACAATAGACAATTCCGACTCCCTTTCGTATCCACCTACAGTACTAGTAGTCAAGAGGTGGGTAACATTCTCAGAAAACATTGGCATTTGTTAAGTGAAGCCTTTCCACGCATTCCTGAATTCAGGTATCCCCCTATCCTTTCCTTCAAGAGAGCCCCCACTATTAGGGATAAAATATTTTATCCCACTAATGTACAACAGACCAGAGAGGGGAGGGTTGGTACCTTCCCTTGTTTGGGATGCCACATGTGTGGCCATGTCACTAAGGGATCAGAGTTCAGACATCCATCTAAGGGTACTAAATACCAAATTAGAGATTTTTACACCTGTGAGTCTAGCTATGTTGTTTACTATTTGAAGTGCCCTTGTGGGTTGGGTTATGTCGGTATGACAACCCAAAAAGTGAGGGACAGAATTTGTTCTCACAAAAGTGCTATTAGAAATAAGGACAGGAAACAAGCAGTGTCTTCACATTTCTCTGATTGTGGACATACTGTTGCCCAACTTAAAGTACAAATCATTGATGGAGTCCCCCTTAATTGGAGGGGTAAACTCAGTAGGGGGAAGGAACTTTTGAGGAGGGAGGCGGGGTGGATTAGAAGATTGGGGGTATTGGGGGAGGGAGGATTGAACCATGACTATGAATTGGGTTTTTGTATTTAGATCATTACCTATGCATGTTTCCTATGTGTACTAAAATGTTACAATTTGCTCTTTATTTTACAGAGCTTTCAGCTTATCAGAAGGTGGATTGATCAGGGGGGACTGCAACCACGATGTGTCATCACGAGGTCTCTGCAGAGGTACTCCAGGCAATGGTTATTTGCCAGTGTGCTATTATACACTATTTGTTTACTTGTTGCCATGGTGAGGCTGCTTGAGAGAGCGGAAGGGCGTACTGTTTGATTACGGAGCGCCGTGTTAGCTCCGAAGTTTGTTATTGCTGTGACGTTTTTGGTCATGCCTTGCAGCGTCATTTGACGCTGCGCGCTCTGATTGGCTCTCGGGCTACCTGACCAATGGTACGCTTGGTGATGGAGCTGTGCGGGGAGCCTCGTTCTGACTTGGACAGCGTTGTGTTGTAGGCATATAACGTTTGGCTGTCATTTGCATGTCGGGCTGACAGTCTCCCACTGAGTCCGCCTGCACAAACTGGTAAGCTGATTGGCTGTTATGAAGTTTGATTTTATTGGTGCTACTGACACATTAACACTATTTAAGGGGTGTGTTTTGTGATGCATGTTATGGGCATTCTCAGCTTGAAAAAGGGTTGAGACCTGAAACAGCGGGCTGTCGCCGTATGGCCCCATGATTTTATACTTTTCAGAATAAAAGAGCTTATCTTTACTGCAGTGCCAGCCTCCTTCGTGTCTTGTACTACAACTGTGTATTTTTCATGACAACACTAAATAACAGAATAATCGTATGCTTCAATCATCATCTCTCTATATAATTGGCAAGTGTCTCTGCATCCATATTTGTCCCTGTGCGCATGTGCATGGACAAGACGCAGAGACACTGCCGAGTGCTGCTGAGAGCCGGAGGACAGACCCAAAAGGGTCGGGCATGTGTGCGCGCAGCGGGCGTCACCGAGGCGGGCGTGCGGTGAAGTAATGACAGACCTAGCCGTTTTTAAACCTGCTAAGGTTACTAGTTTATATAATAAAACCCCTGTGTCTCTGTGTCCTGTCCCTGTGTGTGTGTGTGTCCCTACTTACAGACTTGACAGTTTACTGTTTGAGAACCTCATTACATTGTGGGAAATAACAGCTTTCTCCAATTGCCAAGCAAGCAACATCTCCCCGTGTGCATATACTTCGGACAGTGGTGGGAGACAGATGAGCAGGACGCATCGGTATGCGCTTTGCTGAGGTTTAGTGGCTATGGCCTAGCGCCCGTTTTTAACAGGCAGGCCTTTTTACTAGTTTAAAATAATATCAGACACTGTTGGCCCTCAGGAAGCTTCACACTTAAAAATCTGGTGATGCTTGATAAAAAGTTTGGCCACCCCTAAAGTTTGGACAGCTAATTTTAAAGGAACACTATCATTAAAAAAAGTAAAATCAAAAATATGTGTATATGTATATTTATAAAATGTACATTGTTCCACAATAGAATGCACGATAAATTACAAAAATGTTGCTGTCACAGTATTTTGTAAACATCTGACAGGGTTTCTTTTTTTCTTTTAAAATGGCTTAAAGTGTAACTGTGGGGCATAAAATCAAAAATCAATTCTTTATTTTTATCTGGTAAACACAAGTAATAAGGATGCTAACCAGGCAATCCAAACGTTAAAACCACTATTACTTTTCCCGTTGATAAATGAAAATGATCATTCCCCAGTTTACTTGACTCTTATTAGGTACACACAAAATTTGGTACGCAAAGTTGCAGAGCATGCTGGGTTGTCCTTTTTTGCTTCTAGACTTCCCCCTCAGGACTTAACTAATGCAGCCTGATTGGCTGAAGACTCTTTCCCTCTTGCTTTCCCCTCCCACACCTCTCTGTTCCTCTCAGACTGGCCAATATTTCACATGTTGAGACAATGCACTTTCTATAGTGGAGGGCGAGCAATGCATACACAATCAGGCAGAGGATAGTAAACGGGCCCATACACTGGTCGGGTTCAGGCATCGATCGGAAATCAATTCTATCGAATTAGCTGATCGATTGATTTGCGGCCGATTTCAATCAATTTGATCTAATTGACTAATGTAAAATCTAGGTTGATCTGCTGCTGGCAGCAGATCGATGGCCCGTTGAGTTGCATTGGATCTAATGGTCCAACAATACAATTTAGATCGATTTACACATTAGATAGATTCCTGTCAGATTTGACTTGACAGGTATCTGACAGAAATCTATCTGATGGTCGAATCTGCTGCAAATCTATAAGTGTATGGCCACCTTAAGGGAGGAAATTAAATCAGGATTGGCTTCAAAATTGCCACATTTAAAATGGGAAATGCTAAGAAGGATTTTCTCTTTTTTTTTGCTGTATTAAAATCACTAAAATAAAAACGTGGACAGCACAATACATATGTTATGTAAGTAGAGCAAGTATTTATCTACTTATATATGTGTTTTTTGGTATGGTATGGCTGACAGCTCCTCTTTAAATGTTTTAAATAACATTTAAATAGAGAACTCTTGTTAGTGCTAGTACGCACCAAAAATCACTAGTGTCATCGCAAACACTTAGCGTTTTTTAAATCATTTTTTAAAAGTGATTCTAGGCATGTGTCTAGTAATTTTCTATTTATGCCTAATGATCTTTGGAACGTTTTGTGTAATGATTGTGTCCTTCTTCTACACTTTGACCTGGAAGAGATAAGCTTTTGTAAAAAAAAAATACCAGTGCGGTCCGCGAACGCACGCTGCACGCATTTTTTCCCAAAACGCGCGGCTGACCCATTCACTTTCAGGAAATGCTGTTGAAAACAAAGAAAACCCTGAAAATCCCCCATAAGGAGATGGACTGGCCCAAAACCTGTCGGTTCAGATTTTAACTGCCTACTTTTTACGTGATAGTGGTCCTTTAATCAGTTGCTCACAGTTAAAACTGAAAGAAAATGAATTTTCAAAGTAATGTTCATGTTTCCCTATGGCTCAGTTCACACTATACACCTTTTATATGAAAGCTTTCTCACAATGCACTGCTATGGAAAAAAATGCATACCAACGCGTACTAACGCATACCAACGCACACTAACGCATACCAACGCGTACAAATAGATCCTTAGGGCCAGCTCCATCATGAAGGCAAAAGAGGTAATTTCCCCAGGGCCCCCAAGAGCTGACAGCCCCCCCCCTGCCACCCCCCCCCCCCCCCCCCACTGTGCCAACCCCCAGGTCACTAGCCCTTCCCCCCAATTTGTGCACTGTACTGTTTGTTACAGCATTACAACGCACCTTTTTGCGTGCGCTGCTTCTTCCACGTGCCACGTCTTTATCCCCACTGGCTGCTTCTTTTCCTTGACCCATCACAGGTCATTATGCAACAACATGCGCCAGGTCATTGAGAAGAGGCAGCAGCAAGGATGAAGATGGGGAGCACATGCAAAGCAGTGCACCTGAACCAGTTAAGGTGCAATGCCGTAGAAAATCATGGAGGGCCCCCATTCAGCATAGAGTTGAGGGAAGCGATCGAGGGGTGGCAGACAGATTGGGGTGGAGGGTGGCAGTCTGCTCGGGGGGGCCAAAGGGCTGAACAGAATTTTCTGGAAGGGGGTAGAGGCAGGACCGGTTCTAGCTACTATGGGCCATCAGAGCAGAAGTAACTTGGGGGTCTACTGACACCCCCCACAGCAAATCCATTCTTCAGGGACCCAAAGCTGGCTGCCAGGCCCCATCCTACCCCACCTGTCCCACAATATCATCAGGACTCAGAGTCCATCTTCTGTCTACTCAAAAGCATTGTTGGGATTCCCATAATTTCCCTCTTCTTTTCCCCCACAAATGTAGAATGTACACACAGCGGAGTCTTACCTAATCCAGACAGGACACAGGTGGCAGCACCGCACTCTATGCTTTGGACTTTGGCTGTGTATTTATGCTGGCAACAGGTAGTGCAAATTACCCCTGTACCCCTTGGGTCACCAATGGCCTGGGGTGGGGAGAAGACATCTTGGGGGGCCCATTTTGCCTCTATGGTAGGGAGGCCCCAGATTAGCTTTTCCCCAGGGCTCCAATGCAGCTTGAACCAGCCCTGAGTACGCTGTCTCTATACGTAACTTTTTCAGATATTTAGCAAATACACTGCATAGTTTGCTCACGGTAAATGCAGGAACAAACATGTTGAGCAGATTCGTTGGTTTGGTGGATCAGGAGTCCACATAAAGCATTCGCTAAAAACACATCTTCCACAGTTGCATAAGTTTTTTAATCATGCTTATCTACAATCATAATAGTACAAAAATACCTTTAATAAATGTATTTAACTCTTAATACCTGAGTCGTGTTCATGAAGAACCTTATCTATTGAGCCGGTTTCCTTAAATTGTTTCCAAGATGGCATGGTTTTAGGTGGCTCGTTCAGGGAGCTCTGGAGGAAAGTATGGACTATAATAAATGTCAGGAAAAATCCAATCAAGATGCCAAAGTTGAATGTCACCCATGAAAACCTGCCAAGGAATACTGCCATTGCTGTGGAGACACATACATGAAACTTAATGAATTGTTGCACATGGAAGAAAACTATTCAATATAATATAACAATACAATGTCTCGTCTTGAAATGAGGTGACCCATAGCTACTATTTATGTACTTGGAAAGTGGTCAGTTTCTGTTAAAATGATTAGCAGTTTTAGTAATAAAAATTGAAGTCAAAGTGAAAATAAAAGTAAAACAGGTGGGTTTGCTGAACTTCCTAGTGAGACAAGGTATCAGTCACACTAAAGGATCAATAGAAAAGCTTGGGGGGTGAAAGGGGAGGGATCAGCCTTAAGCTCAACACACACCATACAATCTTGGTTGTACAGATTTACCAAATCTATGTAGTATAAGGGCCAACAGATTGAAAATACCTTGAATGATTGATTGGATAAGCTCTTATATTACATGAAAGTGGTAAGATTGAACAACCAAGATTGTATGGTGTGTGTTGAGCCTTAGTATTTATCTAAACTGAAAGGGAAGGTCCAAGCGAAATAAAAAAATGAGTTTCACTTACCTGGGGCTTCTACCAGCCCCATGCAGCCATCCTGTGCCCTCGTAGTCACTCACTGCTGCTCCAGTCCCCCGCTGGCAGCTTGCCGACCTTAGAGGTCGGCGGGCCGCATTGCGTACATTTTTACGCATTCCCGCTAGTGCAGGAACGTTAACACATACATTTTTATGCGTTAGTGGTTTAATGCGTAAAAATGTATGTGTTAATGTTCCTGCACTAGCGGGAATGCGTAAAAATGTACGCAATGCGGCCCGCCGACCTCTAAGGTCGGCATGCTGCCAGAGGGGGACTGGAGCAGCAGTGAGTGACTACGAGGGCACAGGATGGCTGCATGGGGCTAGTAGAAGCCCCAGGTAAGTTAACTTCCTTGCCGGTCTAATTAACGCCGGCAAGGAGGCAGTGCAGAACTTTTTTTTAATTTATTTATTTTTTTTAAATCATGTAGCGAGCCCAGGGCTCGCTACATGATAGCCGCTGAGCGGCGGCATCCCCGCACCCACTTCGATCGCCTTTTGACGATCAGAGTAAGCAGGAAATCCCGTTCAGAACGGGATTTCCTGCAGGGCTTCCCCGGTCGCCATGGAGACGGGGCGGGATGACGTCATCGACGTCGAGACGTCACAGGAAATCCCGATCCGCCCTTAGCGCTGCCTGGCACTGATTGGCCAGGCTGCGCAGGGGTCTGGGGCGAGGGGGGGGGGGGGGGCGGCTCGGCGCGTCACGGCGGCGATCGCGTACTACACGCAGCTAGCAAAGCTAGCAAAGTGCTAGCTGCGTGTAGGAAAAAAAAATATGCAAATCGGCCCAGCAGGGCCTGAGAAATCCTCCTGCGCAGGTTAGCCCGAGCTGAGCTCGGGATAACCGGCAAGGAGGTTAAACTCATTTTTCTATTTTGCTTGGACCTTCCCTTTAAAGATATTATTTACCTCATAAGCCTATTTCTCTGTAACTACTAATAGTTTTAAAATGCATTTTACCCACACAGGCTCAGTTTTATTGCCTTAGTTTGTATCCACTAGTTCTAACTGTATTATTATTATTATTGATTTACTGTATATAACGCCAGTATCTTTCGTGGCACTGTAAAACCAGTGGCGTAGCTAAGGAGCACTGGGCACCAGTGCAAGTTTTACATTTGGCCCCGCCAAGCACTTTATACATAACAATTGATACAGGATACCAAACCTGCCAAGGACAGCTGCAGTGTCATTTGCAAGAAGGGGATGGGGAACAGCTTGTTAATTACTACTAATCAAGGCTATAGAAGTGATTATTACAGGAACAGGACTAATAAAGGGCTAATTCTGCGGTTGAGGATGGGCCCTATGGCTTTTATTGTATTTTGAACATTTTATCTGGTCACCACAAAATCTCTGACCCTGACTCAGTTAAGGTCATTGGACTTGTTTGTTGAGATGGTTATCAGGCATTCTAACACAGTGCCCATTCCACCAGAACTGGTTCAGAAGAGTCTAAAGCTGGCAATGCACTATATGGATTATGTTTCTCAATTAGGCTTGGTTCCCACTTGCGCTGGATCAGGTGCGGCTAGCGGAGAATGTAGTGTCCACTCTGATGGTCCGTTGCGGTCCGGCTGGTGCCCAGGGCAGATGTGTTACCATCCATAGGCTATATGGTGAATGCATCCACCTGCCTGGAATTATTGTGGACTACACAGAAGTTCATCCCATTTGACAAGTATGAACGTCTCCTATTTATAAAATAGGTGCCTTTCACTGTCAGTTTTGGAATGTGCGGAGAACAGACAAAAAATGCCCATTCTCAGTGGGAACACAGCCTTATGGTGCCCATAAATGGTACCATTTTTTCATTTTTTTCGATTAGATAATTTTGTTAGATTATTCCGATCGGATATATTTTTTTTTCCAACATGTCTGATAGGATTTTTATTGAAAAAAAAAAATGGGATAATCATTCGTTTTTCTTGATTTAAAAAAAAAAAAAAAAAAAAAAAGATTATTTTTGACTTTCATTCTTTTCGATCTTTTTTGTCAAATAAACAGGAAAATCGACCATTTTTATTGCACGGTGTATGGGCACCATTAGACATTCAACGTCTAATTAGACAAAATGGTGTTTTCCATCAGCACCGGGATCGACCCATGAATGACATTATGCTATTGCCAATGGCAGTTCTTGGTGATGTCAATCATAATGTTAATAAAGGGTCGATCACTGAACCGATCGTATAGTGTATGGCCAGCTTAGAGGTACCCATACACTACTTCGATTTCCCGCTGTTATACAACAGATTCGATCACTGTGATCGAATCTGCTGTGAAATCGTTAACGCAAATGTTGACCGATCGACCGATTTCCATCCGAAATCGATCGATTCAGTCCATCTTTCCAGGCGGAAAATTTAGCTCGATCGCCAGCCGCATTGTTAGCGGCGTTCGATTCAGCAACGACCGATGCAGCAATACATCACCCGTCCACCGGCGCGAGTCCCAGGGTCCCTGCAGTTCCTCACTGCTTCCAGCGTCTTCTCGTCTTCTCTTCACTTCCTGTCCCGCCCTGTGAGAAGTCGAAGTTCAAACAGTAGAGGGCGCTCTACTGTTTGAACTTCTCTTGTCACAGGACAGGAAGTGAAGAGGAGACGGAGGATGACGCTGGAAGAAGGGACAACACAGCCGCAGGGACTCGTGCTGGAGGACAGGTGATGTACAGCTGAGGGCGGCGAGGCAGGCAAAGTGAGCGGCAGCTCCACAGGTTGTGAACTGATTTCATAATGAAATCGATTCAAAATCTGTGTGCAATGTATGGGCAGCCATTAGATCCCTCTCTGATCAGATTCGATCAGAGAGGGATTTATCTGTTGGTCGATCTGGTGGCAATCGACCAGTGTATGGCAGCCTTAAGGCTGTTCACTTTTATCTAAGGACACTACAATTCTTCCAGCCAATATGTAAAAGCTTACAGAGCAAGAGCTAAAGGAATCTTTTTTTGGATCTTCAGATAACAGTGGAAGGTGACTCAGGCTTTGATGTTGTATGGAAAATCAGTCATGCTAACAGTCTTGTAGACCGTGATTGTAATTTCATTCTTAACATCCCAGTTCTCAAACAACTACGTGAATCGCTTTTATGCAATACACACTATAACTTCCTCCTCAGTGATTGCTTTCCTGGTCAGGCAGCTGCCAAGGTACTGAAACTGGTCAACAGATTCCAAATGTTATCCATCTATGGTCATCATCCGTGTCTTTACCGCATTGCCAGGGTTATCGTGAAGGAGTACTTTGGATCAGTCCCCAGTTATGACATGGTATCCTACGTTATTATTATTAGTCACACAGTACTTTCTTTTCTCAGGTTTAGTTTGCTTGTGACTTGTGCATACAAATGTGTAACCTTACATCAGCTTATGGGAGATAAGACTGCTTGTAGGCCCATACCCACGAGATAAAGAAACCGAGCAAAACGAATAATGAACGACTCACGGTTCAGATATATGCCGTGAAAATTATACCAAACGAAGGCTACGACGAACAATTTGCGATGATTCTCAGGCGTTTCGAGTGACCCCCATGATGGATCACATCGGCAGATAATCATTTATAGCAGCAGTGTGTACAGAGTTATGAATGTTTATTACACGATCTGTCCATTCAGTCTACGACGCCTCACCATCTTCATCCTTTAAGAGTGGAGAACAAGAGGGCGAGAGAGGATATATGGTAGCATTGAACCAGTCTACAGAACACTACTTTGCTGGTTTTTAATGTAGACTTTAGATGGGATTTTAAAGGACCACATACAGCGAAATAAAATTAAGCAGTTAAAATCTGTCAGAACTGACAGGTTTTGGACTAGTCCATCTCCTCATGGGGGATTCTCAGGGCTTTCTTTGATTTCTAAAGCA
The DNA here is from genome assembly GCF_040937935.1 of Hyperolius riggenbachi. Taxonomy (NCBI): domain Eukaryota; kingdom Metazoa; phylum Chordata; class Amphibia; order Anura; family Hyperoliidae; genus Hyperolius; species Hyperolius riggenbachi. Next base: position 131,125,624 of record NC_090647.1, read on the forward strand.
AACCTGAATTGCACTTGCTTAAAGGTGGGTACACACGTCAGATAAAAGTCTTTGGAAAATGAAAGATCACAGACCAATTTTACCCCCTTTCATGTAGTATGAGAGCCATACTCTACACAGTCTATTCTATGGAGCTGAACTCCCCATCAGACAGAAATCTTTGCAAGATGCTGGACACAAAGACCGCTGTACACATGCAACAGATCAGTATCTGCAAAAGATCTGTTCCTGCAAAAGATCCATTCCTGCAAAACGCATTCATAGTCTGATATCTGCAGATCTCATACACACCTTGTTTAACGGACAATTATCTGTAGATCAGATCCACCAGGTTGGATCTTCAGATCGGCAGATAATTGTCTAATCTGCAGATGAATGTCCATTAAACAAGGTGTGTATGGGATCTGCAGATTTCATAGACTATGAATGCATTTTGCAGGAATGGATCTTTTGCAGGAACAGATCTTTTGCAGATACTGATCTGTTGAATGTGTATAGCATCTGTGTGTGCAGCATCTTGCAAAGATTTTTATCTGATGGGGAGTTCAGCTCCATAGAATAGACTGTGTAGGTATGGCTCTCATACTACATGGAAGGGGGTAAAATTGGTCTGTGATCTTTCATTTTCCAAAGACTTTTATCTGACGTGTGTACGCACCTTTAGTCTACCTGCCCTAATAGTATGCAAGTAGGGAGGCTGGCTGGTATCTTACTATTTTGGCAGTTAGACTTAGCAACTGCCATTCAGGAAATGCTTTTAAAACAAAGAAAACCCTGAGAATCCTCTGTGAGGAGATGGACTAGTGCAAAACCTATTGTTTCTGTCATATTATTTTGCTATAGTGGTCTTTTAATCTTCCTGGTGTTCAATTTCCCCAGGATTTCTGAGCAAAAAGTGATCCAATTAATGTTCATAACCTTTTTTTCCTGTAACTTGCCAAAATGTGTCAAGCAAGGGTCTAGTATACAGTGCAGGAGAGTATTGACATCTATGCACGTCAATACTGTTCACAGCATGTTTTGAATCGACGTGTACTGTATAGCCGTCAATACCGCAAGGGAGGTTAAACACACAATTTTTTTTTTTAATTTTTTTTTCTGTAGTGGTCTGTTAAACACACATTTGTAAATTGCCTGAGAAGCTAAGGAGATGTAAAGCACCAATGTTCTGCAAATCCAGATTGTTGGACTGATGTACTACAACATTTTAAAGTGATGTTTGGCCTGGGGTAGTCATGAAATGAACACAGAGACATATTTTTTACACCATTCCTGATAAAAAGATCCAAGCTGACTTTCTACCTGCATTCAGTGGCGTAGCTAAGGAACTGTGGGCTCCGATGCAAGTTTTACATTGGGCGTGCTCCCCCCCCCCCAAGTGCTCTACACATAACAATTAATACAGTGCACCAAAACCTGCCAATTGCAACCACAGTGTCAGGTGCAAGGGGATGGGGAACAGTTTGTTAATGATTACCACTATTCAAAGTATCTATAGAAGTGATTATTATGAGCACAGGACCAATAGAGAGTTAATACTGTGGTTGAGGGAAGGCCCCTCTTGCCCAAGGGCCCCGATGCAGTCATAACCTCTGCACCCCCTATTGCTACACCCGTGCATGCAGTAAGTCATTTAAACTGAGTCTGAAGCGAGAATAAATCTCGCTTCAGACCTCATAGATAGCAGGGGCATGTGTGCCCCTGCTAAAACACCGCTATCCCGTGGCTTAACGGGGGTCCCTTCACCCCCAAATCCCCTCGGTGCAGCGGGGGATCTCTTCCTGGTTGGGGCAGGGCTAACTGCCGCAGCCCTGCCCCACGCGCGTCTGTCAGCGCGTATCTCCGCCTCTCCCCCGCCCCTCTCAGTCTTCCTTCACTGAGAGGGGCGGGGGAGAGGCGGCGATGCGCCGCTGATAGACGCGACTGGAGGCAGGGCTGCAGCCGTTAGCCCTGCCTCCAGGAAAAGAAAACTCACGACCAAGTTTGCGACCAATGCTTGCGGGGGTGGGTTTAAGGGCGAAGGAACCCCCGTTTAGCCGCGCGATAGCGGCGTTTTAGCAGGGGTACACATGCCCCTGCTAACTATGAGCTCTGAAGCGAGATTTATTCTCGCTTCAGAGTCTCTTTAAAGGTATTACCAACAGCATCTTATATAATAATTTCCCAATCCCTGCATCTTCCTGTGTCCCTGTGTCTGTAGTGCCTGGCGCGCATGTGCAGCACACTGGCAGACCTCACGGCTGTGTGCCTGTTGCCGAGGGGAGAGAGGTTGTGGCTGTGCGCATGTGGCGCGTGCCCATTAGCCTAGCACCAGTTATTTAATGGGCTGGCCTTTTTACTAGTCTTCTATATTCTTGACAAGAAGTATGATAAAGGAATCATCAGGCTGTAAGGCCCCCTCCCCGATCTACTTACCAGTGGCTTCCTCCAGCTCATTCCCGACGACATGTCCCACAACGCAGCTCTGCTCACAGCCCGCGGCCGGTATCCCCACCGGTACTGACACGACCTCAGGGTCGGCTTCGTACTGCGCCTGCGTGAGCGGTGCTGTCAATCACCGCCATGTTGTCCCCGCTGTACTGCGCCTGCTTTAGTACCAGCGGGGATACCGGCCGCGGGCTGTGAGCGGAGCTGCGTCGTGGGACATGTCGCCGGGAATGAGCTGGAGGAAGCCACTGGTAAGTAGATCGGGGAGGGGGCCTTACAGCTTGATGATTCCTTTCAGGCACCTCCAAATTCTCTAATGATTGCTGAGGATCCTTAATGACCTTACCATAACTCAATGCTGTCTGTGTTTGTGGAGGGTCACCCATTTTGCTTTACTCCTCTTTGAGCAAAAAGGAGCAAATCCCAATAAAAACTTTGTTCTATATGGAAATAGATCTATTGTGTCATCTGTTGGGAGGCAAGTCCACCATTACCTCCCATTTTTCAACTGTTTTTAGTTTATTTTATCCTGTTTTGTTTTGGCACCTCTATATTCCTAACCCAGTCTATATCTCTATGCTTACCATAGATGGCTTTGCCCCTGGCTAGGTGACCTTTGAGTTAGTGACTCACCTGAATAAACAAGGTGGTGTAACCACATTTTCTGTGCTTACTATGCAAGTAACTGCCCCTCCCCCCCCCCCCCCCCCCCCCTAAATACCACAGGACACCTTCAAAGGTCTTGTGGAGACTGTGCCGTGACAGGGCAGAATATTTTTGTCAGCACATATTAGTAGAATGGTTAGAATGTTTGCTTGATCACTGCCTTAGTACCTGAGGCTACCTCTGTGCAGCGCACTAGATTTTTGTCAGGTGTAAGGGTGTGAAGCACTTTTTCAGAACTGGTATCTTTATTTTACTTGAGGCAAATATTTTCTTCTGTGAGAAAAACAAGGGGAGCAATACAAAGTGTACAAAGTTTACCTAACTCTAAACCATGACACGTAAAATCAGTTTTTTTTCCTCCAGCTTTGTTACATGGGTCTGTTTGACCTGTAATAGTGCAGATAGTTTTATTTAGAAAATGGGAAATCTGCACACTGTGTAAAAAGAGCTCTGGAGTCTGACTCTGGACCACAAGCATACAGATCCTTGTTTGTGTAACTGTGCACCATATTTTATTGGCGTAACTCTGCTATTAGATATGTCTGACAGTTGGTGCTCTTTCTGTTACTTTAAAGGGTACCTGAAGTGAGAGGGATATGGAGGCTGTCATATTTATTTCCTTTTAAACAATACCGACTTCCTGGCATGTCCTGCTGATCTCTTTGGCTACAGTAGTGCCTGAATCCCACACCTGTAACAACCATGTGGCTAATCCAGTCAGCCTTCAGTCAGACATCTGATCTGCATGCTTGTTTAGGGTCTAGGGCTAGAAGTATAAGAGGCAGAGGATCAGCAGGGCAGCCAGGCAATATGTATTCTTTAAAAGGAAATATATATATGGCAGCCTCCATATCCCCCTAACAATGTGCTTTAAAGAGACTTTAAAGAGGGGGGGAAGCCTCAGGATCCCAATGAGGTTTCCTCCTCCCCTGTAGCTGCAGGCAATCCAGTGCTGGCTCGCCCGAAGTCTCCCGAAATCCTCCCTCGACAAGCCTGACAAGGCTTGATACCTTCTCGGCTTCAGCGGGGGCGCTGTTGCAGCTCTCAGAACAGAAATAAAGGGAAATAGCCGATTTTCAGTTAGGTCCGCTCTACTGCGCAGGTGCAGGTGTCTTACGCCTGCGAAGTAGAGCAGACCAGACTGGAATCTGCTACTTCCGAGACCAGAGCGGCAACTGCGCCTGTGCTGGAGCCGGAAAGGTAAATATTTACCTGCTAGCCGTTTCTGGACCCGCAGCGAGACCACCGTGGGACAGAGGAGGACTGGGCAAGCCTCGATAGGATCCGGAGGCTTCCACCTCCCAAGGTGAGTACCCCCAGGGGCATATTTTTTTAATGCAGATTCTCTTCATCCACTTTCCACCTAGACCTGTTTTCCCTTTATTTACTAGAGCAGTTTTGACGCTTTAGCTATGCCCATATTTCATACGCAATAAATTTATCACTACGTTTGACACCTTAGTGATATATACATCTTTTTTCGGGACAAACTAAACTATCTTCAGGTGCTATTTTTCTCCAGGAATTATTTTATTTCCTATGTATTTTAACAGGATAAAAGGAAAAAAATTTAAAAAGATGCAGTTTCTCAGTTTTTACCTATTATTATTTTTAAAATGAAAAGTGCTACTGTAGATTATATAAACAAGTTAAATTTGGCAATGTACCCCATCTATATACTGTATATAAAATCGTATGTGTGTGTGTGTATATGCCCCAATCACTTGAAAACGCCTTGACTAATTTAAATAAAACTTGGTATACAGATCCCTTACTACCTGGGATAATATGTTCTGGGGGTCTCGCGGCCCCCCTGCACACCTGGGCGGAGCTACGAACAGCCTATCCGATTTCACCCATTCATGTCAATGGAAAAAATGGAAAAGGCTGTAATCAAGTAATCAAGCCAGAGTCCCCAAACTTGGCACAGTTGGTCACTTGATGACCAAGGTTACAAATTCAGGAAAAGTGGACGGGGCAAAAAACAGCCAATCAAATTTCAGCCATTCATTTTAAATGGTAAAATGTAAACTGCAGCCATTCTTAGACTATTAATAGCAGGGTTTTCAGACTTGGCACACTTGGTCACTGGGTGACTAGGATTAATATACAGTAAACTGGATGGAGCCTACAACAGTCAATCAAAATTCACCTATTGTTTTTCAAGGGTAATATTTACATTGCTTCCATTCTTACACTATTAATGGCAGAGGCCTCAAACCTGGTACAGTCAGTCATTGAGTGCCCGGGGTTCAAATTCTGAAAAGAGTAGGAGCCACAAACAGCCAATAAGATTTGTTTCTTTTCAGTGGGAAATTTTAAATTATTGATGTCAAGGACCACAAAGCTCACAAACTTGGTTACTGTGTGTCAAGGTTTGAAAAAGTGGGCAGAGCCATCAACTACATTTTTTACATGGGAAAATATAAACTGCAGCCATTCTTACACTGTTAATGGCAGGGTTCTCAAACTTGGCACAGTTGGTCACTGGGGGACTGGAATGAATATTCAGGAAAGTGGGTGGAGCTTACAACAGCCAATCAAATTTCACCTATTGATTTTCAAGGGGAATATTTACATTGCTGCCATTCTTATACTGTTAATGGCAGAGGCCTCACAACTGGTACAGTCTTGAATTGGGTGACTGGGGTTCAAATTCTGAAGAAGGTGGTAGGGCCACAAACAGCCAGATTTGTTTAATTTCTATGGGAAAATGCAAGTTATTGATGCCAAGGACCCCAAAGCCTAGTCATTGAGTGACTGTGTGTCAGGCAGGGGTCACACTTGTCTTTCAGTTTCTACACTTTTCAGAAAACTGAAAGACAAATGTGACCTCTACCGTACAACAGCTAATGTAATTTATAGAGAAAACTGACAAATTGCGCAAGATGTCAGTTTTTTTTCTGCATGCGAAATCTGCATTAAAGTGTGACCTAGCTCATTGATTAACATGAGTTCTCAGTTGAAGTCAGTTTTTCTGTGCAGAAAACGCGTACGAAAGCCGGTAAGTGTGACCCCTGCCTCAAGGTTACATAAAGTGGACGGAGACAAATGCAAATTTCACTTGGAAAATATAAACTGCAGCCATTCTTACACTGTTAATGGCAGGGTCCTCAAACTTTGTACAGTTGGTCATTGGGTGACAGGGATTATTTTTTTCTGAAAAGTGGGTGGAGCCTACAAAAGCCAATCAAAATTCACCTAATGATTTTCAAGGGTAATATTTAAATTGTTGCAATTCTTGCACTGTTATTGGCACAAGCCTAAAACCTGGTACAGTTGGTCATTGGGGCTCAAATTCAGAAAACAGAGCGGAGCCACAAACATCCAACCAAATTTGTTTTATTTCAATTGGGAAATACAAATTAGTGATGCCAAGGACCCCAAAGCTCACAAACGTGGTCATTGAGTGTTTGTGTGCTAGGGTTAGAAAAAGTGGGCAGAGCCATTACTAGCCAAATACATACCCGGGCAATGCAGAGTCATCAGCTAGTTTATTATAAAACTTCTACAATAGATGGTTATGGTATTCAGATTTGTAACAGTGTAATATGTTTCTGCCCATGGCTGTCTGTACTAGCATATCTTGCCGCTGAGCATGAGCTGCAGTTGTGGCTAGTGGTAATCACTGATGGATTGCCGCTGTGCATGTTCTGCAGTTGTGGCTTGTGGTAATTACTGATGGACTGCCGCTGGGCATGTGGTGCAGTTGTGGTTGTGGTAATCACTGATGGGATTGTCACTGTGCATGTGCTGCAGTTGTGGCTGGTGGTAATCACTGATGGGACTGCTGCTGTGCATGTGATGCAGTTGTGGTAATCACTGATGGGCTGCCGCTGTGCATGTGCTCAGTTGCGGCTGGTGGTAATCACTGATGGGATTGCCGCTGTGCATGAGCTGCAGTTGTGGCTGGTGGTAATTACTGATGAACTGCCGCTGTGCATGTGCTGTAGTTGTGGCTTATGGTAATCACTGATGGATTGCTGCTGTGCATGAGCTGCAGTTGTGGCTGGTGGTAATCACTGATGGTACTGCCGCTGTGCATGTGTTGCAGTTGTGGTAATCACTGATGGACTGCCGCTGTGCATGTGCTCAGTTGTGGCTTGTGGTAATCACTGATGGGCTGCCGCTGCGTATGTGCTGCAGTTGTGGCTTGTGGTAATCACTGATGGGCTGCCGCTGTGTATGTGCTGCAGTTGTGGCTTGTGGTAATCACTGATGGGCTGCCGCTGTGCATGTGCTCAGTTGTGGCTTGTGGTAATCACTGATGGACTGCTGCTGTGCATGTGCTGCAGTTGTGGCTTGTGGTAATCACTGATGAACTGCCGCTGTGCATGTGCTGCAGTTGTGGCTTGTGGTAATCACTGATGGGCTGCCGCTGTGCATGTGCTCAGTTGTGGCT